>NC_133523.1:23036428-23350892 GCF_049354715.1 Callithrix jacchus
TCTCAGTGTCTGTTGCTCGGGTCTGTGTTCCTGTGTTCTTATAATTCAGCTCATACTTAGAAATAACATGCATCTGGTTTTCTGCTGCTGCATTAGTTTTCTAAGAATGGTTTCCAGCTTCATGTATGTTGCTTCAAAGGACATGGGTGTGTGTGTGTGTGTGTGTGTGTGTGTGTGTGTTTTAATGACTATGCAGTATTCTATATTTATGTATCATATTTTATTTCTATTAAACCTTTTATTTTATTTTTAAAGACAGAGTCTCACTTTTTGCTCAGACTGGAGTGCATTGGCATGATCTCAGCTCATTTCAACCTCAACCTCCCAGGCTCAAGCAGTCCTCTTCTACTTTAGTCCCCCAAGTAGCTGGGACTACAGGCACACACCAGCAGGCCTGGCTAAAATTTTTTTTGTAGAAATGGGGTCTTGCTATGTTGCCCTGGCTAATCTCAAACTTTTGAACTCAGGCAATTTACAGCCTCAGCCTCCCAAAGTGCTGAGATTACACATGTGAGCCACCATGTCTAACCATATTATATTTTCTTTATCCAGTATGCAATTGATAAGCATTTAGGTTGATTCCATGAATAGTGCTGCAATGAAGATGCATATGTCTTTATAATGGAATAACTTATATTTTACTGTGTATATGCCCAGTTGTGAAGTTGCTGGGTCAAAAGGTAATTCTGTTTTTAGTTCTGTGAGGAACTGTCACATTGCTTTTCACAATGGTTGAACTAATTTACACTCCCACCTGCAGTGTATAAGCATTCCCACTTCTCTGTAACCTTGCAAGCATCTGTTGTATATTCACTTTCTAATATTAACCATTCTCACTGGTGTGCGATGATATTTCATTGTGGTTTTTCTTTGAATTTTTCTAATAATTAGGGATGAGCATTTTTTATATGCTTGTTGGCCGCATGTATTTTTTCTTTTAAAAATATCTTTTTCATGTTTTTTGTCTACTTTTAATTGAGGTTTTTTTATTTTCTGTAAACTTAGGTTTCTTATAAATCATGAGTGTTGGACCTTTGTCAAAAGCACAGTTTGCAAATATTTTCTTTTATTCTGTGTGTTGTTTGTTGACTGTGCTAATCGTTTCCTTTGCTGTGAAGAAGCTTTGTAGCTTAATTACGTTCCATTTGTCAATTAATTGTTTTTATTGCAATTGCTTTTGGCATCTTTATTTAAAAATTACCTGTTTCTACATTTACAATGGTATTTCCTAAGTTATCTCACATTTTTTGTTTTGTTTTTTTATAAATAGAAGTTTTACATTTAAATCTTTAATATATCTTGAGTTGATTTTTGTATATGGTTTAATGAAAGCGTTCAGTTTCAATCGTATACATAGTGCTAACTAGTTCTTCCAGCACCATTTATTGAATAGGGAATTCTCCCCAGATTCCTTCTGTTAGCTTTGTCAAAGACCAGATGGTTCTGTTAAGAAAAGTTTTTGGTAGTTTGATAAAAATAGCATTAATTTGTAATCTGTAATTTTTTGGGCTGTATACCATTTTAATAATATTGGTCTTTTCTGTCCATGAGCCTGAAATGATTTTTCATTTGTTTGTTTTATCTCTGACTTCTTTAAGCAGAGTTTTGTCAGTCTTGTCATAAATATCTATCACCTCCCTCATTAGCTGTGTTGCTAGATATTTTATTCTCTTTGTAGTGATTGTGAATGGAATTTCATTTTTGATTAGGCTTTTGGCATGCATGTTTTTGATTTATAGGGATGCTACTAATTTTTTGTGCATCTATTTTGTATGCTGAAATTTTTCTGAAGTTTTTTGTCAGTTTAGAATGCATTTATGCCAAGATTATAGGGTTTTTCAGATGCAGCATTATGTCTTCTGCAAACAAAAATAAGTTTCTTTCTCTCTTCCTGTTTTCATTGTCATTTATCTTTTTATCTTGCCTAATTGCTCTGACCAGGACTTCCAATTTTATGTTGAATAGGATTATTGAAAGAAGGCATCCTTGTCTTGTGCCAGTTTTCAAAGAAAAATGATTCCAGGTTGTGTGTATTCAGTATGTTGGCTGTGGGTTTGTGATAGATAATTCATTATATTGAAGTATGTAGCTTCCTTGCCTAGTTTGTTGAGACATTTTAACATAAAAATGTTAAATTTTATTGGAATTCTTTTCTGCATCTATTGACATAATTTTGTGTTTTCTGTCTTTAGTTCTGTTTATGTGATGAATCACATTTATTCTTTTTTTTTTTGAGAGTCTCACTCTGTTGCCCAGGCTAGAGTGCAATGGTGCAATGTCAGCTCACTGCAAACTTTGCCTCTCAAGTTCAAGCAATTCTTTTGTCTCAGCCTCCCAAGCAGCTGGATTACAGGTGCCCATTACCATGCCCGAATGATTTTTGAATTTTTAGTAGAGACATGATTTTGCCATGTTGGCCAGACTGGCCTTGAAGTCCTGACCTCAGATGAGCTGCCTGCCTTGGCCTCTCAAAGTGCTGGGATTAGAGGCGTGAGCCACCATGCCCCACCTCATGTATGTTGAATCAACTTTGCATCCCAGAAATAAACGCTACTTGATCATAGTCGGTTGACTTTTTGATGTCCTGCTCAATTTGGTTTGTCAATATTTTGTTGAGAATTTTTGCGTCATTGTTCATCAAAAATATTGGTCTAAAGTTTTCTTCTTTTGTTTTCTCTCTGTCAAGTTTTGGTATCAGAATCGTGCTGTTTTTAATTTTTTGAAAGCATTTTAGTAGAAATGATACTAGCTCTCCTTTGTACATCTAGTAGAATTCAGCTGTGAATCTGTCTGTTTCTGGGCTATTTTGACTGGTAGGCTACTGTATTACTAATTTGATTTTCGAGCTTATTATTGACCTATTAAGGGATTTGATTTCCTTTTATTCAGTCTTGAGAGGATATATTTGTTCAAGCATTTGTCCATTCCTTCTAGAGTTTCAAGTTTGGGTGCATAGAGGTGTTGATAGTAGATTTTAGTATATTTTTGTGGGGTCAGTTGTTATGTCTCTTTCGTCATTTTTAATTGTGTTTATTTGGATCTTTTTTCTTCATTCATCTTGCTGATGGTTTATTTTATTTTTTTAAATATTTTACTCCTGCAATTCTTAATATTTTATAGAGTTTTTCATGTCAAAATCTTCCGTTCAGAAATGATTTTATTTCTTGTCTTCTGCTAACTTAGGGGTTAATTTGCTCTTGCTTCTCTCAGTCTTTTATTTATGTTGTCAGATTGTTAAACTGAGGTCTTTCTCTTTTCTTTTGTTTTCTTTTCTTTCTTTTCTTTTTTTTGAGTCTCACTCTGTCACCCAGGCTGGAGGGCAGTGCTGCAGTCTTGGCTCACTGCAACTTCCACCTCCCGGGTCCCAGCGATTCTCCTGCCTCAGCCTCCAGAGTAGCTGGGATTAGAGGTGTCCGCCACTAACCCCGGCTAATGTTTTGTATTTTTAGTAGAGATGGGGTTTCACCACATTGGCCTGGCTGACCTGAAACTCCTAAACTGAGGTTTTGTTGAACTTTTTGATGTAAGCATTTAATGCTATAAATTTTTCTTCTAACATGACCTTAGCTGTGTTGCAAAAATTCCGGTATATTGTATCATTGTTCTCATTTTTTTCAAAGAATTTCTTGGTTCCTGCCTTAATTTCATTATTTACCCCTAAGTAATTCAATTTAGCTTGTTTAATTTCCATGTATTTGTATAATTCAAGGTTTTCTTTATTGAATTACATTTTTATCAAGCTGTGGCTTCTGTGTGTGGTTCATGAAAGTTTGGAATTTTTAAATTTGCTGAGGATTGTTTTGCTTCTGACTGTGTGATCAGTTTTAGAGTATGTGCCATGTGGTGATGACAACACTGTATACTGTTATTTTTAGATGGAGAGTTGTGTAGAAATCTATTAGGAATATTTAGTCAAGTGTTGACTTTGAGTCTTAATATCTTTGTTAATTTTCTGCTTCAATAATGTTTCTACTAGTACCTGTGGGTGTTGTGGTCTCCCACTGTTATTGTGTATCTCATTCTCTTCATAGGTCTCTAACAACTTCATTTATTTATGTACATCCATCACTTTATTATAACACCTTTCTCTCTTCTGCTTTTTTACCAAAAACATTCTTTCAAGTTAACAATTCAGACGTCCAAGAGTTCAAGAATATGTCCATTGACATGGCTGTTTTAGAAGAAAATATAAATTAAAAATAAAAGACTTTATTCACATACGTGAATATAGGGGAGGATGTTTTGTTCATCTCTGTTTTATTAAAACATTTAGATTATATGTAAATTTTTTTCTCTGCTTTTTGGAAATATATTTAAATTATATTTACAGCTAAGTAAACCTTTTGTCATTCTTCTTGACTCAGGATTATCTTTATTTGGGACTTAAAATTTACTGCTTTGTTTTTGCTTTGGCAAAAGTTTATTTAAAGGTAGAATCAAATTTAGCAATACAGAATGATAAAGACTAAAAGATACAGAGTAAGTTCCTTTGACAGAAATGTGATTATCCAAGGTAATTTTTGACAGGCTGAAGTACTTACAATGCAAATGTAAAATAGTTCAGTGTGTAAACTGAATGGTGAAGTTTGTAGTATTTTTTTTATTACTTTAGAACAGTTAGCATAGTTATGTGTAGTGTTTTTAGACAACCTGCATTTATATAAATTAAACAGTATATTCTATGATGTGAATTATTATTTTGACAATATTTACTTTGAATAAATTTCTTAGTTATTTTAATATTGTTACACTTTTAAAATAAAAAGTGTTTTAACTGTATTTAGTTACAATTCTTCAAAATACTACTTAAATTATGAATAACACATTAAAATTAACACTTAGATATTTATATCTAATATTAAAAAATTACTACCAAATTATTACAATAGATATTAGTGTAACATGCATATTAATTTAATGGAGTCTCATTTAGTCTCCCAGGCTGAAGGGCAGTGGCATGATCTCAGCTCACTGCAACTTCTGCTTCCTGGGTTCAAGCAGTTTTCCTGTCTCAGCCTCTAGAGTAGCTGTGATTACAGGCACCCACCACCATGCCTAGCTAATTTTTGTATTTTTAGTAGAGACGGGGTTTTACCATGTTGGCCAGGCTGGTCTCAAACTCCTGACCTCAGGTGATCTGCCCCACCTCAGCCTCTGAAAGTGCTGGGATTACAGGGATGAGCCATCACGCCTGGGCTTGAATATTGCTACTATTACAGGACAAATAAAGACAGGTGATGTGGCCACTCAAAAACAATAAAAGCTCTTCAGTTAGCTATGTTGCAAGCTCTAATATATTCCACTAATATAAACAGAGTCAGATTCTAATATATTCCACTAATATAAACAGAGTCAGATTTTAATTATTCATCAGAAAGTGCTGGTGGAAGTGCATGCCTTGGAAACAGTTAATTAATGCAAAATGTTCTTTCCTTTTTAAAAATTTACTGACAAGTTGCTCTAGTAACCCAAAGATGTGAAGGAGAAAGCAGCTGCCTCACTGCACAGACATTGATTTATTCAAATGTTTCAATGCCTCATGATACAATAAAACCACAAAAATTTTCTTCACAAACAAAAAGTGCTGGTGGAAATTATGAGATGCATTCCAACACAGATTCTTCATTCAGTGGCTAGAAGACAAGAGAGCAGCAGACTTGAAAGAGAAACCTTATAAAATTCTTCCGAGAATATACCCCCTTTCTTAATAATGTTAATGTTTTTTGTTAAAAATATCCCAGGCTGGAGTTTAGTGGTGTGATCTCAACTCACTGCAACTTCTGCCTCCCAGGTTCAAGTGATTCTCCTGTCTCAGCCCTCCTGAGTAGCTGAGATTACAGGCACTTGTCACCAAGCCTGGTTAATTATTTTTGTATTTTTTCATAGAGATGGGGTCTCACCATGTTGGCCAGGCTGGCCTCAAACTGCTGACCTCCAGTGATCCACCCACTTTGGCCTCCCAGAGTGCTGGGATTACAGGCGGGAGCCACTGAGCCTGGCACATTAATATTTTTAATGCTGATAGTAGCTGTTGACTTTGAGTGGTTAGAGTGCAATTTTTTTGTGGAGGTATACTTTCTGGCCGAATTGATCAATCTTGTATCTAATCTGACTTTTTCTTAACATGCTTTTAATTTTTTTTCTCTCAATATAATCTTTCTCAAAAAAGTGCTGGGATAACAGTCTTGAGCCACCTTGTTCGGCCAAGAGATGTTTTTATGTCCAATGCTTTAGGTTCCCCTTTAGACCTATTAGTTTCCCTGTGTGTCTGTGAATGAAGTGGGCTGCCACAGTGAGAATTTTTGGAGCTATCTCTATCTGGATTACTACTTGAAATCCAGCAGTATTTTTTTCATCACCGAGACACTGGGTCCCATTTTCATTATTGTGAAGGTGCAATTCTACCCAGGAGACCTGCAGGCTCTCCTCCTGCAGCTCATACTTCACTCTGATGTGACACTGGAGTGCTGTTGTGGCAATTGGGGTTCTCATAAGTTGTGAGTTGTCAGCTGTGAGTTCTGTGCTGTGGAATGTGCCTCAATTGCAGATGGTAGGGGTCAAGAGAATACACTAACCCCCAGGGGATGGCAAACAGGGGTGCTAGAGCCCAGTGCTCAGAAAGTAGAGAGCCATTAATTTAAAATGTACATAGACAAGAAGATTGAATCCTAGTCAACCATTTTTGCAGAAAAAATTTTTCTTACCGGGCTTGTAATAGTAAAACTACCCTCAGTCATGAAGATGTGAAAAGTTAATTTTGTTATTAAATATAATTAATTAGCATACATAGATGGTCTCCGAAGTTACAAAGTGAATTTATGATAAACTATGTATGACAGGTTCTCTGTTTTTCTACTTTTGAACTGATTATGATGACCATCTTTCTGTCTTTGCAATCTTTTCAGGAGATTGACTATGATACATTTTACAGTCAGATTTAATTTTGTAATCATACAGTTCTGTTTTCTTCTTCCCTTTCCTCCCTCCTTTTCTTTCTCCCTCCCTCCCTTCCTTTCATCCCTCCCTGTTTCTTTTTCTCTTGTTGCCAAAGCTGGACTGCAATAGCAGGATCTCAACTAACTGAAACCTCTGCCTCCCATGTTCAAGTGATTCTCAGTCTCCCGGGAAGCTGGGATTAGAGGCATGCTCCACCATGCCCAGCTAATTTAGTATTTTTAGTTGAAATGGAGTTTCTTCATGTTGGTCAGGCTGGTCCTGAACTCCCAACCTCAGGTGATCTGCCCACCTTGGCCTTCCAAAGTGCTGGGATTACAGACATGAGCCATTGTGTTTAACATTTTTTTTTTGAGATGAAGTCTCACTCTTGTCTCTCAGGCTGGAGTGCAATGGTGATCTCGGCTCACTAACTCCGCATCCTGGGTTCAAGCAATTCTCCTGCCTCAGCCTCCCAAGTAGCCAGGATTACAGGCGCCTGCCACCACTCCTGGCTAATTTTTGTATTTTAAGTAGAGATGGGGTTTCGCCATGTTGGCCAGGCTTGTCTTGAACTTCTGATCTCAGGTGATCCACCCACTTCTGCCTCCCAAAGTACTGGGATTACAGGTGTGAGCCACTGTCCCTGGCCAAGAAACAACTTATTATCAGTTTACTCTGTTGTCTCTTTTTTTACTTTTACAAATTCATTATTTAAAAAACAAAAACAAACAAAAATAAAAACAGAGTCTTGCTCTGTCACCCAGAGACATGATGTGAAGAAATCTCTCTTTCGATTGTACTTTACTTGCTGTAACACGCAAAAATGCAGAGCGAGGTTGATCTCACCTAGAATCTCCCCATAAGTTTTGGCCTCTCCCTCAGATTTACAAGACAAGGCAGACTTTGGATTGAAAATGTGCCGAAAACTAAGAGAAGGCATTTTCTGCATTGTAAGATGTCAACACAGACATCTTAAAGTCCCCCTCTGAGAGTGTGGCTCTTTGAACTTTTCAGGTCTTGTTCAGTGACCTGCTACGGTTCTGTGAGAGGGTCCCAGGGTAAGTAGAATCTGATGGCAGAATCTGTAAGTGTAAATGACTATCTTAGGAGTCAAAGATCAAGACTATGAAGTATCCAGAGCCATAACCACAACTATACCTATGCGTAAAAATGTGATACTGGAGTAGAATATTCTTGTCTTTATTCTTACCCAAGAGATACCTCATCGGGACATACGGTAATCCAGGTTCTCGAGCTCCACCTAAGCAGCTCCATTTTTTATTTAGAATCAGCCTGAATTGGCTGAGCATGGTGGCTCATGCCTGTAATCCTAGTATTTTGGGAGGTCAAGGTGGGTGAATCACCTGAGGTCAGGAGTTTGAGAGCAGTCTGGCCAACAGAGTGAAACTGTATCTCTGCTAAAAATACAAACATTAGCCCTGTGTGGTGGTGTGTGCCTGTAGTTCCAGCTACCTGGGAGGCTCAGGCAGGAAAATCACTGGAACCCAGGAGGCAGAGTTTGCAGTGAGCCAATATTGCATCATTGTACTCTAGCCTGGGCAACAGAGTGAGACAGTGAGACTCCATCTCAAAAAAAAAAAAAAAGAATCGACCTGACTCTCCTCCCTGACTTACCATTGGGCCACCAGTACAGGGTCACTGGGAACACTATCACAAATCACCTAGGCATCTTTGAGTTATTTGACATTGTCCAAAACAGAATTTTGTTAGGCTGACAAGAGTGGTTAATTCTACTTCTCAGTGAAAGAGAAATTACTCATTCTGTGTTTTTTCTTGTCTTCTTTGTGTCTGTTCATCTGCTGCTCACTTTGTGATGGTATTGTTTTTTTCCTGTAAATTTTTAAAAGTTTCTTGTAAATTCTGGATATTAGACCTTTGTCAAATGGTTATATTTCTGCCATTCTATAGGTTGTTTGTTCAGTGGTGATTTCTCCTTTTTTTAAAAAAAAAAATGTGTGTATTTGATTTCTCTCTCTCTCTTTTTTTACTAGTCTAGCCAGCCAGCAGTCTTTTTTTTTTTTTTAAGACAAGGTCTCACTCTGTCACCCAGGATAAAGTGCAGTAATGTGATCTTGGGTCACTGCAACCTCCACCTCCTGGTTTCAAGCAGTTCTTTCTGCCTCAGCCTCCTGAGTAGCTGGGATTACAGACAACCACCACCACACCCAGCTAAATTGTCTATTTTAAAGTAGAGATGGGGTATTGACATATTGAGGCTGGTCTTGAACTCCTGATCTCAGGTGATCTCCCTGCCTTGGCCCCCCACATTGCTGAGATTACTGGCATAAGCCATAACACCCGGTGTTAGCTCTTTTGAATGTGATGTTAGGGTGTCAAGTGGAGATTTTTCTAGCTTTGTGATGTGGGCATTTAGTGCTATAAATTTTCCTCTTAACACTGTTTGAGTTGTGTCTCAGAGATTCTGGTATGTTGTGTCTTTGTTCTCATTGGTTAAAATAACTTCTTGATTTCTGCTTCAATTTTATTATTTACCCAGGAGTCATTCAGGAGCAGGTTGTTCTTTTTTTAATGTAAATGTGTGGCTTTGAGTAAGTTAATCCTGAGTTCTAATTAGACTATGCTGTGGTCTGACAGACTGTACGATGTCAGTCCTATTGTATTGCCTGAGGAGTATTTTATTTCCAATTATGTGGTTGATTTTAGAAAAGTGCCATGTGGCACTGAGAAGAATGTATATTCTGTTAACTTGGGGCAGTACATTTTGTAGATGCCTATAAGGTCCACTTAATCCAGCTGAGTTCAAGCTCTGAATATCCTTGTTAATTTTCTGTTTTGTTGATCTCTCTAGTGTTGACAGTGGAGTGTTAAACTCTCCCACTGTTATTGTGTGGGCATCTAAGTCTCTTTGTAGGTCTATAAGAACTTGTTTTATGAATCTGGGTGCTTCTGTATTGGGTGCATATATATTTAGGATAGTTAGTTCTTTATCCAATTTGCCAGTCTGTGTTATTGTATTGGGACATTTAGTTCATTTACATTTAAGGTTAGTATTGCTTTGTGTGAAGCTGATCCTGTCATCATGATGCTATTTGGTTATTTTGTGCACTTGTTGATGTCTTTCTTCGTAGTGTCATTGTTCTTTATGGTGTGTTTTTGCAGTGGCTGGTACTGTTTTTTTTTTTTTTTTTCCTTATTAAGTGCTTTTTTCAGAGGCCTTTGCAAGCCAGTCCTGTATTTCTGGAAAGGATTTTATTTCTTTTTCACTTATGAAGCTTATTTTGGCTAGATATAAAATTATGGGTTCAAAATCCTTTTCTTTAAGAATGTTAAATATTGTCTTGTACTGTCTTCTGGCTTGTAGGGTTTCTGCTGAGAGGTCCACTGTTAGTTTGATGGACCGACTTTTGTAGTTGACCTGGCCTTTCTCTCTGGCTGCCCTTAACATTTCTTTATGTTCATTTCAACCTTGGAGAATCTGATGCTTATGTTTTTTGGGGTTGATCTTGTGGAGTGTCTTAGTGGTGTTCTGTGTATTTCCTGAATTTGAATGTTAGCTTGTCTTGCTAGGTTGGGGAATTTCTCCTGGAGAATATCCTGAAGTGTGTTTTCCAGTTTGTTTCCATTCTTCCTGTTTCCTTCAGGTATTTCTGTCAATCATAGGTTTAGTCTTTTTATGTAGTCTCATATTTTTCAGAGGCTTTATTTATTGCTTTTTATTCTTTTTTCTCTAATCTTGTCTGCATGCCTTATTTCAGCAAGATGGTCTTCAAACTCTGATGTATTTTCGTATACTCTGTCAATTTGTCTGTTGATACTTGTGTATGCTTCAAGAAGTTCTCATGCTGTGATTTTTTTACTCCATCAGTTCATTTATGTTTGTCTCTAAACTGGTTAGTTAGCAGCTTCTCTCTCTTTTTATCAAGGTTCTTAGCTTCTTTGCCTTCAGTTAGAACATGCTCCTTTAGCCCAGTAGAGTTTGTTACTACCTATCTTCTGAAGCCTACTTCTGTCAGTTTGTCTATCTCATCCTCCGTTGAGTTCTGCACCCTTGCTGGAGAGGCATTGCAGTCATTTGGAGAAGAAAAGGCACTCTTTGCCTTTTGGATTTTTAGCGTTTTTTTCATTGATTCTTTCTCATCTTCAGGACTTTGTCGAGTTTTGATCTTAGAGGCTGCTGACTCTAGGATAGGGTTATTTTGGGAACTGTTTTTTTGCTGTTGTTCATTGCTTTTTGCTTTCCTTTAAATGGCCAGGTCCCTCTTCTATAAGTTTGCAGTCGTTTTCTGGGGGTTCACTTCAGACCCTATTTATCGGGTTCACTCCTGCACCTGGAGATATACTCAAGGAGGCTGCAGAACAGCAAAGATGGCTGCCTGCTCCTTTCTCTGGGATCTCTGACCTCAAGGAGCACCAATCTGCTAATAGTGGGAATGTTCCTGTGTAGGGTGTCTGCCAACCTTTGTTGGAGTATCTTGTCTAGTTGGGTGGCACGAGGAACAGGACCCATTTAATAAAGCACTTTTACTGTCCTTTGGTGGAGGGGGTGCTTTGCTGAGGAGAAGCCCTCATTTTTGGGCTGCTTGGATTCCTCAGAACTCACAGGAGGAAAAGCTAATTCTGCTGGTCTGCAGAGACTGCAGTCAACTCTCCCCCTAGGGTCTCAGGCCAGGGAGATCAGAATTCTGTCCCTGCGCCTCTGGCTGAAGTTGTTGGAGTTCCTCCAGGGAGACCCCTCACAGAGCCGAGGGATAGGTCAGGGTCAGGCCTGAAGAGGTGCTCTGGCCACAGTCTGCCACCTCTGGTGTGTTGGGGTGTGGGAGACACCTCTTGGGACCAAGCCATCTAGCATCCCTGGCTCCAGCAGGGGAAACGTGTGGCCCTTTCTCTGCCCAAGGAGCTTAGTGTGTTAGGCAGCTTTCAGTCCCAGCGCTGGTTCCTGCGCCTCCCCCAGGAGCTCAAATGGCTTAGACAGCAGGCATCAGCAGCTGTGGGGCTGGTCACCCCTCCCATGGGATCTCAGCAGGCTTAAGCAGATTTTAGCTGAGAGGTTGTAGGGAATCTGCACAGCTCTGGGGTTGGAACCCTAGGCCCTGGTACTATGGCTTCTTGAGTAAAATCTTTCAATCTGTGGGTTACACAGTTGCATGTGAAAAGCTTGCTTGTGTTGGCTAAGTAGCACACTCATTCACTGCCTCTTTGGCTGGGGGGTGGGGGCTTCCATGTCCTGTGTGGCTCTCAGGTGGGTTGCCACACCACACTGCTCTTTTTCTTCCTCTCTGTGGGTCATGCCAGTTGTCTAGTTAGTTCTGATGAGATAACCTGGATAATACCACAAATACCGGTGCAAGATTCACATGCTATTATGTTCCTTTCGATAGAAGTCTTCTAGTCAGCCACTGCTTCTAGTCAGCCATGTTTGTCCCACTCTTAAAAAATGGCTTTTTTCTTTAAAGCTAAACATGTCTCAGATTAAGAGCTGTGTCTGCTCCGCCTCCTGGAATGCTGTGCATTTAGTACTTGCAAAGCTTTACTTTTCTACTTGTGCTTTTTCTTCCTAATGAGTTTGTTTTAACTACTTTTTAGTTCTTTTTTTTTTTTTTTGAGACGGAGTTTCGCTCTTGTTACCCAGGCTGGAGTGCAATGGCACGATCTTGGCTCACCACAACCTCCACCTCCTGGGTTCAGGCAATTCTCCTGCCTCAGCCTCCTCAGTAGCTGGGATTACAGGCACGCACTACCATGCCCAGCTAATTTTTTGTATTTTTAGTAGAGACGGGGTTTCACCTTGTTGACCAGGATGGTCTCGATCTCTTGACCTCATGATCCACCCGCCTCAGCCTCCCAAAGTGCTGGGATTACAGGCTTGAGCCACCGCGCCCGGCCTACTTTTTAGTTCTTATAATAGTGAAGGGTCTCTGAAAAATATTTATTTCCTAGGTATCAGAGTCTCCTTTACATTCTCAACATCATGGCTTCTTATATGTCATAAGGAATTCTCATCATGAATTGATGAACTGCAATATTAAGAATATTTTCTTCATGGCTGTGGAACATGGGAAGGTGTGGATACTCAGGATTTCTATGGGGGAAAACCTGGAATCCTTAGTAAAGGTGGAGAGCCCGTAATGTTGAGGTTCCATCTCTGTTCTCCGTTAGCTGTATGCAGAACAGGATTAAGAAAATGCTTATTTAAATGAAATGGCACTTATTACCTAGAAAGTTTTAAAAAATTAAAGAATACTTGCTCTTTATTTCTTTATAGTGTGAAAGAAACACTGCTTAAAATCAGGATTAAAATTAACAGAATATTGGGGATATCTGCATCTAACTTTGCATAAACTGTTTTCTTTTTTTGAGATAAGAGTTTAGCTCTGTCATCAGGCTGGAGTGCAGTGGCATGATCTCGGCTTACTGCAACCTCTGTCTTCTGGATTCAAGCGATTCTCCTGCCTCAGCTTCCCGAGTAGATGGGACTACAAGTGTGTGCCACCACATCTGGCTAATTTTTGTATTTTTAGTGGAGACAGGGTTTCACCATGTTGTCCAGGATGGTCTCGATCTCTTGACGTCATGTTCCACCTGCCTTGACCTGCCAAAGTCCTGGGATTATAGGCGTGGGCCACCATGCCTGGCCAAACTGACATTTCGTGATTAATTTCAGACCGTAATTTACTTTTTTGGGGAGGTGATATTATAGCCGTGGTACTGTGTCCTCTGTGATCAGCACATCACGGATATTTGTCTTAATGCAGTTGATATTAATAACTTACTTGGTTAATGAGCTCTGTGACTGATTTTTTTTTCTACAGCGTTAATTATTTAACTCTTCATTATTAAGTGTCTTTATTCAGCTGATGTGGATAAACAATCACCTTTAATCTGGCAGCTGCCCTTTCTTAGGTTTTCTTTGCATTTATCTTTCTTTGGAAAATGAAAGCTCTCATCTTTGTTTATAGGCAGGAAAAACTAAAAAACACACAGGCTCTTTCACTTACGGGATATTTGACAAGATAGTTTTCTTGGACCAAAAACATTGGCGTTACTGGTGAGCTTGTTAGAGATTCAGAAACTCAGATTTTACTCCAGATTTTCTGAAAAAATTATCTGCATTAACAAGATCTCCAGTGTATTACACATTAAAATTTGAGCAATACTTTCTATCTCAGTATGTTTTTTCCATCTGAAAAATGTACACACATCATTCTCTACGATGTAAATATGGCACTCAAAAATGTACATGTTAGTGTTTGTGCTCTCAGTTTTACACTTCAACATTCAGAAACGTTTCATCTATATTTTGATGTTGTGGATCTTATGCTACTGGCTTTTCTCAGAGTTAGATAATACATAAGAGAATATTTCTGTGTTAATAGTTATTTATTAATTATTTTTAGTCACTCCTGTAAGTAAGAACTACTTCTCTTTATTTTTGTTTTGCCTTGAGTCAGATTAAAAATTCTGCTCATGGTCACTTGGTAAATATATGTGCATATGCGTGTGTGTTTCAGGGAGCGTTGACATTTAGGGATGTGGCCATAGAATTCTCTCTGGAGGAGTGGCAATGCCTGGACGCTGCACAGCAGAATTTGTATACGGATGTGATGTTAGAGAACTACAGAAACCTGGCCTTCCTAGGTGAGCATAACTTCAGTAAACAGTTTCCTAATATAGCCTAATATTTATTTATTTATTTGTAAATTGGTTTTTTAATTTATGCTTTCAGATCTTTTTTTTTAACTTCAAGATATGCATATATAAAAGAGAATTTTAAGATGTTTAATTTTGACCTGAACTTTCTACATTCCTGAGCTGATCTGTGTCTTTCATTCTAGATTAGTGTTAATTTTAGAAATTTAGTAGCATAACATACTGTTGCCCACATCTTAAAATCTAATTGCCACTACTAATTTTTGATTGAGTAGTACTAGGTAGCGAAATTAAGAACTTACAAAATTAAGGGCCGGGCGCGGTGGCTCAAGCCTTTAATCCCAGCACTTTGGGAGGCCAAGGAGGGTGGATCGCGAGGTCAAGAGAGATCAAGATCATCCTGGGCAACATGGTGAAACCCCGTCTCTACTAAATATACAAAAAATTAGCTGGGCATGGTGGTGCGTGCCTGTAATCCCAGCTACTCAGGAGGCTGAGGCAGGAGAATTGCTTGAACCCAGGAGGCGGAGGTTGCGGTGAGCCGAGATCGCGCCATTGCACTCCAGCCTGGGTAAGAAGAGCGAAACTCCGTCTCAAAAAAAAAAAAAAAGAACTTACAAAATTAAAATGTTTCCTTAATATTTAATTTTTTTATAAATTGGTATTTTAGAATTCATTTACTAGAATATTCTATTAC
Organism: Callithrix jacchus; assembly: GCF_049354715.1. NCBI lineage: Eukaryota > Metazoa > Chordata > Mammalia > Primates > Cebidae > Callithrix > Callithrix jacchus. Next base: position 23,051,691 of record NC_133523.1, read on the forward strand.
ATTCTTACGGAGCACACTACTAAGTTAGTAATTGGAGAATAAGAGCAAGATTCATGTAACTTTTAATAAAGCAGGTATTGCTTCCTCTAAGCCAGACCTGATCACCTGTCTGGAGCAAGGAAAAGAACCTTGGAATGTGAAGAGACGTGAGCTGGTAGCCGAACCCCCAGGTAGGTGAGAATGAATGTGAGTACAGCTGACAACACAGATGAGAGGTCGTAAGTAAAAAAAAAAAGCCAGTCCTTAAAATGATTTGGAAATCCATGTTCCACAGGAAATAATTTCTGGGAAGCCTGAGGTATATATTTTTTAAATTTTGCTTTCACATAGAAACATCTTCTGTCTTCACCTTTTTAAAATCGCTACAGATTTTACTTTCCCTTCAGTGATCCTCCAAGTTTACAGTGACAGCCAGAGTCCTCTTCGTGGCACATAAATAAGACTGAAAATCTGACCTCTTTTACATTGTTTTTGAAAGCACACAGATATCTGCATAATTTTGAGGAACTTTATGTTAAACTTTTTTTTTTTTTTTAAGTTTGCTTTTTACATCATGTCTCAAATGTGTGAGAGTGGTGGTTTCTGTTCCATTGGTTTCTTTATTGCTAATTTTTCTGCACATTGCATTTTGTCTTTTATAGTCTAGAAGTATAGTTTGGAATTATAAAATATTTATAAAATATGTTCTGCTTTGTTGTTTTTTTTATTTCAAGATTGCTTTGGCTATTCAAAGTTCATTGTAGTTCTATGTGAATTTTAGAATTGTATTTTTTATTACTGTAAAAAATACTGAAATTTCAATAGGGCATTTAGTGAATCTAAGGATCACTATAGATTATATGGCACTTTAACAATATTCTTTCAATCAATAGACATGAAATGTTTTTAACTTTATTTGTCATGTCAATTTTTTTATTGATGTATCTTATTTGAAAGATAAACTCCTTGATTAAATTTGTTCTTAGAAATTTATTATTTTAGTACTATTTTCAATAAGATTACTTCCTTTTTCTATCTTATCAGATAGTTCCTTTAAAGTGTATGGAACCAGAACTCATACTTCTATGTTAATTTTCTATTTTGCTAATTTATTGAGTGTAATTATTACTTTAATTAGATTTTAATGTACTGGTTATGTTTTTTTATATAAGATCAAATAATCTACAAAAAGCAACTTTTTACTTATTTGTCTTTAATTTCAATGACTTAAAATTTTTTTGACTAATTTTTATTCCACATACTTCCAATGCTATGTTAAAATAGAAGCATTCAGAATGAGCACAAGATACTTTTGCATTGGTGTCTGTGAATTCGAAGGAGTAAACACCTCTTCAAGTTTTTATAAACTGGTTTCAGAAAGTAAAGATCTTTTGTTGAGCTCCCAGGATAATGGGATGTCCTATGTGTTTGTAGTGGAGAGGGGTTGTAGCTAGGTCACAGAGGCTGCTGGGTCTGCATTAGGGTCCACCTTTAGCTGGATTGTTACAAGGGAATTGGGTAGTTGTAATTCCCATTATATTTTTGAACAGAGTGAATATTCTTCAGGACTTGGCTCTGTGGGGCAGACTCTAAGGCAGGCTTCTGCACATGGGTCTGCATATGTTAGGCTTTATATTAGGATGTAGATGAGTTTGGCTTTCACTGAGAACCAGAGAGGATTTTTCCAAAGTTGCTGTGTGGGTTTCTACGTAGGCAGAATGTGCCATGAACTGTGGCTCAGGGAGCTAAAACTGAGTCATGGAACTGCTTCAGGAACCACAGTAAGGGACAGTGTCTGTAGGCTTGCCAGCGTGGCTATAAATGGGTTTCTTCCTCCAGGCCTCCAGAAGGGTAGGATCTCTCTCAGACTGTGGCTGGGAGGATTTTGGGATGATTACAGAATTCTGAGTGGGACCAAGTTCAGTGGGCCATTTTCTGGTCTATAGCCAAGAACAAAGGTCCTGTAGTTTGCCACCTGAATGGAAGCCTGCCTTCTGAAAAGAATGTTCCTCAGTCTTGGGCATTAGCAGAGTTCCACAACTCCCTCCCTGGTTCTCAAAGCTCTTTTAAGGGCATTTATTTTGGAGATGGTGTCTTGCTATATAACTGAGGCTGGTCTTAAAATTCTGGCCTAAAGCAATTCTCTGACTTAATGTACCATGTAGCCGTCATTACATGTTTGAGCCAATTCCTGTTTCTCTCATAGAGGCATTTTTCTCAGGGATGGCTGACAAATTTTCTTGTTGACAGAAAATAAGCAAACAGGGCACCTTTTATTTTTCCATCTCAGTGATGTCACTCTCACTGTACATGTTTACCTTGTATTTTCTATTTTAATTTTGTCTGTAATAATAGATTTAGACATTTAGGACAATATACTAGAGTTTACATGTTACACCTGAAATGAATTAGATAATTAGTAGACAGGCAAAAAGAGATATAGGCAGGTGAAAAAGATTATCGGATTTTCACTCTCTTTTGTCAGCCTATATCTAAAATATAACATAATTTATTCCCAAATATTTGTTTTATGTATCAGAGGCTCTAACCATATTCTGCAAAATAGATATATATATTTTTGTATTTAGTCATGTAAGGCTGTTCTTTGCTTCTAAAGTTGGATTACAGCAGTTTTATTTTGTGTAAGAATAGTATATATTTAAAACTGAAAAATTATCTCATATATTAAAATGCTTATTTGTGAAAAGTTTGTCATCAGAATCTTTATTTTATGATTATACTGCATTTTTTTCTGAAATTTTACTGCATGGTAGTGCATGGCAATGATTGAAAATAACCACCTTCAATGAGTAGACTGTTAACAGTAAAATCTTGCAGTTATCTACATACATTCTTTTCAATTCTTCATCAATGTTGCATATCAGATTTTATAGCCAGACATGGTGGTGTGGTCCTATGTACTTGGGAGAGTTAGAAGGGAGGATTACTTGAACCTTGAAGTTTGAGGCTGCAGTGAGCCATAATTGTGCCATGCACTTCAGCTTCGGTGACAAAGTAAGACCCTGACTCAAAAACACTGTACATTTCAGGCATGTTAAGTATAGTAACATTTTTTTTTAATAGAGATGGCATTTCACCATGTTGGCCAGGCTGGTCAAACTCCTAACCTCAGGTGATCCACCCACCTCAGCCTCCAAAAGTGCTGAGATTACAGGCATGAGCCACCACACCCAGCCAGTTACATTGTTTTGTAAAAGATTTCTGGAAATTTTACAATACCCATTAAACAACTACCAGTTTTTCCCATTTTCTGGCACTTTTCAAAAACAATTCTGTTTTCCCTTTCTAAGAGTAAGTGGTTTATATATCTGATAACATCTCTGTTTGTGGCTGGCTCATTTTATTTTGCATAATGCAATCAAGATTTACCTTTATAGTTATATTTTCAGCTTTTTTGCAAACTGAGTAAATACGTTGGTATTTTTTTTATGTGAAAATTATTATTATTTTTTATTTATTTATTAAAATTTTTAATTTTTTTTTTTTTTCGATTTTAGGTGGTTTTTTCCAGTTCTGTGAAGAAAGTCAATGGTAGCTTGATGGGGATAGCGTTGATTCTGTAAATTACTTTGGGCAGTATAGCCATTTTCACGATATTAATTCTTCCTAACCATGAACATGGAATGTTTCTCCATCTGTTTGTGTCCTCTCTGATTTCATTGAGGAGTGATTTGTAGTTCTCCTTGAAGAGGTCCCTTACGTTCCTTGTGAGTTGTATTCCAAGGTATTTTATTCTTTTTGTAGCAATTGTGAATGGCAGTTCGTTCTTGATTTGGCTTTCTTTAAGTCTGTTATTGGTGTAGACGAATGCTTGTGATATTTGCACATTGATTTTATATCCTGGGACTTTGCTGAAGTTGCTTATCAGTTTCAGGAGTTTTTGGGCTGAGGCGATGGGGTCTTCTAGGTATACTATCATGTCGTCTGCAAATAGAGACAATCTGGCTTCCACCTTTCCTATTTGAATACACTTTATTTCTTTTTCTTGCCTGATTGCTCTGGCTCGAACTTCCAGTACTATATTGAATAGGAGTGGTGAAAGAGGGCATCCTTGTCTAGTGCCGGATTTCAAAGGGAATGCTTCCAGTTTTTGCCCATTCAGTATGATATTGGCTGTTGGTTTGTCACAAATAGCTTTTATTACTTTGAGATACGTTCCATAGATACCGAGTTTATTGAGGGTTTTTAGCATAAAGGGCTGTTGAATTTTGTCAAATGCCTTCTCTGTGTCAATTGAGATAATCATGTGGTTTTTGTTTTTGGTTTTGTTTATGTGGTGAATTACATTGATAGACTTGCGTATGTTGAACCAGCCTTGCATCCCCAGGATGAATCCTACTTGATCATGATGAATAAGTTTTTTGATTTGCTGTTGCATTCGGCTTGCCAATATTTTATTGAAGATTTTTGCATCTATGTTCATCATGGATATTGGCCTGAAGTTTTCTTTTCTTGTTGGGTCTCTGCCAGGTTTTGGTATCAGGATGATGTTGGACTCGCAAAATGATTTGGGAAGGATTCCCTCTTTTTGGATTGTTTGAAGTAGTTTTAGAAGGAATGGTACCAGCTCCTCTTTGTGTGTCTGGTAGAATTCGGCTGTGAACCCGTCTGGACCTGGGCTTTTTTTGAGTGGTAAGGCTCTTAATTGCTGCCTCGACTTCTGACCTTGTTATTGGTCTATTCAGTTTCAGCTTCCTCCTGGTTTAGGCTTGGGAGGACACAGGAGTCCAGGAATTTATCCATTTCTTCCAGGTTTACTAGTTTATGTGCATAGAGTTGTTTGTAATATTCTCTGATGATGGTTTGAATTTCTGTGGAGTCTGTGGTGATTTCCCCTTTATCATTTTTTATTGCATCTCTTTGGTTGTTCTCTCGTTTATTTTTAATCAGTCTGCCTAGTGGTCTGTCTATTTTGTTGATCTTTTCAAAAAACCAGCTCTTGGATTTATTGATTTTTTGAAGGGCTTTTCGTGTCTCAATCTCCTTCAGTTCAGCTCTGATCTTAGTTATTTCTTGTCTTCTGCTTGGTTTTGAGTTTCTTTGATCTTGCTCCTCTAGCTCTTTCAATTTTGACAATAGCATGTCAATTTTGGATCTCTCCATTCTCCTCATATGGGCACTTATTGCTATATACTTCCCTCTAGAGACTGCTTTAAATGTGTCCCAGAGGTTCTGGCATGTTGTTTCTTCGTTCTCGTTGGTTTCGAAGAACTTCTTTATTTCTGCCTTCATTTCATTGTTTACCCAGTCAACATTCAAGAGCCAGTTGTTCAGTTTCCATGAAGCTGTGCAGTTCTGGGTCGGTTTCTGAATTCTGAGTTCTAACTTGATTGCACTATGGTCTGAGAGGCTGTTTGTTATGATTTCAGTTGTTTTGCATTTGCTGAGCAGTGCTTTACTTCCAATTATGTGGTCAATTTTAGAGTAGGTGTGATGTGGTGCTGAGAAAAATGTGTATTCTGTGGATTTGGGGTGGAGAGTTCTGTAAATGTCTATCAGGTTTGCTTGCTCCAGGTCTGAGTTCAAGCCCTGGATATCCTTGTTGATTTTCTGTCTGGTTGATCTGTCTAATATTGACAGTGGAGTATTAAAGTCTCCCACTATTATTGTGTGGGAGTCTAAGTCTCTTTGTAAGTTATTAAGAACTTGCCTTATGTATCTGGGTGCTCCTGCACTGGGTCCATATATGTTCAGGATCGTTAGCTCTTCTTGTTGTATCGATCCTTTTACCATTATGTAATGGCCTTCTTTGTCTCTTTTGATCTTTGTTGCTTTAAAGTCTATTTTATCAGAGATGAGAATTGCAACTCCTTTTTTTTGCTCTCCATTTGCTTGGTAAATCTTCCTCCATCCCTTTCTTTTGAGCCTTTGTGTATCCTTGCATGTGAGATGGGTTTCCTGGATACAGCACACTGATGGGTTTTGGCTTTTTATCCAATTTGCCAGTCTGTGTCTTTTGATTGGTGCATTTAGTCCATTTACATTTAGGGTTAATATTGTTATGTGGAATTTGATACTGCCATTTTGATGCTAAGTGGCTGTTTTGCCTGTTAGTTGTTGTAGATTCTTCATTATGTTGATGCTCTTTAGCATTCAGTGTGATTTTGGAATGGCTGGTACTGGTTTTCCTTTCTATGTGTAGTGCCTCTTTTAGGAGCTCTTATAAAGCAGGCCTGGTGGTGACAAAATCTCTGAGTACTTGCTTGTTCGCAAAGGATTTTATATTTCCTTCACTTCTGAAGCTCAGTGTGGCTGGATATGAAATTCTGGGTTGAAAGTTCTCTTCTTTAAGAATGTTGAATATTGGCCCCCACTCTCTTCTGGCTTGTAGTGTTTCTGCCGATAGATGTGCTGTGAGTCTGATGGGCTTCCCTTTGTGGGTAACTCGACCTTTCTCTCTGGCTGCTCTTAGTATTTTCTCCTTTATTTCAACCTTGTTGAATCTGACGATTATGTGCCTTGGGGTTGCTCTTCTTGCGGAATATCTTTGTGGTGTTCTCTGTATTTCCTGCATTTGAGTGTTGGTCTGTCTTGCTAGGTGGGGGAAATTTTCCTGGATGATGTCCTGAAGAGTATTTTCCAGCTGGGATTCATTCTCTTCGTCCCCTTCTGGTACACCTATCAAACGTAGGTTAGGTCTTTCCACATAGTCCCACATTTCTTGGAGACTTTGTTCATTCCTTTTTGCGCTTTTTTCTCTAATCTTGGTTTCTCGTTTTATTTCATTCAGTTGGTCTTTGACTTCAGATATTCTTTCTTCTGCTTGGTCAATTCGGCTATTGAAACTTGTGCATGCTTTGCGAAGTTCTTGTATTGTGTTTTCAGCTCCTTTAATTCATTCATATTCCTGTCTAAGTTATCCATTCTTTTTATCATTTCTCCATATCTTTTTTCAAGTTCCTTAGTTTCTTTGCATTGATTTAATACATGTTCTTTTAGCTCACAAAAGTTTGTCATTATCCACCTTCTGAAGTCTAATTCTGTCATTTCGTCACAGTCATTCTCTGTCCAGCTTTGTTCCCTTGCAGGTGAGGAGTTTTGGTCCTTTCTAGGAGGCGAGGTGTTCTGGTTTCGGGTGTTTTCCTTCTTTTTTCGCTGGTTTCTTCCCATCTTTGTGGATTTATCTGCTTGTCGTCTGCGTAGTTGCTGACTTTTTGATTGGGTCTCTGAATGGACACCCAGATTGTTGATGATGAAGTGTTTCTGTTACTTGGTTTTCCTTCTAATCTAGCCCCTTCACTGTACGACTGCTGAGGTCCACTCCAGGCCCTGCTTGTCTGGGGTGCACCTCTAGCAGCTGTGGCACAGTGAGGGATGCTACCAGTTTCTTTTTCTGCTATCTTTGTCCCAAGATGATGCCTGCCAAATGTCAGTCGTTTGGATTTAGAGGGGTCAGGGAGCTGCTTGAGGAGACAGTCTGTATTTATAGGAGCTCAATTGCTGAGCTGTGAGCTCTGTTGTTCATTCAGGGCTGTTAGGCTGCTATGTTTGATTCTGCTGCAACAGAGCTCATTAAAAAAACCCTTTTTTTCTCAAATGCTCTGTGTTGGGGGGTTCGGGCTTTATTTTTCGATTTCCGCTGAGGTGTTTTGCCCAGCTAGGAGGCTGACTAGCCACTGTTTGCCTGCCGAGGCTCCGCCCTGCTGTTGTGTTGTTCTCCCTGACGCTGCAGGCTCTGCTGTTCTGCTGTGGTCTCCGCCACGCCCTGCGGCAGAGTCTCTTCATTGTAGCGGGTTGCCTCGGCAATGGCAGGCTGCGTCAGCAGTGGGCGTGTATCTCAGTAGGGACAGGTTGCGTTGGCAACGACTGGCTGTGTCGGCAGTGGGCATGTATCTCAGTTGGGGCGGGTTGCCTCAGTAATGGTGGACGCCCCTCCCCCTCAGAGCGTCTTGGACCGCCTGCCCACGGATTGTTTGAAATCGCGGTTTTGTTCGTCCCACTGGGCTACCCCGAACGCTTTGTCCCTGCAATCCCCTGGGCTGGCCCCCTGTCCAAGTCTCGTTCAGTCTCAAGTCCAGCCCTCTCATGTCTCAGGTTGCCGGTTCAGCAGGGCACCCGGACAAGCGCACCCTATGGGGAGCGCTGGGGTGGCCCGCCGCCGCCACCCTGGCTGCCGGCTTCGCCAGGCAGAGGTGCTCCCTGGCGTCCCGCATCTGCTTTATACTTTGGAGTTTCCCCGTTCCGTGGGCAACAAAGATCAGTCTGGAAATGCAGCTCCGACTCACCTCTCCGCGGATTCAACGAGAGCTCCAATCCTGGGTTGTTCTCACAGCGCCATCTTGAGTCCTCCCCCATATGTTAGTATTTTTATATTTCAAATTATGTCTGCTGAATGATTAAGTAACAGAAATTTGCATTGCTTTTACTTATGTGGTTTCAATAACAATGCTAAAATAATCATGGACATGCAAATGACTATGCATATAATTATGGTATGCAAATGACCATATATGTGAGAGTTTATATATGTGTTGCATCCTATTGAATTCAATTTTTTTTTCTTTTTGAGATGCAGTTTTACTCTATTACCCAGGCTGGAGTGCAATGGCACAATATTGGGTAACTGAAACCTCAGTATCCTAGGTTCAGGCAATTCTCCTTCCTTAGCCTCCTGAGTAGCTGGGATTACAGGTGCCTGTCATCGTGCCTGATGATTTTTTTTAATTTTTAGTAGAGATGGGGTTTCAGTATGTTGGTCAAGCTGGTCTTGAACTCCTGACCTCATGATTCTTCCACCTCAACCCCCCAAAGTGCTGGGATTACATGCATGAACCACTGTGCCTGGCCTATTCTACTTTATGAGTCTACTTTTTCACCTTTATACTCATACAAAATTGTCTTAATTCTGTAGCTTTGTAATGTGTTTTGAAATCAGGAAGTATAATGCCCCGAACATTGTTTTGTTGTGTTTTCAATATTTTTGGATACTTTATTTTCTGTAGAGAGTCTATATAGTCGGGATTTCTCTTTCTTTTTCTTAAAAAATGCAGTGAGAAATTTGAAAACTTTGCATTAAATCTGTAGATTGCATTGAGAATAATGCACATCATTATAATATTACCTTTTCAACGTTTCGGAAGGGCACGCTCAAGAGAGTGTTGTTTGTAAAATTTTTAGTATTTTTTCTTTTATTGATACTCATTTCATTTTGGTAATACAAAGTAATTTATAAAATTTCAGTTCTTAAAAATGAACTAAGAGTTTTTTTTTGACCTAAGAGGTGTTCTATCAAGAAATATGTTTTATTAGCTATTGAGAACCATGTGCATCCTGATGTTGAGGAGTGTTTTCTATACCTCTGTTACAAACATTTGTTTGATACTGTCTGCAAGTCCTCTATTTGCTTAGTAATATTCTTGTTTTATGTTTATTACTAAAAGTACAGTATTGAAATATTCTACTGTAATTAGGTTGTTCTCTATTTGTCTCTGTTATTCTGTTATTTGCTTTATATGCTTGAAGCCATAATGTGAGATACATACACACGCACACACGCATACATGTATATACCAATTTGTCATAGGTTTCCAGTCAAGAAATCTATAATTTTTTATTTATTTATATTTTTTAGACAGTCTCACTCTTTTGCCCAGGCTGGAGGGCAGTGGTGTGATCTCAGCTCACTGCAACCTCTGCCACTCGGATTCAAGCAATTATTCTGCCTCAGTCACTAAAATAGCTAGGATTACAGGTACATCCCACCATGCCTGGCTAATGTTTGTGTCTTTAGTAGAGATGGGGTTTCATTATGTTGGCCAGGCTGGTCTCGGTCTCCTGACCTCAAGTGATCTCCCTGCCTCAGCCTCTCAAAATTCTGGGATTACTGGCATGAGCCAGTGCTCCTGGCTAAATATGTAAGTTTTAATGTCCCTTTTTGTCTCCTTGGAGTTTTTACTTCAAGTACATTTAATAAAATATGACAGTTTTTGACTTAAAGTGTAGCTTGCCTAATATTTTGATTTATTCTGCTCTCATTCGATTAACATTTGCATAAAATGTCTACTTTTCGTCTTGCCCTTTTCAGTGTTTTTTTATCACTAGATCTTAACTGACTTGTAGAAAAAAAAAGTTGGATGTTGGTTTTTAAGTTTTTAATAAATTTATTTATTGAAAGCATGTCTCTTGATTTGAAAGTGTATTACATATATATTTTAATAATTTTCTGAAAGAGACTTGCTATGTTTTTAATTATTATATTTGGTTTTTACAACTTTGTTTCTTATTTTCTCTCCATCTTTCTTTGTGTCTTTAGATTTTTGTATTGATAAGCTTTTACTTATTTCTAATGCACTTTCAGGTATCCATATGGATTTGTGTTTGTGTCTGTGATATCTTGGGGGTTACATAAACCTCTATAAGAAATAACAGTGTATTTAAATTTGGTACAAAATAAACTTCAGTTGAATAATAAATTTTTCCTCATTACATCTGCCCTAAAATTTGTCATTGATGTTGCTAATGTTTTACATTGTATATTTATTAAGAGATGTTCATAATTTCTGTGTTTTCTTTTTTTTTCTTTATTTATTTTTATTGCATTTTAGGTTTTGGGGTATATGTGAAGAACATGCAAGATAGTTGCATATGTACATGTGTAGCAGTGTGATTTGCTGCCTTCCTCCCCTTCACCCATATCTGGCATTTCTCCCCATGCTGTTGCTCCCCAACTCCCAACCCCCGACTGTCCCTCTCCTATTTCCCCTGACAGACCCCAGCGTGTAGTGCTCCCCTCCCTGTGTCCATGTGTTCTCATTGTACAACACCTACCTATGAGTGAGAACATGCAGTTTTTCATTTTCTGTTCTTGTGTCAGTTTGCTGAGAATGATGGTCTCCAGATTCATCCATGTCCCTACAAGGGACATGAGCTCATCATTTTTGATGGCTGCATAATATTCCATAATGTATGTGTGCCACATTTTTCCTGTCCAGTCTATCATTGATGGGCATTTGGGTTGGTTCCAGGTCTTTGCTATTGTAAACAGTGCTGCAATGAACATTCGTGTGCATGTGTCCTTATAGTAGAATGATTTATAGTCCTTTGGATATATCCCCAGTAATGGGATTGCTGGGTCAAATGGAATTTCTATTTCAAGGTCCTTGAGGAATCGCCACAGTCTTCCACAATGGTTGGACTAATTTACACTCCCACGAGCAGTGAAAAAGTATTCCTATTTCTCCACATCCTCTCCAGCATCTGTTGTCTCCAGATTTTTTAATGATCACGATTCTGTCGTGAGGTGGTATCTCAATGTGGTTTTGATTTGCATTTCTCTAATAACCAGTGATGATGAGCATTTTTTCATATGATTGTTGGCCTCATATATGTCTTCTTTTGTAAAGTGTCTGTTCATATCCTTTGCCCACTTTTGAATGGGCTTGTTTGTTTTTTTCTTGTAAATCTGTTTTAGTTCTTTGTAAATTCTGGATATCAGTCATTTGTTAGATGGGTAAACTGCAAAAATTTTTTTCCATTCTGTTGGTTGCTGATTCACTCTAGTGACTGTTTCTGTTGCCGTGCGGAAGCTGTGCAGTTTGATTAGGTCCCATTTGTCTATTTTGACTTTTGTTGCCAGTGCTTTTGGTGTTGTGGTCATGAAGTCCTTGCCTACTCCTATGTCCTGAATGGTTTTGCCTAGATTTTCTTCTAGGGTTTTTATGGTGCCACGTCTTATGTTTAAGTCTTTAATCCATCTGGAGTTAATTTTAGTGTAAGGTGTCAGGAAGGGGTCCAGTTTCTGCTTTCTGCACATGGCTAGCCAGTTTTCCCAACACCATTTATTAAACAGGGAATCCTTTCCCCATTGATTGTTTTTGTCATGTTTGTCAAAGATCAGATGGTTATAGATATATTGTGTTGCCTCTGAGGCCTCTGTTCTGTTCCATTGGTTTATATCTCTGTTTTGGTACCAGTACCATGCTGTTTTGATTACTGTAGCCTTGTAGTGTAGTTTGAAGTCCGGTAGTGTGATGCCTCCCGCTGTGTTCTTTTTGCTTAGAATTGACTTGGCTATGCGGGCTCTCTTTTGGTTCCATATAAAGTTTAAGGTGTTTTTTTTTTCAGTTCTGTGAAGAAGATCATTGGTAGCTTGAAGGGGATAGCGTTAAATCTATAAATTACTTTGGGCAGTAAGGCAATTTTCACGATAATGATTCTTCCTAACCATGAACATGGAATATTCCTCCATTTGTTTGTGTCCTCTCTGATTTTGTTGAGCAGTGGTTTGTAGTTCTCCTTGAAGAGGACCTTTACATTCCTTGTTAGTTATATTCCTAGATATTTTATTTTCTTTGTAGCAATTGTGAATGGTAGTTCATTCTTGATTTGGCTCTCTTTAAGTCTCTTATTGGTGTCTAGGAATGCTTGTGATTTTTGCACATTGATTTTTTTATCCTGAGACTTTGCTGAAGTTGCTTATCAGTTTTCAGGAGATTTTGGGCTGAGATGATGGGGTCTTGTAGATGTACAAACATGTAGTCTGCAAATAGAGACAATTTGGCTTCCTCCTTTCCTATTTGAATACCCATTATTTCTTTTTCTTTCCTGATTGCTCTGGCTACAACTTCTTGTACTATATTGAATAGAAGTAGTGAGCAAGGGCATTCTTGTCTAGTGCCAGATTTCAAAGGGAATGCTTCCAGTTTTTGCCCATTCAGTATGATATTGGGTGTTGGTTTCTAATATATAGCTTTTATTATTTTGAGATGCGTTCCATAAATACCAAGTTTATTGAGGGTTTTTAGCATAAAGGGCTGTTGAATTTTGTCAAAGGCCTTCTTTGCATCAGTTGAGATAATCGTGGTTTTTGTCTTTGGTTCTGTTTATTTGGTGAGCTATATAGAGTTGCATATGTTGAACCAGCCTTACATCTCCGGGATGAATCCTACTTGATCATGGTGGATAAGCTTTTTGATGTGCTGTTGTAATCAGCTTGCCAGTATTTTATTGAAGATTTTTGCGTCTTTGTTCATCATGAATATTGGCCTGAAGTTTTCTTTTCTTGTTGAGTCTCTGCCGGGTTTTGGTATTAGGATGATGTTGGTTTCATAAAATGATTTGGGAAGGATTCCCTCCTTTTGGATTATTTGGAGTAGTTTCAGAAGGAATGGTACCAGCTCTTGTTTGTTTTTATGGTAGAATTCGGCTGTGAACCCATCTGAACCTGGGCTTTTTTTGTATGATAGGCTGTTAATTGCTGCCTCAACTTCAGATCTTGTTCAGGGTTTCGGCTTCTTACTGGTTTAGGCTTGGGAGGAGGCAAGTGTCCAGGAATTTATCCATTTCTTCCAGGTTTACTAGTTTATGTGCATAGAGTTGTTTGTAATATTCTCTGATGATGGTTTGAATTACTGTGGAATCTGTGGTGATATCCCCTTTATCGTTTTTTATTTTGTCTATTTGGTTATTCTTTTTTTTTCTTTATTATTAATCTGGCTAGTGGTCTGTCTATTTTGTTGATATTTTCGAAAAACTAGCTCCTGGATTTGTTGAATTTTTGAAGGGTTTTTTTTTTTTGGTCTCTATCTCCTACAGTTCTGCTCTGATCTTAGTTGTTTCTTGTCTTCTGCTAGGTTTTGAGTTTTTTTTTTTTTTTTGATCTTGCTTCTCTTGCTTTTTCAATTTTGAGGATATGGTGTCAATTTTAGATCTCTCCTTCCTTCTCATGTGGGCACTTATTGCTATATGTTTTCCTCTAGAGACTGCTTTAAATGTGTCCCAGAGATTCTGGTATGTTGTGTCTTCGTTCTCGTTGGTTTCAAAGAACTTCTTTATTTCTGCCTTCATTTTATTGTTGTTCAGTTTCCATGAAGCTGTGCGGTTCTGACTTAGTTTCTGAATTCTGAGTTCTAACTTGATTGCACTGTAGTCTGAGAGACTGTTATGATTTTCGTTCTTTTGCATTTGCTTAGGAGTGATTTACTTTCAATTATCTGGTCAATTTTAGAGTAGGTGTGATGTGATGTTAAGAAGAATGTATATTCTGTGGATTTGGGATGGAGAGTTCTGCAAATGTCTATTAGGTTTGCTTGTTCCAGGTCTGAGTTCAAGTCCTGGATATCCTTGTTAATTTTCTGTTTGGTCGATCTAATATTGACAATGGGGTGTTTAAGTCTCCCACTATTATTGTGTAGTAGTCTAAGTCTCTTTGTAAGTCATTAAGAACTTAACTTATGTATCTGGGTGCTCCTGTATTGGGTGCATATATATTTAGGATTTTTAGCTCTTCTTGTTGCATTGATTCTTTTACCATTATGTAATGTTCTTCTTTGCCTCTTTTGATCTTTGTTGCTTTAAAGTCTATTTTATCAGAGATGAGAATTGCAACTCCTGCTTATTTTTGCTCTCCATTTTCTTGGTAAATCTTTCTCCGTCCCTTTATTTTGAGCCTTTGTGTATCCTTCATGTGAGATGAGTTTCCTGGATACAGCACACCGATGGGTTTTGGCTTTTTATCTAATTTGCCAGTCTGTTTCTTTTGATTGGGGCATTTAATCCATTTAGAGTTAATATTGTTATGTGTGAATTTGATATTGCTATTTTGATTCCAGCTGGCTGTTTTGCCCGTTAGTTGATGCAGATACTTCATTTTGTTGATGCTCTTTAGCATTTGGTATGTTTTTGGAGTGGCTGGTACTGGTTGTTCCTTTCTATGTGTAGTGCCTCTTTCAGGAGCTCTTGTAAAGCAGGCCTGGTGGTGACAAGATATGTGAGTCCTTGCTTGTTTGCAAAAGATTTTATTTTTTCTTCACTTATGAAGCTTAATTTGGCTAGATGTGAAATTCTGGGTTGAAAGTTCTGGCTTGTAGGGTTTCTTCTGGCTTGTAGGGTTTCTGCCAAGAGATTTGCTGTGAGTCTGATGGGCTTCTATTTGTGGGTGACCCGACCTTTCTCTCTGGCTGCCCTTAGCATTTTCTCCTTCATTTCAACCTTGGTGAATATGACGATTATGTGCCTTGGGGTTGCTCTTCTTGTGGAATATCTTTGTGGTGTTCTCTGTATTTCCTGAACTTGAATATTGGCCTGCCTTGCTCGGTTTGGGAAGGTTTCCTGGATAATATCCTGAAGAGTATTTTCCAGTTTGGGTTCATTTTGTTTGTCACATTCAGGTACACCTAGCAAACATAGATTAAGTCTTGTCACATAGTTCCATATTTTTTGAAGACTTGTTCATTTTTTTTTTTGCGCTTTTTTCTCTTATCTTGCCTTCTCGTTTTATTTCATCGTTTGATCCTCAACCTCTGATATTTTTTCTTTTGCTTGGTCAATTCAGCTGTTGAAACTTAAGCATGCTTCGTGAAGTTTTTTTGTTGTGTTTTTCAGCTCCATCAATTCACTCATATTTCTAAGTTGTCCATTCTCGTTAGCATTTTGTCAAATCTTTTTTCAGTGTTCTTCGTTTCTTTGCATTGGGTTAGAACATGTTGTTTTAACTTGCAGAAGTTTCTCATTACCCACCTTCTGAAGTCTGATTTTGTCATTTCATCACATTCTTTCTCCATCCAGCTTTGTTCCCTTGCTGGTGAGGAGTTGTGATCCCTTGTAGGAGGAGAGGTATTCTGGTTTCGGGTGTTTTCCTCCTTTTTGCACTGGTTTCTTCCCATCTGTGTGGATTTATCCACCTGTCGTCTTCATAGTTGCTGATTTTCAGATTGGGTCTCTGAGTGGACGTCCAGTTGATGATGAAGTTATTTCTGTTTCTTGTTTTTTCTTCTAACTGTCTGGCCCCTCTGCTGTAGGACTGCTGAGGTCTACTCCAGGTTCTCCTTGCCTGGGGATCACCTGCAGAACAGTAAGGGTTGCTACCAGTTTCTTCTTCAGCTCTGTTTGTCCCAGAATGATGCCCGCTAAATGTCAGTCTGATCAGTTCTTTGTGAGGTGACTCTGGATATACGGGGGTCAGGGAGCTGCTTAAGGAGACAGTCTGTCCTTTATAGGAGGTCAAGTGCTGAGCTGTGAGCTCCGTTATTCATTCATATCTGCTGGGCAGGTACGTTTAAGTCTTCTGCAGCAGAACTCATAAACCCCCTTCTTTTCCCCCAGGTGCTTTGTCCCAGGGAGTTAGGGCTTTATTTATGAGTTTATGTTGTGCTGCTGCCTTTTTTTCCAGGGCTGCCCTGCCCAGCAAGGAGGCAGCCTATTCACTTCTGCCTGCTGAGACTTTGCTGAGCTGCTGTGGGCTCCCCCCTACTGCCATGTGAATTTCCCTGCAGTCCTTTTTATATGCATGTGGTTAGAATGGTGGCCCACCTTTGTAATGGCAGACTCTCTCTAGTGGCGTGTTGCCTCAGTAATGGTGGGTTGCCTCAGCAATGGCGGACTACCTTCATGGGGTGGAGTGCCTCCATAATGGCAGATGCCCCTGCCCGACAGAGCTGGACCATCCCGGCTATATTTGTGGTTGCCATGAAACTCTCAACCCAGGGTGTTTCCAATTGCTGGTTTTTTTTGGGTGGGGGGGTGGGACCCGGTGAGCCTGATCACCTGGCCTCCTGCCTCAGAGCCTTTTTTTTTTTTAACGTTGAGCGGTTGACTCCGGTGTTCAAGTCACCTGTTGAAAAGGCGCAGGGATCTCTGTGATTTCCCGTGCTGTGACCCACTGTGCCGGCTTAAACAACGGCTCTGCCCAGGAATCTCCTGGCCTGGCTCCCTGTTTCTGTCCCCTGTTTAATCAGATGAGTGGGGAACTCTGCCTTCCCAGAGCTCCAATTGCCAGCTTAAAAGTACAAGTAGACCATTGTATTTTGTACGGAGAACCACCGCACAGGGGTGCCGGCAAAATAGCTGTCCTGGTGACCCTGGAGGCTCATCTGCCTGGGAATCTCCTGGTCTGTCAGCAATAAATATCCATCTGGAAATGCAGCGTCCACTCACCCTCTGTGCTTTCACTGGGAGCTGCAATCCTGAGCTGCTCCTAAACCACCATCTGTGCTTTTAATTTTCAAATTTTAGAGAATAATTTAGAATGTTTTTTGCACTTTCATGATAATGCCACAAGATTCTATTTTTGTGTATATGCCTGTCTTTCCCAGTACATAATGTATTTTTATTTGATTATGTGTTGTTTTCTTGAATCCTTTTATTTTCAGTTTAAGAAACTACTTTCAGCATCTTTTGTATATATGGCCTATGCAGTGCCAGTACACTTTTTCAGGATTTGGTTGTTTCAGAAGGGTTTTTTTTTTTTATTTTTTGGTCAGAGACTTAGTGTCACCAGACTGGAGTGTATTGGTAAAAATCTCAGCTCACTGTAACCTCCACCTCCTTGGGTTTAAGTAATTCTCCTGCCTCAGCCTGCTGAGTGGCTGGAACAACAGGCACTAGTTACCACACTTGACTAATTTTTGTATTTTTAGTAGAGACAGGGTTTCACCATGTTGTCCTGGCTTGTCTCTCCTGACATTATGATTTGCCTACCTCAGTCTCCCAAAGTGCTGTAATTACAGGCCACCATGCCTGGCCTGGAAGGTTTATTTTCTTTTTTCTTGGCAGGAAAGATTTGTTGATGGTTATTATTCTCACCTGATAGCTTTTTTTTTTTTTAGAGTTTGACTAAACCACATGGTTTCTTTCTGGCCTGCAAAATTTATGTTGATAATTCACTGGTTACATCATAAGACTGTGTTTGTAAATGACACATTACATTTATCTTGCAGCTTCTAAGACTTTCTTCTTGTCTGTGATTTTTGAAAATGTACATATATATACATATATATACTTACAATTTGCATGTATTCTAATTTCTTTGTTGAACTTCATTTTTACATAATTTTCCTTACATTTATGATTTTCCAGTTGTTATTTTAATTTTTTACCTCCACAATTCAAAAATATGTTTCAGATTTCTAAAAATTATTATTTTTTGATTTTCTATAGTGGTCTGTATTCCTGTTTCGCTCATTAAATATTACTCAATTTATTATCTGTGTTTAAAATTAATGTGTACCTTTTAATGGTTTTTTTGAAAGTTATATAATATTTTTGATGAAACTATATTGCCCTGTTATGTATACATTGTAATCTTCGATTGACATTTGGACATTAAAAAAACTATCTGTCATAATCTTTAAAAGGTCGTGTTTTCTGACATTGTCTGAAAACAATTATCTTGACTAGAGATTCTGGGAGTCTCTATCGTGTTTCTAGGATATGCCTTGTCAAAAAGTTTTTTTATAGTTTTTTTTGAGACAGTTTTGCTGTTGTTACTCAGACTGGAGTGCAATGGCGCAATTTTGGCTCACTGGAACCTCCGCCTCCTGGGTTCAAGCAATTCTCTTGCCTCAGCCTCCCGAGTAGCTGGGACTACAGGCATGCGCCACCATGCCCAGCTAATTTTTGTAGTTTTAGTAGAGATGGGGTTTCACCTTGTTGACCAGGATTGTCTCGATCTCTTGACCTCGTGATCCACCCGCCTTGGCCTCCCAAAGTGCTGGGATTGTAGGTGTGAGCCACCGTGCCTGGCTCATTTTTTAGTTAAAGAAGTTTCCGTTGTCTTTTTCTTCTCCTCTTCCTCCTCTTCTTCTCCTCCTTCTCTTCTTTCTTTTTCTTTTCTTTTTTTTTTTTTTTTTTTGAGACAGAATTATGCTTCTTTCACCCAGGCTGGAGTGCAATGGCATGGTCTTACTAGCTCACTGCAGCCTCTGCCTTCCAGGTTCAAGTAATTATCCTGTCTCAGCCTTTCATGTAGCTGGGATTACAGGCCTGTATCTCCATGCTCAGCTGATTTTGTATTCTTAGTATAGACTGGGTTTTACCATTGCCCAGGCTGGTCTCAGACTCCTGAGTTAAGGTGATCCACCCACCTTGGCCTCCCAAAGTTCTAGGTTTACTCTTGTGAACCACCACACTCAGCCTATTTATGTTTCTTCTTAATCAATACTCACTTGCTACAATTGTTTCCTGTCTGTGATACCACAGTCTTTCTGCTGCTGTAAAACTTACCTTTTGTGTCAGCATACTCCAACTGTCATTTGAAAGAACACTGCCATTTTTATCAGAACTTTATGTAATGAGAGACAGAAAATGTGTTTTTGTAGGCTCTACCACCCAGAAATAAAGATGTATAAGGCAGTATTTTACTTGTCTTTTAAAAAAGAAACCAAGAATTGGCAATTTATTTCTAAAGTCACCATGTTATATTGGGAAACAGGAAAATCTGTGTTGGTTAAACATAACAGATTTTTTCCTTTTTCTAAGTGTCTCTCTCATTGGGCTCACCTCGAGCATTGCATACACTTAATTTTTTACAAATTAATTTGGTCTGTATGTTTTTGTTTCATCTATATGCCTGTGAAAAAAATAAAGCTTGTAAAATTCTGCTATGCCATCTTGTGATGTAGTTTGTGTAATTTTATAGGTAAGATTTGTGAAGTATATTCATCTGAGTCAAGTAAGTGGAGTAATTTGTTATTTTTATTTCCTTCAGTTGTAGGTTCTTTGCCCAAGATCTTCGGCCAAAGCAGGGCATAAAAAATTGTTTCCAAAAAGTGATACTGAGAAGATATAAAAAATGCAGACATAAAAATTTACAGTTAGGAAAATGTGGTAAAAGTGTGGATGAGCACAAAAAATGTTACAATGGACTTTTCCAGTCTTTGACAACTACCCGGAGAAAAATACTTCAATGCAAAAAATTTGTAAAAGTCATATATAAATTTTCAAATTCAAGCAGACATAAAATAAGACAAGTTGGAAAAAAAACTTTCAAATGTGAAAAGCCATTTTGCACAGTTTCACACTTCACTCAACATAAAAGAATTCATACTGGAAAAAGACATTGCAAATGTAAAGAATGTGGCAAAGCATATAATGAGGTCTCAAACCTTTCTACACGTAAAAGAATTCATAGTGAAAAGAAACCCTACAAATGTGAAGAATGTGGAAAAACTTTTAACCAGTTCTTATACCTTATTACACATAAGAGAATTCATACTGGAGAGAAACCCTACAATTGTGAAGACTGTGGGAAAGCTTTTAAGCAATCTGCACATCTTACTACACACAGGATAATTTATACTGGAGTGAAACCCTACAGATGTGAAGAATATTGTGGCAAAGCTTTTAGCTATTCTTCAACCCTTACTACACATAAGATAATTCATTGTGGAGAGAAACCCTACATATGTGAAGAATGTGGCTTAGCCTTTAACCAGTCCTCAAGGCTTACTAGACATAAGATGATTCATAACGAAGAGAGACCCTACAAGTGTGAAGAATGTGGCAAAGCCTTTAACTGGTCTTCATACCTAACTGTACATAGAATAATTCATACTGGAGTGAAACCCTACAAATGTGAAGAATGTGGCAAAGCTTTTATCTGGTCCTCACACCTTGCTAGACACAGGATAATTCATACTGGAGTGAAACCCTACAAATGTGAAGAATGTGGCAAAGCTTTTTCCTGGTCCTCACACCTTACTAGACACAGGATAATTCATACTGGAGAGAAACCATACAAATGTGAAGACTGGCAAAGCTTTTAGCAATCCCTCAAACCTTACTACACACAGGATAATTCATACTGGAGAGAAACCCTACAAATGTGAAGAATGTGGGAAAGGCTTTAACCGGTGTTCAAACCTAACTACACATAAAATAATTCATACTGGAGCGAAGCCCTACAAATATGAAGAATGTGGCAAATTTTTAAACCAATCTGGACACCTTATTTCACACGAGAATTCATATTGGAGAGAAACCCTACAAATGTGAAGACTGTGGCAAAGCTTTTGGCAATTCCTCAACTCTTGCTAAGCATAAGATAATTCATAATGGAGAGAAGCCCTACCAGTGTGAAGAATGTGGCAAAGGTTTTAGTCGGTCCTCACACCTTACTAGACATAGGACAATTCATACTGGAGAGAAACCCTACAAATGTGAAGACTGTGGCAAAGCTTTTAGCCATCCCTTAACACTTACACACAGGATGATTCATACTGGAGAGAAACCCTACCAGTGTGAAGTGTGTGGCAAAGCCTTTAGCTGGTCTTCAAACCTAACTACACATAAAAGAATTCATACTGGAGTGAAACCCCACAAATGTGAAGAATGTGGCAAAGCTTTTCACCAATCCGGACACCTTATTTCACACAGGAGAATTCATACTAGAGAAAATCTTTTAAAATGTGAAGACTGTATCAAAGCTTTTAGTGGTTCTTCAACTCTTACTGTGCATAATTCATAATCAAGAGAAAGCCTACCAGTGTGAGGAATGTGGCAAAGCCTTTGACCAGTCTTCAACCGTAACTACATATAAAATAGTTCATACTGGAGTAAAACCCTGCAAATAGGAAGAATGCGGCAAAGCTTTTAGCTGGTCCTCAAACACTACTAGACAGGATAATTTATACTGGAGAGAAACTCTACAAATGTGAACACTGGCAAAGCTTTTAGCCAGTTCTCATACCTTACTGCACATTAGAGAATTTATACAGGAGAGAAATTCTGCAAATGTGAAGAATGTGGCAAAGCTTTTAGCCAGTTCTCACACCTTACTACACTCAGGAGAATTCATGCTGGAGAGAAACCCTACAAATGTGAAGATTGTAGCAAAGCTTTTAGCTATTCCTCAATTCTTACTAGACATAAGGTAATTCATAATGGAAAGAAACTATACCAGTGTGCAGAATACCTTTAACTGGTTTTTACACCTAACTACAGCTAAAAAAAAATTCATACTGGAGTGAAATCCTAGAAATATGAAGACTGTGGCAAAGCTGTTAGCTGGTCCTCATACCTTACTACACATAGGAGAATTCATGCTAGAGAGTAACTGTACAGTTGTGAAGACTCTTGCAAAGCTTTTAGCCATTCCTCACACCGTACTACATATAAGATCATTTGTTTTGAATGAAAACCCTACAAATGTGAACCATATGGAAAAGCCTTTAACTGGTTCTCACTCTTTACAACACATAAGATAATTCATACTCGAAAGAAAACCTAAAAATGTGAAGAATGTGGCATAGCCTTTAACCAGTCCTCAAACCTTACTACACATAAGATAATTCAAACTGGTAAGAAACCCTGTAAGTGGGAAGAATGTGGCAAAGCCTTTAACTAGTCCCCACTTCTTAACAGATGTAAAGTGATTCAAACTAGAGTGAAACTCTGCAAACCTGAAAGTTGTGACAGTGCTCATGACAACATCTCAAACGTTTACAAACATAAAAGGAATTGTGCTGGTGAGAAATCATAGAAATATGAAAAATGTGGCAAAGCCTTTACATAGTTATCACAGTTAATTGTAGGAAAGGTAATTCATGCTGGAGAAAACTTCTACAAGTATGAAAAATGTGGCAAAACTTTTAAACTGTTCACACATTGCACAGGAAAGCATTTATACTTGAGAACAAATGTGCAAATATAAAAGTAAAAAAGTGATTATCTGCTCAGAATCTTACTCTACATCAGAGTTTATACTTAATAAAAGCATTAAAAGTGCAATTCTTTCAATAGATACTTCAGAAAACACAAGCCTTTAAAGTGCTGTAGAGAATTATAAATATAAAGAGTTGCAGTAACTTGTAACACAGATGTTGGTGTACTCATTTTGTTTTAGAGGCAAACCTGAAGCAATTGCTCAAACTTTGTTCAACATCAGAGAATTTATATTGAAGAAAACCCCTGCAAATGTAATAAATGTGAGAAAATACCATTTATTCAAAAACTACAGCTTAGAAAACTCCGGAGATTTTATGGTAAAATATATTTCTGCAGATACAGTAAATAGGAAAAAAATATTTAATCCAAAATTGTCTATGTAAAAAATTTACATTAGAAAGTACAGTAAAAAATTTAAAAAAAGGAATAAGTACCTAGACATCTGTCGGAAAAAAAAAAAATGTATACGGCCCTGACCCTTCAGACATACCAAATCAGAGTTCTGAGTTTAGAAAATTATCCAAAACAAAAGTTGGTACAACAATTATTTGTATGTAACACTAAAAGCTTAGAAAATTTTTGGAGATTTACAATTACATAACAAGTATACAATTTTCTTTTGAAAGACTACAGATTTTTTGAGAAGTAAAGTTATAATTAAGTGTCGAATTACTTCATAGAAATAATGTAATTCTCAAGTTTCTTCATGCTAAAGAAATCATTTTTTTTTTTTTTTTTGACGGAGGGCAGATGGATACTTCCTCTGTTACCAAGCTGGAGTGCAGTGGCATGATCTCGGCTTACTGCAACCTCCACTTCCTGGACTCAAGTAATTCTGCCTCAGCCTCCCAAAAAGCTGAGATTACAGGTGCATACCACCATGCCCTATTATGTTTTGTACTTTTAGTAGCAATGGGGTTTGCCATGTTCGCCAGGCTGGTCTTGAGCTTGTGACCTCAGGTGATGCGCTCATCTTGGCCTCTTAAAGCGCTGGGATTACTGCTGTTAGCCACAATGCCTGGTCCATCCTGTTTCCTTATTATTGTATTTAGACATGAAAGCATGTGACCAATTGTTGCTGCATCAAAGGTATGAGATATTTTTTTTATGTGAGCATTTATGACCTCATTTATGAAAGAGTAAAGACATGTAAGATGTATGATAAAAGTCAGAGTAAATTTCTTTATGGTTAACTTAAAAAATTGAGTGATGCATGAGGTAGGTGTTCACAGTAACATTTTTTCTACATTATATTGAGAGAAATATTTTTAGTTTTAGTTAAAATTAAATTGGCTGGGTGCAATGACTCCCACATGTAATCCCTCACTTTGGGAGGGTGAGGCAGGTGGATCCCGAGATCAGGAGTTCAAGACCAGCCTGGCCAATATGGTGAAACCCCATCTCCACTAAAAATACAAAAATTAGCCAGGCCTGGTGGTCCACACCTGTAGGCTGAGCTACTTGGGAGGCTGACACAGAAGAATTGCTTGAATCCAGGAAGCCGAGGTTACAGTGAGCCAAGATCATGCCACTGCACTCCAGCCCTGGCAACAAAGCCAGACTCCGTCTCAGTTAAAATACATTAGTAGTATATTATTTTACTAATTGTACTTTTATAAAACAATATGGTACATTAAAAAATTTTAGATTACCTGTGAACTTAATTTCTTAATGCTTTTCACGTGTTAAATATTGCACATTCAGTTAAGTCTTAATATTCCTCTTTAACCTAGTCTTCCTTATTAAGGGTGTGGGTAAAAGATGGCAACAATACACTATTTGGTTAAATAATGGATTAACATGTCTAGTAATCTTTTTTGCCAGTGACTTAAAACTGCAAATAAGTTAAGAAATATTGTTCCTTTTGGTAAAATTTTTATTCTTTTTTTTTACATTTAAATTTACTGTTAATTTTTGTTGGCACATGTTTATGTCATATATATGTATGTATGTTATATATTCTGATAGAGATGTACAATGTACAGTAATCAAGTTAGGTTAAATGAGATATCATCACCTCTAGAATTTACTTTTTGTATTACAAACCAATTCTGCAGTTTTAGTTATTTTGAAATGTACAATTAAATTGTATGGACTACAGGATTGTTTTTGTAATAATAAAAATTATATACTACTATAAAATTTACACATTGGAGTACTGAATACTTTTTAAAACTTCATATATATATATTTTTGAATCTGTGGCCCGAATGCTTGCAAACACATGCACACCTTCAGTTTAATTTTACGTAGACTTAAATATACACATCTGTTAGTCTAAATATGAACCCTAAGTGTAAGAAAATTATGAATTGTGTTTGTTTTACTATGAGTTTGTAATTTTTCAGAATAAAAGATTAATATTGGAACAAGACAAATCATTTTAATGAGGTGTTTAATTTTCTTTTTTTCTTTTTCTTTTTTTTTTTTTGAGACAGAGTCTTGCTCTGTTTCCCAGGCTGGATTGGAGTGTCATAATCTTGGCTGGCTACAACCTCTGCCTCCCAGATTCAAGCAATTCTCCTGTCTCAGCCGCCTGAGTAGCTGGGACTACAGGCACAGGCTAATTTTTGTATTTTTAGTACAGATGGGGTTTCACCGTATTTGTCAGGCTATTCTTGAACTCCTGACCTAGGTGATCCATCTGCCTTGATTTACCAAACTGCTGTGATTACAGGTGTGGGCCCGCAAACTCAGCAAGGGGTCTAATTTTTTAGAAAACAAAAAATTCTCGAAAACACTGAGTGCAAATCTATACTCTTTCATTTGTATTGAATTTATTACTGTAATATCTTACGGCTTGTGGTTGAGAATCTCCCCATACAAATTCTCTGGTTTTACTTGCCTGATACTTATGCTAGACCCATAACTTTCTTGTTTCTTATATTTTTTGTTTTACGGTTTATGAAGTATTAATGTGAGCTGTTGTGTGATTATAAGAAACATTTAAATGAAATTAGCCATCGGCCAGGCCCGGGGCTCACACCTGTAATTCCAGCACTTTGGGATGCTGTGATGGGTGGATCACATGGGGTCAGGAGTTTGAGATTTGCCTAGCTAAAATGGTGAAACCTCATCTCTACTAAAGATACAAAAATTAGCCACATGTAGTGGCATGTACCTGTATTGCCAGCCACTGGGGAGGCTGAGGCAGAATAGCTTTAACCCAAGAGACAGGTTGCATTGAGCCAAGATCACACCACTGCAATCCAGCTTGGGTGATAGAGACTCAGTGTAAAGAAAAAGAAAGAATTTTACTTATGTATACAAAAGAATTATAGCTGTAATTCCAAAATTAATATATTAAATTTTATTTAGTTCAAACATTTCAATTCAACTCTATATAAACCTAGTTTTTTTTTTTGAGATGGAGTTTCGCTCTTGTGAGCCAGGCTGGAGTGCAATGGCGTGATCTCAGCTCACCACAACCTCCGCCTCCTTGGTTCAGGCAATTCTCCTGCCTCAGCCTCCTCAGAAGCTGGGATTACAGGCACGTGCCACCATACCCAGCTAATTTTTTGTATTTTTAGTAGAGACAGGGTTTCACCATGTTGAGCAGGATGGTCTCGATCTCTTGACCTCGTGATCCACCCGCCCCGGCATCCCAAAGTGCTGGGATTACAGGTGTGAGCCACTGTGCCTGGCTGTTTATTTTTGTGACAGTCTTGCTCTGTCACCTGGGCTAGAGTGCCATGATGTGATCTTAGCTCACTGCAACCTCCACCTTCTGGGTTCAAACTATTCTCTTACCTCAACCTCCTGAGTAGTTGGGATTACAGGTCCCTGCCACCACACTCAGCTAATTTTTTGTATTTTTAGTAGAAATGGGTGTTTGCCATGTTAGCCAGGCTGGTTTCCAGCTCCTGGTCCACCTCCCTTGGCTTCCCAAAGTGCTGGGATTACAACCATAAGCCACTGCACCCAGCCTTTTTTGTTTTTGTTTTTTGTGAGAGTCATTCTAACAAGTAAGTTGAGATATCATAGTTTTTTTTGCTTGCTTTCCCTATTAAGAATTGACATTCAACCTTTTTTAATATGTCTGTTTGCCATATGTATGTATTCTCTTGTTTATTGTTGTACAATCATTTAAGTTTCTTACATATTTTTGATATTTACCACTTGTCCCATATTTAAGTTATGCTATTGATTGTATTATTTAGTTAGTCTGTTGATGTACAATATTCTGTGCAGCAGCATTATAGTTTCAAGTATTCTGACTCTTAGGTTTTCTATTGTTCCCTGGGGTTTTGAGGTTAAATAAAGAGTCACTGCCCAACCAATGTTATGGAACTTACTCACTTTTTTTTTGTTTTTATAGTAATAGTTACAGAGTCTCAGGCCCACATATATGGATCTAATTTATTTCGAGTGGATTTTTATGTGGTGCGAGTTGAGGGTCTTCTTTTATTACTCTGCATGTGTCCATAAAATTTTGTCAACAGCATTTACTGTTTTTTTGCCTAAGAAACTGTCACCTTCATTTAAAATCAGTTAGCTGTAACTACATGATTATGTTTCTAATATATTTTTTCTGCTTCATTGACCCAGTATCTGTTTTTATTCAATTACCATTCTGCTTTTGTGACTACAGTTTTGTAGTATATTTCAAAGTCGGGTAGGGTGATAATTTCAGTTTTTTCTGTTTGATGGCTTTGGCCATTTAGGGTCTTTTGTGGTACCATATAAATTGTATATCTATTGTTAAGATTTTTTTTTTTTTTGAGACGGTGTCTCACTTTGTTGCCAGGCAGCAGTGCAGAGATATGATCGTGGCTCCCTGCAACCTCAGCCTCCTGGGTTCAAGTGTTTCTGCCACCTCAGTTCTGCTGAAGTAGATGAAACTACAGGCACAAGATACCACGGCCAGCTAATTTTTGTATTTTTAGTAGAGATGTGGTTTCACTATATTGGCCAAAATGGTCTTGATCTCTTGACCTAGTGATCTGTTCACCTTGGCCTCCCAAAGTGCTTAAATTATAGGTGTGATCCACTGTGCCTGGCCTATTCTTAAGAATTTTTGTTAAGTTTTCCACTGATATTTTTATTGAGGTTGCATTATATCTGTAGATCATTTTGTGTAATAAAATATTTAATGATATTAATAATGGCAGTTCATTAATTACTTTTTTGATGTATTTCTTTAATGTTTTTAAAGTATAATGTAAGATGCTTCATATTTTTGGTAAAATTTATTTCAAAGTACAGTTACTACAGTTATTGTAGATGGAATTGTTTTTAATTTTATTTTGAGATAATTTTTAGTTTATAGAAATACTACTGACAGGCCAAGAGCAGTGGCTCATGCCTGTAAATCTCAGTACTTTGGGAGGCCGAGATGGACAGATCATGAGGTCATGAGTTTGAGAGCAACCTGTCCAAATCAGAGAAACCCTGTCTGTACTAAAACTAAAAAATTCACCAGGCATGGTGGTGTGTGCCTGTAGTAGTTCCAGCTACTTGGTAGGCCAAGGCAGAAGAATTGCTTGAACCCAGGAGGAAGTTGCAGTGAGCCAAGAAAGTGCAATTGCACTTTAGCCTGGGTGACAGAGTGAGACTTTATCTCAATAATAATGATAAATAGTACAAAGAGAACTGCTTATTCATATGCAGAGAAAAGTGGGCCCCTGCCTTTTTCCATGTAGAAAAAGTAAGTCAAGATAGAGTAAAGATTTATCTGTGAGTCTTCATGCTACAAAAATCTAGAAAAACACTTAGAAAGTACTCTTCTACACACTGGCCTCTGGAATAAAATTCTGAATAACATCTTAAAAGTGAATGCAAGAAAAATAAAAATCAAAACTTTGCATCTAATTAAACTCAAGAGCTTCTGCACAGCCAAAGAAACTATCAACAAAGAAAGCAGACACCCTCCTATATGAAATATTTCCAAACTGCATACAAGTGATTAATACATAGACTCTATAAGAAATTTAATTTGAAAAATCAGAAAAATAATATAGACACTTCTCAAAGGAAGACATAAGAGTTTCCAATAAAGATTCAAAAAATGCCTAATACCACAAACATCAGAGACGTAAACGAAAATGACAAGGTGATACCATTTCACACCGTTTAGAATGGCTGTTATTGTAAGTCAAAAAATAACATTGAAGTTGTGGAGAAACAGGTATTATTGTAACTATTGGTGGGAATGCAAAAAAATTTAGCCCCTGTGGAAAGCAGTTTGGGGATTTCTCAACTAAATTTAGAGTTGCCATTTAACCTACTAGCTCCATCACTTTCGAAGGAGAATAATTTTTTTTTTTGCCAAAAGACACCTGCACTCAAATATTTATCACAGTAAAATTCACAATACAGAAAGATTTAAACAGGGTGCTTATAAATCTTAGATTGGATAAGAAAAATGAGGTGCTTATACAGCATGCAATACTGTGCAGCCACAGAAAAGAATGAAGAAATGTCCTTTGCTGCAGCATGAATGCAGCAGAAGGCCATTAATATAAGCAAATTGACACAGATCAGTAAAATTGATACCACATGTTCTATCTTATATGTGAGAGGTAAATAGTGTGTGCAGATGAAAATAAAGATAAAAATAAACACTAAAAAGATGAAAATAAACATCTAAAAAGATGGAAGAAGAAAGGGAGACGTATTGGAAAGCTACTTTTAGGTGTGATGTTCACTACTTGGGCAATGGGATTATTAAGTATCCAAACTTCAACACCATGAAGTATACCTGTGCTGCAAATCTGCACATCTTTCCTGAACCTAAGATAGAAATAAGATGTCTTGTGGCATAATGACATATTTCTTTAGTTCCAAGTTAATAGTTGGAATCAGTGGTGAAAGAATTATTTACTCCTTAAGGCATAATGGTAAATGTTTCTATACCAGGTCTCCCATGTTTTGGGAGCTATCTTCTCTGTAAGCTCTTGGCCTATAGCCCAAGATGTGTTTTATTCTCAAGTGTGCAGTTAAAATAGATGACGCTACATCTGTATTTTTTATGTATTAACTATACACTAGACTTACAGTATTAATTTGTTACTCTTTGAGGAAAAGTGGTAAGTGATTTAATCGTTTTTTTAAGAATGAACCATTTTTGAAAATACGAGGCTGTGTAGGTTATGCTAAATAATTGAGTTAACAAAACATTTTTCTTAAAATAGGCATAGAGGTTTTATGACCATAGCCCAAGAATGATGAAACAGGGAGCGTTAAGACAACACTGCTGCAACCATTCCATCACAATCACTCTTGTGAAAAAGTGATAATGGGTCAAAGGAATTTTTAGAATACTTTTTTAGATTCTATCAAAGTGTTAAATATTTGCTTCTTTTTTTATTTTTTTTTTGAGATGGAATTTTGCTCTTGTCCAGGCTGGAGTGCAATGGCACAATCTCAGCTTGTTGTAACCCCCACCTCCCTGGTTGGCCAAACTGGTCTCCAACTCCAGACCTCAAGGGATCTGCATGCCTCGGCCTCCAGAAGTGCTGACATTAAAGACATGAGCCACTGTGACCAGCCCAAAATTTTTAAATAAAACATTCTCAGCAATTTAATAGACCTGAGATTTGAAAAAAAAAATTGTTTACCCAGCACTTTGGGAGGCCAAGGTGGGCAGATAACCTGAGATCAGGAGCTCGAGACCAGCCTGGTGAATATAGTGAAACCTAGTCTCTACTAAAAAAACAAAAATTAGTCGGGCATGGTAGCATACACCTATAGTCCCAGCAACTCAGGAGGCTGAGGAAGGAGAATCACTTAAACCGAGGTTGCACAACTGTGCTGTAGCCTGGTGACAGAGTGAAACTCGATCTAAAAAAACAAACAGAAAACACCAAATTCGTGATGAAAAATATTTACTTTTAACAGATTTTTGACCTTATATATACAAACACTAAATCAAACCTAATGCTGATAAATTTGCTTTTTTTTTTTGAGACGGAGTTTTGCTCTTGTTACCCAGGCTGGAGTGCAATGGCGCGATCTCGGCTCACCGCAACCTCCGCCTCCTGGGTTCAGGCAATTCTTCAGTCTCAGCCTCCTGAGTAGCTGGAATTACAGGCACGTGCCACCATGCCCAGCTAATTTTTTGTATTTTTAGTAGAGACGGGGTTTCACCATGTTAACCAAGATGGTCTCGATCTCTCGACCTCGTGATCCACCCACCTCGGCCTCCGAAAGGGCTGGGATTACAGGCATGAGCCACCGTGCCCGGCCAAATTTGACTTTTTAAATACTTGGAAATATCTGTCACTGCAGTGAAAAATCAAATTATTTATTTATTTATTTTTATTTTATTTTTTGTTTTTCATATTTTTTTTTTATTTTTATTTTTTATTTTTTTCTTATTTATTGCATTTTAGGTTTTGGAGTACATGTGCAGAGCATGCCATACAGTTGCATAGATACACACATGACAGTGTGTTCTGTTTGCTTTCACCCCTTCACCCACATTTGGCGTTTCTCCCCAGGCTATCCCTCCCCACCTCCCCCTCCCACTGGACCTCCCCTTTTCCCTCCAATAGACCCCAGTGTTTAGTACTCCCCTCTCTGTGTCCATGTGTTCTCATTTTTCATCACCCGCCTATGAGTGAGAATATGCAGTGTTTCATTTTCTGTTCTTGGTCAGTTTGCTGAGAATGATGTTCTCCAGACTCATCCATGTCCCTACAAACGACACGAAATCATCATTTCTGATTGCTGCATAATATTCCATGGTGTATATGTGCCACATTTTCCCAATCCAGTCTATCATCAATGGGCATTTGGGTTGATTCCAGGTCTTTGCTATTGTAAACACTGCTGCAATAAACATTCGTGTGCATGTGTTCTTATAGTAGAATGATTTATAGTCCTTTGGGTATATACCCAGTAATGGGATTGCTGGGTCAAATGGAATTTCTATTTCTAATGCCTTGAGGAATCGCCACACCGTCTTCCACAATGGTTGGACTAATTTACACTCCCACCAACAGTGTAAAAGTGTTCCTTTTTCTCCACATCCTCTCCAGCATCTGTTGTCTCCAGATTTTTTTTTTTTTTTGAGACGGAGTTTCGCTCTTGTTACCCAGGCTGGAGTGCAATGGCGCAATCTCAGCTCACCGCAACCTCCGCCTCCTGGATTCAGGCAATTCTCCTGCCTCAGCCTCCCGAGTAGCTGGTCTCCAGATTTTTTAATGATCGCCATTCTAACTGGCGTGAGATGGTATCTCAATGTGGTTTTGATTTGCATCTCTCTGATGACCAGTGACGATGAGCATTTTTTCATATGATTGTTGGCCTCATATATGTCTTCTTTCGTAAAGTGTCGGTACATATCCTTTGTCCACTTTTGAATGGGCTTGTTTTTTTTTTCTTGTAAATCTGTTTGAGTTCTTTGTAAATTCTGGATATCAGCCCTTTGTCAGATGGGTAAACTGCAAAAATGTTTTCCCATTCTGTTGGTTGCCGATCCACTCTAGTGACTGTTTCTTTTGCCGTGCAGAAGCTGTGGAGTTTCATTAGGTCCCATTTGTCTATTCTGGTTTTTGTTGCCAATGCTTTTGGTGTTTTGTTCATGAAGTCCTTGCCTACTCCTATGTCCTGGATAGTTTTGCCTAGATTTCCTTCTAGGGTTTTTATGGTGCCAGGTCTTATGTTTAAGTCTTTAATCCATCTGGAGTTAATTTTAGTGTAAGGTGTCAGGAAGGGGTCCAGTTTCTGCTTTCTGCACATGGCTAGACAGTTTTCCCAACACCATTTGTTAAACAGAGAATCCTTTCCCCATTGCTTGTTTTTGTCACGTTTATCAAAGATTGTGTAGTTGTAGATATGTTGTGTTGCCTCCGGTGCCTCTGTTTTGTTCCATTGGTCTATATCTCTGTTTTGGTACCAGTACCATGCTGTTTTGATTACTGTAGCCTTGTAGTATAGTTTGAAATCCGGTAGTGTGTTGCCCCCCGCTGTGTTCTTTTTGCTTAGAATTGACTTGGCTATGCGGGCTCTCTTTTGGTTCCATATGAAGTTCATGGTGGTTTTTTCCAGTTCTGTGAAGAAAGTCAATGGTAGCTTGATGGGGACAGCATTGATTTTGTAAATTACTTTGGGCAGTATAGCTATTTTCACGATATTAATTTTTTCTAACCATGAACATGGAATGTTTCTCCATCTGTTTGTGTCCTCTCTGATTTCGTTGAGCAGTGGCTTGTAGTTCTCCTTGAAGAGGTCTCTTACGTTCCTTGTGAGTTGTATTCCAAGGTATTTTATTCTTTTTGTAGCAATTGTGAATGTCAGTTTGTTCTTGATTTGGCTTTCTTTAAGTCTGTTATTGGTGTAGACGAATGCTTGTGATTTTTGCACATTGATTTTATATCCTGAGACTTTGCTGAAGTTGCTTATCAGTTTCAGGAGTTTTTGGGCTGAGGTGATGGGGTCTTCTAGGTATACTATCATGTCGTCTGCAAATAGAGACAATTTGGCTTCCATCTTTCCTATTTGAATACCCTTTATTTCTTTTTCTTGTCTGATTGCTCTGGCTC
The DNA here is from genome assembly GCF_049354715.1 of Callithrix jacchus. Taxonomy (NCBI): domain Eukaryota; kingdom Metazoa; phylum Chordata; class Mammalia; order Primates; family Cebidae; genus Callithrix; species Callithrix jacchus. The sequence goes on from NC_133523.1 coordinate 23,084,558, forward strand.
GAACTTCCAGTACAATATTGATTAGGAGTGGTGAGAGAGGGCATCCTTGTCTAGTACCAGATTTCAAAGGGAATGCTTCCAGTTTTTGCCCATTCAGTATGATATTGGCTGTTGGTTTGTCGTAAATAGCTTTTATTACTTTGAGATACGTTCCATCGATACCGAGTTTATTGAGGGTTTTTAGCATAAAGGGCTGTTGTATTTTGTCAAATGCCTTCTCTGCGTCAATTGAGATAATCATGTGGTTTTTGTTTTTGGTTCTGTTTATGTGGTGAATTACGTTTATAGATTTGCGTATGTTGAACCAGACTTGCATCCCAGGGATGAATCCTACTTGATCGTGATGAATAAGTTTTTTGATTTGCTGTTGCATTCGGCTTGCCAATATTTTATTGAAGATTTTGGATCTATGTTCATCATGGATATTGGCCGGAAGTTTTCTTTTCTTGTTGGGTCTCTGCCGGGTTTTGGTATCAGGATGATGTTGGTCTCATAAAATGATTTGGGAAGGATTCCCTCTTTTTGGATTATTTGGAATAGTTTTAGAAGGAATGGTACCAGCTCCTCTTTGTGTGTCTGGTAGAATTCAGCTGTGAACCCATCTGGACCTGGGCTTTTTTTGTGTGGTAGGCTCTTAATTGCTGCCTCGACTTCTGACCTTGTTATTGGTCTATTCATAGTTTCAGCTTCCTCCTGGTTTAGGCTTGGGAGGACACAGGAGTCCAGGAATTTATCCATTTCTTCCAGGTTTACTAGTTTATGCGCATAGAGTTGTTTGTAATATTCTCTGATGATGGTTTGAATTTCTGTGGAGTCTGTGGTGATTTCCCCTTTATCATTTTTTATTGCATCTATTTGGTTGTTCTCTCTTTTATTTTTAATCAATCTTGCTAGTGGTCTATTTTGTTGATCTTTTCAAAAAACCAGCTCTTGGATTTATTGATTTTTTGAAGGGTTTTTCGTGTCTCAATCTCCTTCAGCTCAGCTCTGATCTTAGTTATTTCTTGTCTTCTGCTGGGTTTTGAGTTTTTTTTATCTTGCTCCTCTAGCTCTTTCAATTTTGACGATAGGGTGTCAATGTTCGATCTCTCCATTCTCCTCATATGGGCACTTATTGCTATATACTTTCCTCTAGAGACTGCTTTAAATGTGTCCCAGAGATTCTGGCATGTTGTGTCTTCGTTCTCATTGGTTTCAAAGAATTTCTTTATTTCTGTCTTCATTTCATTGTTTACCCAGTTTACTTCATTTCATTGTTTACTTTCCATGAAGCTGTGCGGTTCTGGGTTGGTTTCTGAATTCTGAGTTCTAACTTGATTGCACTATGGTCTGAGAGGCTGTTTGTTATGATTTCAGTTGTTTTGCATTTGTTGAGCAGTGCTTTACTTCCAATTATGTGGTCAATTTTAGAGTAGGTGTGATGTGGTGCTGAGAAGAATGTATATTCTGTGTATTTGGGGTGGAGAGTTCTGTAAATGTCTATCAGGTTTGCTTGCTCCAGGTCTGAGTTCAAGCCCTGGATATCCTTGTTGATTTTCTGTGTGGTTGATCTGTCTAATATTGACAGTGGAGTGTTAAAGTCTCCCACTATTATTGTGTGGGAGTCTAAGTCTCTTTGTAAGTCATTAAGAACTTGCCTTATTTATCTGGGTGCTTCTGTATTGGGTCCGTATATGTTTAGGATCGTTAGCTCTTCTTGTTGTATCGATCCTTTTACCATTATGTAATGGCCTTCTTTGTCTCTTTTGATATTTGTTGCTTTAAAGTCTATTTTATCAGAGATGAGAATTGCAACTCCTGCTTTTGTTTTGCTCTCCATTTGCTTGGTAAATCTTCCTCCATCCCTTTATTTTGAGTCTTTGTGTATCCTTGCATGTGAGATTGGTTTCCTGAATACAGCACACTGATGGGTTTTGGATTTTTATCCAATTTGCCAGTCTGTGTCTTTTGATTGGTGCATTGAGTCCATTTACATTTCGGGTTAATATTTTTATGTGTCAATTTGATACTGCCATTTTGATGCTAAATGGCTGTTTTGCCCTTTAGTTGTTGTAGATTCTTCATTATGTTGATGCTCTTTAGCATTCAGTGTGATTTTGGAATGGCTGGTACTGGTTGTTCCTTTCTATGTGTAGTGCCTCTTTCAGGAGCTCTTGTAAAGCAGGCCTGGTGGTGACAAAATCTCTGAGTACTTGCTTTTTCGCAAAGGATTTTATTTTTCCTTCATTTCTGAAGCTCAGTTTGGCTGGATATGAAATTCTGGGTTGAAAGTTCTTTTCTTTAAGAATGTTGAATATTGGCCCCCACTCTCTTCTGGCTTGTAGTGTTTCTGCCAGTAGATCTGCTGTGAGTCTGATGGGCTTCCCTTTGTGGGTGACCCGACCTTTCTCTCTGGCTGCCGTTAGTATTTTCTCCTTCATGTCAACCTTGTTTAATCTGACGATTATGTGCCTTGGGGTTGCTCTTCTTGCGGAATATCTTTGTGGTGTTCTCTGTATTTCCTGCATTTGAGTGTTGACCTGTCTTGCTAGGTGGGGGAAATTTTCCTGGATGATGTCCTGAAGAGTATTTTCCAGCTTGGATTCATTCTCTTCGTCCCCTTCTGGTACACTTATCAAACGTAGGTTAGGTCTCTTCACATAGTTTCACATTTCTTGGAGACTTTGTTCATTCCTTTTTGTGCTTTTTTCTCTGATCTTGGTTTCTCGTTTTATTTCATTGAGTTGATCTTTGACTTCAGATATTCTTTCTTCTGCTTGGTCAATTCGGCTATTGAAACTTGTGCATGCTTCGCGAAGTTCTCGTATTGTGTTTTTCGGCTCCTTTAGTTCATTCACATTCTTCTCTAAGTTATCCATTCTTGTCATCATTTCCTCAAATCTTTTTTCAAGGTTGTTAGTTTTTTTGCATTGATTTAGAACATGTTCTTTTAGCTCAGGGAAGTTACTCATTATCCATCTTCTGAAGTCTAATTCCATCATTTCATCACAGTCATTCTCCGTCCAGCTTTGTTCCCTTGCTGGTGAGGAGTTTCGGTCCTTTCTAGGAGGCGAGGTGTTCTGGTTTCAGGTGTTTTCCTCCGTTTTGTGCTGGTTTCTTCCCATCTTTGTGGATTTATCCACTTGTCGTCTGCGTAGTTGCTGACTTTTTTATTGGGTCTCTTAGTGGACACCCAGATTGTTGATGATGAAGTATTTCTGTTACTTGGTTTTTTTTCTACCAGTCTAGCCCCTTTGCTGTACGACTTCTGAGGTCCACTCCAGGCCCTGCTTGTCTGGGGTACACCTATAGCAGTTGCGGAACAGTGAGGGATGCTACCAGTTTCTTTTTCTACTATCTTTGTCCCAGGATGATGCCTGCCAAATGTCAGTCTTTTGGATATAGAGGGGTCAGGGAGCTGCTTGAGGAGACAGTCTGTACTTTATAGGAGCTCAATTGCTGAGTTGTGAGCTCTGTTGTTCATTCAGGGCTGTTAGGCTGCTATGTTTGATTCTGCTGCAACAGAGCTCATTAAAAAACCCCTTTTTTTCTCAAATGCTCTGTCTTGGGGGTTGGGGCTTTGCTTTTGGATGTCTGCTGAGGTTTCCTGCCCAGCTAGGAGGCAGTCTAATCACTATTTGACTGCCGAGGCTCTGCCCTGCTTTTGTGAGGCTCGCCCTGTTGCTGCAGGCTCTTGCGGTTCTGTCGCCTTGCAGCAGAGTCTCTCTGTTGTGGCGGGTTGCCTCGGCAACGGCAGGCTGCATCAGCAGTGGCCGTGTATCTCAGTAGGGGCAGGTTTCCTCGGCAACTGCAGGCTGCGTCAGCAGGGGGCGTGTGTCTCAGTCTGGGCGGGTTGCCTCGGTAATGGTGGATGCCCCTCCCCCATGGAGCACCTCAGGGACGGTCTTCACAGTGAGATTGTTTGGAATTGCCGTTTTGTCTGTCCCACTGTGGTATCCCACACGCTGTGTCCCTGCAATCCCCTGGGCTGGCCCACTCCCCAAGTCCGTTTCAGTCTCGAGTTCAGCCCTCTCAATTCTCAGGTTGCCGTTTCAACAGGGCACTCGTACAAGTGCGCCCTGTGGGGATCGCTGGGTAGGGCTGGCCGCTGCCACTCCGGCTGCCAGCTTCTCCAGGCAGAGCCTCTGTGTGGTGTCCCGCATCTCCTTTATACTTTGGAATTTCCCTGTTCGTTGGGCAGCAAAGATCAGTCTGAAAATGCAGCTCCAACTCACCTCTTTGCGGATTAACCGAGAGCTTCAATCCTGGGTTGTTCTCACAGCGCCATCTTGAGTCTCTTCCATGAAAATCAAATTATTTAAATCTACTTTCTAAATAATTTTGATTAAAGCATTCTGTATTTTAATGGGGTGCCAATATTCATATAGTATGCTCAACCACCCATTGTTTTTTTTACTATTGTGTTATTTTATAAAATAAGACTGAATTTTTGGAAACATTTTTAAAGAAACCAATCTTTTCTACAAAAGCATTTAGACATCAAAAATAGAAGTGTTAGTGCCACCTTATATACATAGTTTGCTGAACTCTAATTTGTAAAGTTCTTTTGTGTACACCAATCTTAGATTTTCTAAAATGAAATGTTGGGTTTTTTTTTTTTTGAGACGGAGTTTTGCTCTGGTTACCCAGGCTGGAGTGCAATGGTGCAATCTCGCCTCACCGCAACCTCCGCCTCCTGGGTTCAAGCAATTCTCCCACCTCAGCCTCCCGAGTAGCTGGGATTACAGGCACGCACCACCATGCCCAGCTAATTTTTTGTATTTTTTTTTTTAGTAGAGACGGGGGTTTCACCATGTTGACCACGATGGTCTCGATCTCTTGACTTTGTGATCCACCCGCCTCGGCCTCCCAAAGTGCTGGGATTACAGGCTTGAGCCACTGTGCCCGGCCCTGTTGGGTTTTTTAAATGTTAAATTTAATATTCAAAGCCCAAAATATATCCAGACAGACAAAAACTGGCTGCCACATTAAAGAACAAATATTTTCGTCCGACACACGGTTCTGTGTATGTAGCAATGAAAAACCAAGTTTTGAAGTTTTCAAATCATAAACGTCATTATTTGTGAGTCTGAGCCTTAAATATGTATAACAAATACACACCGTTTACTCTTCGTAATTTGAAATATACTGTAGTTTGAACAATTCAAGTGATATAAGACGATCGAAAACTTTATAAGCCATGCAACAGTCAACTGCATTTTCAAAAGTATAAGAACTTTAAAAAGTAAACTAAACCATGACAGATTAGTTTTTAAAAATAATTTTTTATTCACCCTTGTGATGAGAATCAGCTTTATTCATTTTAGAACAAATAGGAAATGGTGCAGTTGTAGCTTCTGGGTGGTGACTGTGATGGTACTTACTGTCCTGGGGATGGTGGGATCCAGAGGATCATAATTATCAGCCCCTTGCCATGCTCACTGCTGTCATTTCTGTAACTAAGGTTTGTTTCCCAGACTCCTTCATCAACTCCGTTTCCTTCGTGGCATGAACTGGTTCTCACTGCTTTAGCATCTGCCTTTGGTTTCTGCTAATTTTTTTTGACTTTCATTTTTCTTGTCCTTCTTTGGTGGTTGCTTTGCTGCTCCACTTTGAGGAGTTCAGGCAGCTTCACCCTCTGCTGCTGCAACAGTTTATTTCATTTGGCTTAAGCTCTAGGGCAGTTTCTCCTGGTTGTTCTTTCCTCGTTTCAAGAGGTGTCAGCAGGGCCTGATTTTCAGGAACCATGGCTACCGCCTCCTCCAGCCTGCAGGGCATCTCCTGCATTTCTGACCACACTGGTCCCAACTTCTGTTCATCCAAGCACAGAAGGAACAGCAGCAGCAGCAGGAGCACCCACTCCCTGGGTTGCCCAGCCCAGGGACGCCTTAGCTGCAACCTTGGGTCGAGGCCCAGCTCTGTGTGCAGAAAGGCAATGTCAACCGGAGCATTTCCCACAGCTAGGTAAGCTCTTCTTGGCCTGTGGGGCCAGTTTCTCCCCCTGGCTTTTTGCTGCCACCTCCACTTCCATCATAAAGATGCTTAGGATGGCACAGGGGCCTGGAGACACTGTGGAGTCCAGGATTATGAGGAAGGCCTTTGCCAGGCAGCCTCAAGCCCAGAGCTGGGTGGTGCCCCTTATGCCTGAACAGAGATCAGCCAGTGTCACCATGGGGATGACCCAGATTCCTCAGCCAGTCTCCCTTTGCACCAGAAGAGGAGAAAACTATTTACAAAACTAAAAAAGTATAGAGTAGAATTTGCAGTTCTAACCCAGCCAAGTTTTCATTCTTTTTCTTTTTGATGTATTTCTTTCTCAAATTATGCTTGCCTAATGGAAGACTTTATGTTTCATCTTCACATGAAAATTTAAATGTAATTATAATGGTCACAAATTAAGAAAACTATGCATTTTACTTTGCTTTGCCTAATGCTGAGGTAACATTAAACTTTCCATGGTGCATTCTGCACTTGATCTTAGCCAAAACGTCAAGAAGCGATCCATAGTGCTTTCTGAATCTTAACATTTATTATCTTTAATTTCATTCTATTAACTAAACTGTAGTAAGTAATAATAAACTCTTGATTTACATAGCTTGACAGTTTACAAAGGACATGTATTCATTTATTTAATCAATAAATGTGTGTTCAGCATACATATGCTATACTTTTTGCTAGACTTGGGAGATAAAATTAAGAAGGTATTGTCCAGGTGCAGTGGCTTATGTCTGTAATCCCAGCACTTTTGGAGGCCGAGGTGGGCAGATCACAAAATCAGGAATTCAAGACCAGCCTGACCAACATAGTGAAACCTCATCTCTACTAAAAATACAAAAATTAGCTGGGCATGGTGGCACACACCTGTAGTCTCAGCTAATTGGGAGGCTTAGGTAGAAGAATTGCATCAAGCTGGGAGACAGAGGTTGTGGTGAGCTGAGATCACATCACTGCCCTCCAGCCTGGCAACAGAGCCAGACTCCACCTCAATAAATAAATAAATAAGGAAAGAAAAAAAGAAATGAAAGTATTGATCTCTACTCTCAGGAAACTTTCAGTCGGCTTCATAAAATTCTCACACACTCTTGTAAAGTACATACCTTTAAAGTCTTCTATAAGCCTCCTACCCCAAAGTGACCACTATCTGAATTTTTTATCATTTACTTTATGCAGTTTTAATCTGTGAACAACGTACATTTTAGTGTTGCCTGCTTTTTTGCCTGTATATATATGCTACCATAAACTTTCATCTGTGTCTTGCTTTTTTACTTATATATTTTCTTCCTAATTTTTTGTGTTGCCTTGCATAGGTCTAGTGTTTTTATGTACCTTTAGAACTAGTGTTGTATGCAAGTTTCCTGGATTAGAGCAGTGTCTTTAACAGTTAGAAGAGCAGGCTCAGAGTATCTGTGTAACCTTGGGCAAGTTTCTTAACCTCTCTGATTTCTCCATTACTTAGAAATAATAACATGGCAGTGAAATCTGTGTTGTTCTTCGAATGTTATAATAAATTAGATAAAGTTAAGTTAAGAGCAATAAAAACATTACAAAAGGCAAAAGAGAACGATCCAAGATGGCCGATCGCTAACATCCAGGGATTGCAGCTTTCAGGGAAAGCACGGAGAACTAGAGGACGCCACACTTTCAGACAAATTTTGGTCACTCACGGAACAGAAGATCCCCCAGTGGAGGAAACACACGGGTGGCCAGCGCTACTCTCGTGGCCGGCGCAGCGGTTCCTCCAGCACCTCGGCATGGCAGCTCTTGGAGCAGAGTAAACAGGTTTGGAGGACCCGCACGGGCCCCCAGCACGACACCAGAGCCTGGCACAGTGGCTGTGATGGCACCTCAGCACGGTAGTGCTCGGCACAGAGTAAACGGGACCGGTTCCCCTTCTGACTGAGGTTTGGAGCCCCGGGAAGGGAGAGTCGCCTACTACGGACACAAGAAGGAAGCCAGACAGGAGAATCCTGGGCAGAAAACACCATCAGTTTTAACGCCACTGCTCTGGCCCTGGGAACTAACAACCTGGACGTCCATTCAAGTGACCTAATCTGAAAGTTGGTAATTTCAAAGACGACAGGTGGATAAATTTACAATGACGGGAAGAAACCAGCATAAAAAAGCTGAGGATACTCAAAGTCAGAACGCCTCTCCCTCTAAAGATGATCACAGTTCCACATCAACAATGGAACAAGGCTTGATGGAGAATGAGCTCATCCTGATGACAGAATCACTCTTCAAGGAATGGATAATAACAAACTTCGGTGAGTTAAAAGAACATGTTGTAGCTCAACGTAAAGAAACTAGGAACTTTGAAAAAAAGTTTGATGAAATCCTATTGAGAATAGACAACTTAGAGAGGAGTATGAGTGAAATAATGGAACTGAAGAATACAATACAGGAACTCCGAGAAGTATGCACAGGTTTAAACACTCGAATTGTTCAAGCAGAAGAAGGGATATCAGAGGTCAAAGTCCAACTTAATGAAATAAAACGTTTGCACCAACGAATGGTTAAAACAGCCACTTAACATCAAATGGCAGTAACCCTAAATTTAAATAGACTAAATCCCCCAATCAAAAGACACAGCCAAAACCCAATGGCATGTTACATCCAGACCTGTTTCACAGGAAAGGATACACAAAGACTCAAAACAAAGGGATGGAGAAAGATTTACCAACCAAATGGAGAGCAAAAATAAATAAATAAAAAGCAGGAGTTGCCATTCTCGTATCGGATAAAATAGATTTTAAAGCAACAAAGATATAGTGGTAAAAGGATCAATGCAACAGCAAGAGCTAACGATTCTAACACCCAGATACATAGAGACTTAGACACAATGAGACAGAAAATTAATAAGGATATCAAGGACTCGAACTCAGATCCGGAACAAGTAAACTTAATAAATATTTATAGAGCTCTCCACTTCAAATACACAAAATAAACATTCTAGTCAATACCACATCACACGTACTCATAAGTTTAAATGAAACATTAATTGGCCATTATTAATACCCACTTTTTTAAAGAATAAAGCAATATTTCCACTCACTCTCCCTCTTTCTCTTCCTCTTTCTTCCTCTCCTTTACTCATTTTTTTCTTCTTTCCTTCACTCAAAAAAAAGGAAATCAACTTGTAAACCTCTAGATCCAGGTCAGCAATGTCTCTCTCATTGCTTGAATTCCTTCCTTCCCTTCCCTTCCCTCCCTCCCTCCCTCCCTCCCTCCCTCCCTCCCTCCCTTCCTCCCTCCCCTCTTCCTCCCTTCCTTCATCACTCCCGTCCTCAAAAAAAAAAATAAACAAACGCTTCAAAGTCTAATCAAATTTATTTATTTGATTAAAAATTCCAGATACTATGGTGAATGAAATTAAAGGCCTCTGACCACAAAGTTTACACTGTAGGGTTTGAAAAATAAAGACAATTATCGCCCCGACGGCGGCTGGCCCGGGGGATGGGGAAAGGCGGGGCGGCCCCCGCGCAGGCAAAGGCTGCGGGGCCAGGGCGCAGCCATGCAGCTCTCGCCCGAGCCGAGCACCCACCACTGCCCGTGCGCCACTGCGCCTCCCTGCATGGCCGGCCTCAACTCCCAGGAGGCAGTGAAATGCAAGATCCAGGCTCTGCAGCAGCAGGTGGACAAGGCGGAAGGCCACGCGCAGGGTCTGCAGCGGGAGCTGGATGACGAGAGTGAGCAGCGCCAGAAAGCTGAAGGTGATGTGGCAGCCCTTAACCTACGCATCCAGCTCGTTGAGGAGGAACTGGACAGGGCTCAGGAACGAATAGCCACAGCCCTGAAGAAGGAGGTGGAAAAGGCCGCAGATGAGAGAGGAATGAAGGTGATAGAAAACCAGGCCATGAAGGATGAGGAGAAGATGGAGATTCAGGAGATGCAGCTCAAAGAGGCTAAGCACATTGCGGAAAAGGCTGACTGAAAATACAAGGAGGTAGCTCAGGAGCTGGTCATCCTGGAGGGTGATCTGGAGAGGGAAGAGGAGCCTGCGGAGGTGTCTGAACTAAAATGTGGTGACCTGGAAGAAGAACTCAAGAATGTTACTAACAATCTGACGTCGCTGGAGGCTGCATCTGAAAAGTATTCTGAAAAGGAAGACAAATATGAAGTGTGGGGTCTGGCACGTCTGCCGGGGGGCTTCCGACCAGCGGAGAGCCTCAGCCCCACTCACGTGTTCTTAACCTGGAAGAGGGAGTGCACGGAAGAAAAGATAGATAGAGAGCGGGGTCTGGAGGACTGCCAGGCAATGCCGGAGCAAGAAGTGCCAAGACAGCAAGTTTATTTGTGCAAACTACAGGTTATATACCTTTCAGTGTTTGAGGAGTGATGTACATTCCATTGTATCTTGAAATAAAGTCAAGAATATAAATCACAAGAAAAGGGGTACAGAAAGTATGACTCTTAATCAAAGGGTGTACAGCAAAGGGACAATAAAGTTTACAAAAAGGGGGTCATAAATCTAAACATGTGTTTTTCTAAAATCAGTTAAGCAAGTAAGTAAGATTGTTAACAAGGTATAGCTGGACCTTTCTAAATGTCATTCTAACCTTGCCTATTCATATAGGATCATATGCAAACAATATGATTGAGTTAGCAGAGGTAAATGAAGTCATACAGTTATTGTGCAGAGAAGGAACTAGGAGGCACACAATGTCTACCCATACAATGTTTCATTAGACCACAAGGCCTGAGCTCAGCCATTCTGTTGCTAATGTCAGAGGCAAAGATTGATGTTTATAAAATCAGTGCAACTAGACTTCCTCCTTTCCCTTAGCTCAACAGCCTCCAGGAGAGGAGAAACGTGTATGGGCTCAAGCTCAAGATGGCGAGGGTCCTGTCAAGGGCCCTTCACAGGAGCGATCCCCACAATGAAGAAGAAATTAAATTTCTGTCTGACAAACTGAAAGAGGCTGAGACCCGTGTCAAATTTGCAGAGAGAACGGTGGCAAAACTGGAAAAGACTATTGATGACCTGGAAGAGAAACTTGCCCAGGCCAAAGAAGAGAACGTGGGCTTACATCAGACACTGGATCAGACACTAAATTAACTTACCTGTATATAATCAAAACAGAAGAGTCTTGTTCCACGAGAAACTCTGGAGCTCTGTGGGTCTTTCTCTTCTCTTGTAAGAAGTTCCTTTTGTTATTGCCATCTTCACTTTGCTGGATATGTCAAGCAAATTAGGAATATATGACCAAATATTTTGTATCCGAGAAGCTTTGAACACCAGTTAAATCTCATTTCTTTCCCTTTTTTCCCCCCACAAATGGCACCAGCTTTTTCAGCTCTCTTATTTTTTCCTTAAGTTGCATTTATTCCTAAGGTAGGCAGGGTATTTCCTAGTAAGCATGCTTTCTTAAGACAAAGGGCATTTGGTTCCTTGGAGAATAGCAGCCCCACACTTTGAAGAACGCAGACCCCAATATCTAGTGGATCTATTTAAAATGCTGAAGAACATAACCTTTTGGGTCAAGGTTGGTCAAACTATAGGAGAGAACAGGGACCGTGACATGGGTGGGGATTTTCCATTCAGAGCCAAAAAAAGGGCTGGGCGGGGGGGGGGCATTGTGGAAAGTCATAACCCATGGATAAATTAACCTAAGAACCCTGGCCCTTCCTCACCCTCCACCATGCAGAACAAACATCCTCTCAAGCAGTCGACGTAGAATGCTTGGGAAATAGTCGTAATTACCCACATATTTTCTGGATAGCTCCTTGATGTAATGTTCTGCATATTTCCTTCATTCGAAAGTTGTTCTCCGGCCGGGTGTGGTAGCCCACACCTGTAATCCCAACATTTTGGGAGGCCAAGGTGGGCAGATTATTTGAGGTCAGGAGTTCAAGACCAACCCAGCCAACATGGTGAAACCCCATCTCTACTAAAATTACAAAAATTACGATGGTGCCTGCCTCTAGTCTCAGCTACTCCTGGAGACTCAGGCAGGAGGATCCCTTGAACCCAGAAAGTGGATGTTGCAGTGAACAGAGATCATGGCACTGCACTCCAGCCCAGGCAACAGAGTGAGACTCCATCTCAACAAAAAATGAAATAAAAATACAGTTGTCCTTTGAGGAGCAAATGTCTCATTCTAATAATGACCCATCCACTCAGCAGGAATATGGTGAATTTCAGTCCAGTTCAGGTCAGCTATATCCAAAAGACTACAAGTCATTAATAAGTTGAGCAGAAGAGGTTTTTTTTTTCTCTCTCTCTCTTAGAAGAAAGGGCCTTTCTGGCAGTAGAGATTAAAAACTGGCCCAACTCCAACTAAAAATCACCCTGCTTCTGGCTTATTTGAATCCCCTATCCACCCACCCCACTGCCCTGCTCCTATTTACTCAGCACACTACCCAGGAAATAACACTAGCAAATTGTGCAATTGAATGGAATCCACCCTTTTCTTTAGATTCTTGCAACTGTATCATATGCAATAGTATCACTTTTCTACATTTTGGTCAAATAAATTTTTACATAAACTAAAAAAAAAAGGAAGAAAGAAAAATAAAGACAATTAGATAATAATCCTCATATACTACCACTAGTATAAGTTGGTACTACATTCTAGAAGAGGGCTTTCCAATGCCTACACAAGCTGAAGACAGAAATATACTTTAATTATATTTGTGGTTAAATACATAATGGCATAAAATGATCTTTAAAAATGCACAAAATGGTCTACAGAAGCACTGAAAAACCTGGAAGATTACCAAAATGTTCATGAACAGTTGAATAAATAAATTGTAGTGTATTTATATAATGTTACATTATAGATCAATGAATATGCAAACCACGAGTAGCAACAAATATTAATCTCACAATGTTAAACCAAATAACCTAGACAAAAATGAGAACTTATTGTATTAATCTAAAGTTTAAACGCAGGCAAATATTATTTATTATATAAACATCCAGGATATAAGTTCCTCCTGGATAAACGGCGATTAAAAAGGAGAATAAAGGAGGGAGAGGGCCGGGCACGGTGGCTCACACCTATAATCACAGCACTTTGGGAGGCCAAGGCAGGTGGATCATGAGGTCAAGAGATCAAGACCATCCTGGTCAACATAATGAAACCCCGTCTCTACTAAAAATACAAAAATTAGCTGGGGATGGTGGCACGCACCTGTATAGTCCCAGCTACTCGGGAGGCTGAGGCAGGAGAATTGCTTGAACCCAGGAGGTGGAGGTTGCGGTGAGCCAAGATCACGCCATTGCACTCCAGCCTGGGTAACAAGAGCGACACTCCGTCTCAAAAAAAAAAAGGAGGGAGAGTGCCCAGGTTATCACACTCTTCCATCACTGGGTACTAGGTTCACAGTATATGTATTTTGTAAAAATTTATCAAGCTGTTCTTTTATAAGATATGTGCTTTTTAGGTGTGTAAAATTAAAAACTTTTTTTCAATTTTTCTATTAATCTTTTTTATTACTTCCTCAATCAGTTTTGTCACTTGCTTTTCTAGAAAAAATAAAGGTAGTTTTATCTACATTTTCAAATTTGATAACATGAAATTGTTTTAAAAATTATCTTATGTTTAAGTCTTGAATATATCTGTATTCTCTTTTGCCTTTTGTTTTTTTTTTTTGAGAGAAGAAAAGAAAAAAATAAGTAAAGGAGAGGAAGAAAGAGGAAGAGAAAGAGAAAGAGTAAATGGAAATATTGCTTTATTTTGAAAAAAATTGGGTATTAATAATGGCCAATCAATGTTTCATTTAAACTTATGGGTAGGTGTGATGTGGTATTGACAAGAATGTATATTTTGTGTATTTGAAGTGGAGAGCTGTATAAATATTTATTAAGTTTACTTGTTCCGGATCTGAGTTCAAGTCCTTGATATCCTTATTAATTTTCTGTCTCATTGAATCTAAGTCTCATATCTGGGTGTTAGGGTCGTTAGCTCTTGTTGTTGCATTGATCCTTTTACCACTATATCTTTGTTGCTTTAAAATCTATTTTATCCGATACGAGAATTGCAACTCCTGCTTTTTATTTATTTATTATTTATTTTTGCTCTCCATTTGGTTGGTAAATCTTTCTCCATCCCTTTGTTTTGAGTCTTTGTGTATACTTGCATGTGAAACAGGTCTGGGTGTAACATGCCATTGGGTTTTGGCTGTGTCTTTTGATTGGGGGATTTAGTCAATTTATATTTAGGGTTACTGCCATTTGATGTTGACCAGCTGTTTTATCCATTCGTTGGTGTAAATTTTTCTTTCTGTTGGTGCTCTTTATTTTTTGGTGTATTTTTAGAAAGGCTAATACTGGTTGTTTCTTTCTGTGTGTAATGCTTCTTTCAGAAGCTCTTGTAAAGCAGGCCTGGTGGTAATAAAATCTCTGAGTTCTTGCTTGTTCATAAAAGATTTTATTTTTCCTTCAGTTGTGAAGCTTAGTTTGGCTGGATATGAAATTCTGGGCTGAAGGTTCTGTTCTTTGAGGATGTTGAATATTGGCCCCCACTCACTTCTGGCTTGTAGAGTTTCTGCTGAGAGATCTGCTGTAAGTCTGATAGGCTTGCCTTTGTGGGTAACCTGACCTCTCTCTCTGGCTGCCCTTAGTATTTTCTCCTTCGTTTCAACCCTGGTGAATCTAACGATTATGTGCCTTGGGGTTGCTCTTCTTGAGGAATATCTTTGTGGTGTTCTCTGTATTACCTGGGGTTGAATGTTGACCTGCTTTGCTAGTTTAGGAAAATTTTCCTGAATAATATGCTGAAGGGTATTTTCCAGCTTGGATTCATTCTCTCCGTCGCATTCAGGTACACCTATCAAACGTAGATTTGGTCTTTTCACATAGTCCCACATTTCTTGGAGACTTTGCTCATTCCTTTTTATCCTTTTTTCTCTAATCTTTTCTTCATGTTTTATTTCATTAAGTTGGACTTTGACCTCTGATATCCCTTCTTCTGCTTGAAAAATTCGAGTGTTTAAACCTGTGCATACTTCTCGGAGTTCCTGTATTGTATTCTTCAGTTCCATTATTTCACTCATACTCCTCTCTAAGTTGTCTATTCTCAATAGGATTTCATCAAAATTTTTTTCAAAGTTTCTAGTTTCTTTACATTGGGCTACAACATGTTCTTTTAACTCACCAAAGTTTGTTATCCATTCCCTGAAGCGATATTCTAGCATTGGGATGCGCCCGTTCTCCATCAAGCCTTGTTCCATTGTTGATGTGGAACTGTGATCATCTTTAGAGGGAGAGGCGTTCTGACTGAGTATTCTCAGCTTTTTTACGCTGGTTTCTTCCCGTCATTGTAAGTTTATCCTCCTGTGGTCTTTGAATTTACCAACTTTCAGATTAGGTCTCTTGAGTGGGCGTCCAGGTTGTTAGTTCCCAGGGCCAGAGCAGCGGCGTTAAAACTGATGGTGCTTTTCTGCCCAGGATTCTCTTGTCTGGCTTCCTTCTTGTGTCCATAGTGGGCGACTCTGTCTTCCCGGGGCTCCAAACCTTTGTCAGAAGGGGAGCCGGTCCCGTTTACTTTGCGCCGAGTGCTGCCGGGCCAAGGTGCCGTCACAGCTGCTGTGCCGGGCTCTGGTGTCATGCTGGGGGCCCTTGTGGGTCCTCTGAACCTGTTTACTCTGCTCCGAGAGCTGCCATGCTCAGGCGCCGGCAGAACCGCTGCGCCAGCCATGAAAGTTGCACTGGCGACTCGTGTGATTCCTCCACTGGGTATCTTCTCCGTGAGCGACCAGAATTTGTCTCAAAGTGTGGCATCGTCTAGTTCTCCACGCCTTCACTGAGAGCTGCAGTCCCGAGATGTTAGCGATCAGCCATCTTGGATCAGTCTTCCTAAAGCATTTATTTAAAAAAAAATGACTGTGGTAAAATTGATTTATTTTTTCTGATTTTTTTTTTCTTCACAGCTTTGTTTCTTTACATATAAAATTTATTTGCCCAAAGTTTTTTCTTATTTCAGTAAGGCTCATTTCATCTCAGGAGATGCTGTAATGAAGCAGATGCAATTTCAGCATGGTTTTGAAGAAGATAGACCTTGGCTGACCAGGTGAGCCATAGTAATTGTAAATAACACCTTCTAAATATATAAAATTTATATATTTTATTTATGCACCCTAAATATTTATCAAGCTGTAATATTTACAATACTGTTTCTGTTTCAAGTTCTATAAATATACCTACATAACACCAATGACAATATTTTAATCAACAGGAGAAATATATATACAGCTTTGCAAAAACGAATTCTGATACATTTGCATCTGTGTAAGATAATGTAGAATCAATTTATCAAAGCTCAAGAAACTAAAACACAAACACACACACACACACACACACATACACGCATGCATGCACACACAACATCCTGTTACAAGATTCATCATCTCTTTGCTGGGTCCGGGTATGAGAGTCATCACTGTGCCTGTGAGCTGGGTTCAGAAATAAGACACCACACTTGTGGTAAAATTCACATATAGCAATCAAACTATGAGCTGTGTCCACAAGTGAGACCCATACCCTCATCACTGGGCTCTGTTCATGTGTGATGGTGATAATCCTGTCAGCTGGGTGTGCATGGAGGAGTCACAATCTCAACTTTGTACTGGGTCCTGTTATGAAACTGTATGAAACTTAAGGGCTTTATATTCTATGCATGAGTGGGGTAATCTCTCAGAATTTTCTGCAGACAGAAGACTCAGGACCTTACCAATGTCCTAAACCCAGCTACAAAATCAACACCTCTTCTATTGGCTAAATTCAAATATGAGGGTCATTGTTGCACCTGTGAGATTTGTCTAGAAATGAATCATCATCTCACATGTTGCAGAATTTACATGTGACAGTCACAACTCTAACTGTGGTTGATGTCCGCATGTTTGACTCATGACCTCACCAGTGACTTCTGTCCATGTGTAAGAGTGACAATTTTAATTGTTGGCTGGGTGTGCCTATGGGATGCATAATCTCACCTGTGTGTTGGTGCTTCAGTGTCATCCCCTTCTGTGAATTACCACAAGTAGAAAACAGAAGACCTGACCTATTCCCCTAATTTCAGCCATGAAAGTCAAAATCTTTTCTATCAGTTGAGTTCACATATGAGAGTCATGTTATCATCACGCCTGTGAGCTAGGCCAGTGGGAGGATACCAAACAGGAGAGTCACACTGATTGAATGTTGGTCTAGGAATATTTCAAGAAACCTCTATATTCAGGGCCCTGGCAAGAAAGTCACATTACTTGAATGCTGAGCTCAGCAATATGTCAGAATGCCTCTTGTGGGCAGAGCCCAGCCTAGAGACCCACATCACCTTGGTCCTGTGCAAAGCAGTATTTCACAATTAACTCTGTTTACAGGGCTCAGGAAGGAGAGGAAAGTCAGATCATGTAGGTTCTAGCCTATTGGATAGGTCACAATGCCTTTTTTGGCAGAACTTAGGCAGCAGAGTCAGATCATTTGGGTGTAGGGCCCAGCAATATGCCAAAATCCTCACTGACATCAGGGGCCGTGCAGGAAGAAGGTGTCATGTCACCTAGATGCCGTGCAGGGAATATGTCACAATCCACCTGTGGACTCAGCCCTGGCCCCAGGGTAACATGTCATGAGCACTAAGTTCTCAAATATGTCACAATGCCCTCTGTGGTACAGGCCAGAGCAGAAATATGATATCACCTAGGTGCTATGCCTAGCAATATATTATTATTTATTCTGTGGGCAAGGCCCAAGCAAAAGAATGACATCATCTAGGTGATGGGCCCGTGATATGTCACAGTGCTCCCCTTGGATAGGGACTGAGCAGAAATGAAGTCACATCATTGTTTTTTGGGCCTAGGAATATGTCACAAAGGCTGGTGTAAGCAGTGGTTAGGCAGAAGAGTCTCATTACCTAGATGCTGGGCCCAGAGATACATGGAAATCTTCCTGTGGGCAGAGCACAAGCAGGTGAGGAAGGTCACATCACCTAGGTGATGGGCCCAGAGATATGTCACAAATCCTCCTTTATGTTAGGCCAATGCAGAAGAGTCACTTCACCTAAGAGATTGTCCCCACACTTATCACCTAGCCCCTTCTAAACAGGGCCCTGATAGAAGCTGAAAATCACATTACCTTAGTGCTGGTCTTAGTGATATCTTACCATTCTCATTGAGGACAGAGTCCAAGTAGAGAGGGAGGTCACGTCACCTAGGTACTGAGCCCAGTGACATATCACCATTCCCTTTGACGGCAGGGCCCAGGAGAGTCACATCACCAGGATGTTGTGTTCAGTGATGTGTCAAAATCTCTCCTATGAACAGGGCCATTTTAATAATCCCCATGTATCAAGAGCAAGGCCAGGTAAATATAATTGAATTATGGAGGTGTTTCTCCTATACTGTTCTTGGGGTAGTGGATAAGTCTCTTGAGATCTAATGGTTTTATGAAGGGGAGTTCCCCTGCACAGGCCTTTGTGCCTGCCAACATGTAGAATGCCTTTTTGCTCTTCCTTCATCTGTTACCATTATTGTGAGACCTTCACAACAGTGTGGAACTGTGACTCCATTAAACCTTTTTTTTTAAAATTACTTAGTCTTGAGTATGACTTTATTAGCAGTATGAGAACAGACTGATATAGAAAGTCACATTTTTAGTTGATGGGCCCATACATGTATCACACTGCCCTCTGTGGGCAAGGTCCATGCAGCAGAGTCAAACCACTTGAGTGTTAGGCCCAGGGTTTTGTAGCAATCACAGTGTGAGCAGCACCTATTTAGAAGAGGATATCCACTTCATCCAGGTGATGGGGCCAGAGATATGTCACAATGCCCCTTTTGGGCAAAGTCCAGGTCGTAGAGGAGAGTCATCTCACCTAGTTCTATTTTTATTTTTTTATGTAAGGCACAGAAAAAAGTCACATCACCTAGGTTCTGGGGTCAGTGATATGTCACAATTTTTTCTATTTGTAGGGAAGAGGCAGAAAAGTCACCTTACCTACATTCTGCATACAGTGATATGTCACAATTTTCTAAGAACAGAGTTTTGACAGGTAAAAAGCATCCCATTACTTGTGTGATGAGCACAGACATCACAATGCCTTTATGGGCAGCCAAGGCCAGGCAGGAGAGTAACATCACCTGGGTCCTGGGCTCAGCAACATATCACAATCTCTTCTTGGGCATTGCTCAGGCATGAAAGGGAGTTACATCACCTAGGTGATACCTCCAAATACATGTCGCAATATATCCTATAACCAAGGCCTATGAAAAATGCTGGGATATATTACCTAGGTGCTGGGTCCAGTGATAGATTACATTCTTTTCTGTGAGCCAGAACAAGACAGGAGTCACATCATGTAGATGATGGATGTGGAGACATGTCACACTATTCTCCATAGGCAGAGCTTGGGTAGGAGAGTTAAATCATCTGGATTCAAGGCCAAGTTATATGACGCAGTGACCCCTATGACCAGGACTCAATCAGGTGAAAAGAGTCACATCATTTAGCTGTTGAACCCAGTAATATGTCACAATACCCACCGTGGGTGGGTCAAGAAAGGGGAGAAGCATTACATCACCTAGGTCATGAGTGCAGTGACATGTCACATTTCCCACTGTGGGGAGGGTCCAAAGAGGAGGAGAGAGTCACATTACATAGGTACAAGGCCTAGAGATAAGTAACTTTCCCACTGAGCAGATTGCAGGTAGGAGAGGAAAGTGACATCATCTAATTGCTGGGCTTGGCAATATATTACCATTTATACTGTGGATGGGGTCTAGGCAGTAGAGGAGAATCTGATCACCTAGGTTCTGGGTTCAGTGATATGTCATAATCCCCCCTGGGGAAATGACCCAGGGATGAGAGGGGAGTCCCTTAATCTAGTTAACATTCCCAGAAATATGTCAGAATTTCCCTGTAGGAACAGGGAGGAATATATCACAATGTCCCCAGAGGAAGAATCATATAACCTATGATGGCTGGGCTTAGTAATATATCACAATCATTTCTGTTTGTAGCTTCCAGGCAAAAGAAGGAAGTCACAGCATTTAGGTGCTTGACCCAGGGATAGGTCACAATTTCAGTTTGGGACTGGGCATGGACAGGAAAGTCAAATTATTAAGGGACTGGGCAAAGGCATATGTCATAATCACATTTGTGGGAAGGTGCAGAGATGAGATTGACAATCCTGTCAGTCCCAGCTGTAGGTATGAGATTCAACATCTGTGTGGTGGGTCCTAGAACATGAGTTACAAACTCAGTGGTTGACTGGGTATTTGCATGGAACCTCAATCTCACCAGCAGACTGTATCCCAGTAGGGAACTCACAGCCTCACAGTTGTGTTAAATCCAGGTCAGAGAGTCACTAACTCACTTGTGGACTGGATTCTTGTCTGAGACACAATTCCAAATTTTGACTGCCTCCAGCTCTGAGATTTAGGACTTCAGCAGTGTGCTGCATTCAAGTGGCAGAGTGACAGTTCTTACTTTCATCTGGGTGTGGATATAAGAGTTACAGTCTCATTGGTGTGCTGGGCCTTATTATGACACCCTGTACAACTCAAGGGCTTTAAAATATACACCTGAGAGTCACAATCTGCTCTGAGACCTTCATGCCTATATGGATTCACAGTCTTACCCATTGCCCTCTAATCAGGCATGAGATTAAACATCTCTCTTATTGGCTGGATCCAGGTATGAGAGTTATCACTGTTCCTGTGATCTGAGTCCATCAATGAGTCACCATGGAAACTGTGACCATATTCACTTATGATCATCACAATTCCAACTGTGGGCTGTGTTCACAATTCAGGCTCAGAATTTTACTAGCAGATTCTGTCCATGTGAGAGAGTGACAGTTATTATTGTGGCCTGGGTGTCACATGAGAGTCACAATCTCAACTATGTGCTGAGCTCTGCCATGATGCTCTCTGTACCACTCGAGTACTTTATATAGTATGCGTGAGTGATGTAATCCTTTCTGATCTTTATACAATTAGGAAACTAAGGGCCTTACTGGTTGCCCTAATCTTGGATATGAAAGTTACTATCTTTCCTAATGGCCAAGTTAAGGTACAAAAGTCATCCTCATCTCTGTTAGCTGAAAGCAAGGATGAGGCTGGATCATCACATCCTCTGGGTGCTGGACCAGGAATATGCCACAGTTTCCTCTATGGGAAGGACTCAGGCAAAAGAGTCACATCACCTCAGTGCTGGGCCCAGTGAAATGTCACAATGCCCACTGTGAGCAAAGCTCAAGAAAGTCACTTCACCTGGGTGCTCAGCCCAGTGATATGATCCAGGTTTTCCTTTGGGCAAAGCACAGGCAGAAAAAGACAGTCACATCATCTAGGTCATGAAACCAAAGATATGTCAAAATGCCTGCCTGTGAGCAGGGCTCAGGCAAAAGAGTTACAGCACCCAGGTGCTAGACTCAGCAATAAGTCATAATTCCTCCTATATGAAGGGCCCAGTTAAAAAGGGGTCACATCATCTAGGTGCTGGGTCCAGAGATATGTCACAATGCTCTCTCTTTGGACATTCCCATGAAGTAAAGTCACCTTAATGTTGGGCACTATGTTATGTCACCATGCCCCCTGTATATAAAACCCAAACAGAAAAGAATATTTACTTCATCTGGGTACCATGCTCAGTGCTATGTCACAATCCATAAAATGGGCAGGGCCCAGACATGAAAGGAGAGTTGTATTATCTAGGTGTTGGGCCCAGTGATATGTCACAATGCTCCCAGTGTGCAGGAATCAGGCAGGAGAAAATAAATACATCACTAATGTACTGGACCCAGAAATATTTGAAAATCTCCCTTGAGGGCAGTACCCAGGAAGGAGAGTTATATCACCTAGTTGCTTGATTTAATTAATGTCACTGTGTAGGCTTGGCCTACACAGGCAAGTGGAATTCCTCTAGTGCTAGGCAAATATATATATATAAATCATACATGCAAGAAGGTTCAGTGGTTAGATTTACTATTCTGCACATGTCCCAGCTACAGGTATGGGAGTCAATGCCTCCTGTGAATTAGTGCAATTATGGGACTCATCATCTCAATAGTAAATTGGATCTGTGCATGAGAGTTCCAACCCCACCTGTGGACTCTGTCCCGATATTACAGTCACAGGGTCCTGGGTGTGCTGTATTCTGGTCTAGAGTCACCACTCCACCTGTGCATGGTATCCATATATCATAGTCATGATTTTAACTTTGAACTGCCTCTGGGTATCAGATTGAGAATCTCAAAGGTGAGCTGTGTCCATGTGGGAGAGTCACAACACTTACTTTTGGGTGGGTGTGCATTTAAGGATCACGATCTGACCTGTGTGATTGGCACTATTATGACATTTTCTGTTATCATCCAAAGGCTTTATATGATATTCATGAGAATCACAATCTATTCTGAGAATTTTGTGATGGTGTGGCCCATGATTTTATCTGTTGCCCTATGCCCAGGTTTGAGAGTCAACCTCTGATTTGCTGCATCCAGGAATGAGGGTCATTACTGTGCCTGTCAGCTGCATTCAGAAGTGAGTCACCATCCTACCTGTGGCTGGATTCACATGTAAGTCACAATTCTAACTAAAAAGTCCATTTATATGTGGGATTTGGGACCTTAACATGTGTGTAAGTTAAAATCCTAACTGTTTGCTGGGTATGTATATGAAAGTCACAGTCTCACCTCTGTGCTGAGCCCTGTTATGACACTCTTTGTACCAACTGAAAGCCTTGTAAAATATGCATGACTATTGTAATTTTCTCTGACTTTCATAGAAGAAACACTGAGACCTTACCCGTTGCCCTAAGCCTAGCAAAGAGATTCAATATCTGTCCTATTTGCTGGGTTCAGGTATGATTATAATCATTGGTGAGTTAAGTCCAGGTGTATGTCACAATCACACCTGTAGGCAGAGACCAGGCAGAAGAGGCACATCACCTGGATGCTAGGACAGGAATATATCAATCCTCACTATGAGCAGGATCAGGGAGGAAGAGTCATATCAGCTGGGTTCTGGGCCTAGTGATATGCCATAATCCTTCGTGTGGACAGGTCCCAAGCAGAAGAGAACAATAACATTACTTAGATGATGAGCTCAGCAATATGTAACAATGCCCAATGTGGGCAGGGCCCAGGAAAGAGAGGAGAGTCACATCACCTAGTTTCTGGTTCCACAATTTATTTCAATTTCCACTGTTTGCAGGACTTAGCAAAAGAAGTGAGTCACAAAATTTTAAGTGCTGGGTTAAGCAATAGTTCACAATCCCCATTATTGGCAAAGATCAGGGAGCAGAGAAGATGCAAATTATCTAGGTGCTGTGCCCAGCAATATGTCACATTTTATTCTGAGGCTGAGACACTGGAAGAAGAGAAGAGTCACTTCACCTAGGTGATTGACAAGGAAATATTTTATAATGTTTCCTTTGGAAAGAATTAAAGCAGAACAAGCATATCAACTAGGTGCTCATCTCAGTGATATGTCAGAGTCTTCTCTGTGCTCAAAGCCTTGGCACAAGAGGAGAGTCATATCACAGTGGTATTGCATTCAGAAATATGTAACAATCACTTCTAATGTGATGGGTCCAGGCAGATGAGGACAGTCATATTACCTTGGTGCTTGGCCTTCGTATATGTCTTATTTTTATTTGTGGGCTGGGCCTAGGCAGAAAATTAAAATCGCTTAGTGTATGGGTAAAAGCATCTGTCACAATCACACCTTTATAAAAGTCCAGGGATGAGATAAACAATCCCAAACATGTCCAGCTCTAGGCATAACAATCAATATCTCCTGTGTGTTCAGTCCAAATATACAAGTTAGAATCTAGATACTGGGCTGAATTCGTGCCTGAGAGTCTCAATTCAACCTTCAGATTGTGTCCTTGTAATAGAGTCACAGCCTCAGAGGTGTGATAAATCTCAGTTTGAGAGTCATCATCTCATCTGTGGACTTGATCCATGTATGAGACTCACAGTTCCAACTTTTAATTGCCTCTGAGTATGAGATTCAGAACCTCAACAATGGGCTGTGCTATTTAAGAGGGTGAAAATCCTTACTATAAACTGTGTGTGCATATGAGGGTCACTATCTCCCCTGTGCACTGGGCCCTGTTATTACACTCTCGGTGCCACCTGAGATTTTTCATTGTGCCTGAAAGTCACAATCCACACTTAGTTCTACATGCTGGTGTGAACTCATGATCTTACTCATTGTCTTAAGCCCAGGAATGAGAACTAGCATCTCTCTTATTGGCTAGGTTCAGGTATGAGAGTTCTCACTGTGCCTTTGAGTTGGGTGCAGAAAGAAGTCATCATCCCACCTGTGGCCCGATCCACCTATGACAGTCAGTTTCAATTGTGTGGGAATGACAATTCTCTGTTGTCTGAATACACCTATGAGAATCACAATTTTTACTTTGTGCTGGGATCTGTTATGATACTCTGTGTACCACCAGAAAGGATCATACATTATGCATAAGTTTTATAATATTTCATGACCTTTATAGGAGTAGAAAGCCTAGGACCTTGCCCATTGCTTTAAGGCTACCTATGAGAGTCAACAGGTCTCTTATTGTCTAGGTCCAGATATTCAACTAATCATTGTGCCTCTGAGTTGGGTCCAGATTTCAGTCACTATTCAACCTGTTTTCAGATGTATTCATGATAGTCAGACTTTTACCTGTGGACTGCATCTGCATATGAGTTTCAGAAGCTCACCAGTGTCCTTCTTTTATGTTTGAAAATGACAATTCTTATTGTTGGTTTGGTGTGCCTGTGAGAGTCACAATCTCACCTGTGTGGTGAGCCCTATTATTACATTCTCTGTAGTATAAAAAGTATTTATAGGATATGCACAAATTTTATACATCTCTGTGACCTTTCTAAAAGTAGGAAACTCTGGACTGTACCTACTGCCTGAAGTCTACCTAAGGGCCTCAAAATCATCCTATTATCTGGGTTCTCATATGAGTGTAATTATGATGCCTGTAAGCTGGGGAAACTGTATGTCAAAACAGCCTGTGTGAGTAAACCAGAAAAGATAATCAGATTACCTGAATGCTGGACCAGAAACATGTCAATATCCATTCTGTGGGCAGGGCTGTGGCAGAAAAGTCATAGAGCCTGGGTACTGGGCCCAGCAGTTTGTCCCAATGCCTTCAGTGGGCAGGGTTCATGCAGAAAAGGCACATTATGTGCATGCAGGGCATAGTAATATATCATCCTGTGGACAGGGCTCACGTAAGAGGGGAGAGCCACAATACCCAGTTGACGGGCCTATTGATACATCACCATGCCTCCTTTTGGAGGGGCCAAGGCAGGAAAGTCATATTATTTATGCATAGGGCTCGGTGATATGTCACAACCCACACTGCTGCAAAGCCCACTCAATAGAGTCAAGTCACACCACTTAGGTGATTTGCCAAGTTACATGCTACAACTGTCTCTGTTGGCAAAGCCCAGGCAAAAGGGGAAGATTATATAACCTAGGTTATGGGTCCAGTGATATGTCACAATTTCCCTTGAGGACAGGCCCTATGCAGGAAAGTTAAATAAGTTAAATGCTTAGCCCAGGTATATATCACAATTTTATTTTTTGAGCTTTACCCAAGCGGGATAATCAAATCACTCAGGCAATGGGCAAAGTTACATGTCACAGTCACACTAGCAAGAAGGTTGAGACATGAGATTGAAAATTCCACACATTTTCTGACTTCAGGTATTAAAGTCAAGAGATCTCATTTGAATTGGGTCCAAGTACATCAGTCACAGTCTTAATGGTAAACTTTCTCCCTGCAAGAGAGCCACAACTCCAAATCCAAAACCAAAATATTCCTTTTTTTTTTTTTTTTGAGACGGAGTTTTGCTCTTGTTACCCAGTCTGGAGTGCAATGGTGCTCACCGCCACCTCCACCTCTGGCTCACCGCAACGTCTGCCTCCTGGGTTCAGGCAATTCTCCTGCCTCAGCCTCCTGAGTAGCTGGGATTTACAGGCATGCACCACCATGCCAAGCTAATTTTTTTGTATTTTTCGTAGAGACGGGATTTCACCATGTTGACCAGAATGGTCTCGATCTCTTGACCTCATGATCCACCTGCCTCGGCCTCCCAAAGTGCTGGGATTACAGGCGTGAGCCACTGCGCCTGGCCGATTTATGACTGCCTCCATCTGTGAGATCCATAGCCTCAACAGTGGATGGTTTCTGTGTGTGAGAGTGACAGTGTTTACAGTTGGCTGAGTGTGCACAGGAAAGTCACAATTTCACTTGTGTTCTTGGTTTTGTTATGACACCCTCTGTATTACCCATGGACTTTACATGGTGTAAGTGGCAGTTGCAATTTGCTTTGAGACCTTCATGCTGGTATAAAACAATGATCATGACCATTGCCCTATGCCCAGGTATGGGAGTCACATCTCTCTTCTTGGCCAGATATAGGTATGACAGTCATCAATGTGTTCATAAGCTGACTCCAAAAATAAGTCATCATACCAAGTGTCTCAGGACCCACATATGACTGTCACAAACCTAATTGTGGAGGGTGACTGTAAGATTCAGGATCTCACCATTCGGCTCTTTTTTTTTTAAATTGCATTTTTGTTTTTGGGGTACATGTGAAGAACATGCAAGTTAGTTGCATAGGTACACACGTGACAGTGTGATTTGCTGCCTTCCTCCCCTTCACCTATATCTGGAATTTCTCCCCATGCTATCTCTCCCCAACTCCCACCCCTGCTGTCCCTCCCTTATTCCCCCCAACAGACCCCAGTGTGTAGTGCGCCCCTCCCTGTGCCCATGTGTTCTCATTGTTCAACACCCACCTATGAGTGAGAACATGAGGTATTTCATTTTCTGTTCTTGTGTCAGTTTGCCGAGAATGATGTTCTCTAGGTTCATCCATGTCCCTACAAAGGACACGAATTCATCGTTTTTGATTGCTGCATAATATTCCATGATGTATATGTGCCACATTTTCCCAGTCCAGTCTATCATCAATGGGCATTTGGGTTGATCCCAGATCTTTGCTATTGTAAACAGTGCTGAAATAAACATTCGTGTGCATGTGTCCTTATAGTAGAAAGATTTATAATCCTTTGGGTATATACCCAGTAATGAAATTGCTGGGTCAAATGGAATTTCAATTCTTAGGTCCTTGAGGAATCACCACACTGTCTTCCAAAATGGTTGAACGGATTTACACTCCCACCAGCAGTGTAAAAGTTTTTCTATTTCACCACATCCTCTCCAGAATCTGTTGTCTCCAGATTTTTTTTTTAAATTGAATTTTAGGTTTTGGGGTACATGTGCAGAACACACAAGATAGTTGCATAGGTACACACATGGCAGTGTGATTTGCTGTCTTCCGCCCCTTCACCCACATCTGCCATTTCTCCCCATGCTATCCCTCCCCAGCTCCCCCCGACTATCCCTCCCCTATTCTTCCCAATAGACCCCAGTGTGTAGTGCTCCCCTCCCTGTGTCCATGTGTTCTCATTGTTCAACACCCGCCTATGAGTGAGAATATGTGGTATTTCATTTTCTGTTCTTATGTCAGTTTGCTGAGAATGATGCTCTCCAGATTCATCCATGTCCCTACAAACGACACGAACTCATCGTTTTTGATTGCTGCATAATATTTCATGGTGTATATGTGCCACATTTTCCCAGTCCAGTCTATCATCGATGGGCATTTGGGTTGGTTCCAGGTCTTTGCTATTGTAAACAGTGCTGCAATGAACATTCATGTGCATATGTCCTTACAGTAGAACGATTTATAGTCCTTTGGATATATACCCAGTAATGGGATTGCTGGGTCAAATGGAATTTCTATTTCTAGGTCCTTGAGGAATCGCCACACTGTCTTCCACAATGGTTGAACTAATTTACACTCCCACCAACAGTGTAAAAGTGTTCCTATTTCTCCACATCCTCTCCAGCATCTGTTGTCTCCAGATTTTTTAATGATCGCCATTTTAACTGGTGTGAGATGGTATCTCAATGTACTTTTGTTTTGCATTTCTCTAATGACCAGCGATGATGAGCATTTTTTCATAACTTTGTTGGCCTCGTGTATGCCTTCTTTTGTAAAGTGTCTGTTCATATCCTTTGCCTACTTTTGAATGGGCTTGTTTGTTTTTTTCTTGTAAATCTATTTTAGTTCTTTGTAGATTCTGGATATCAGCCCTTTGTCAGATGGGTAAACTGCAAAAATTTTTTTCCCATTCTGTTGGTTGTTGATTCACTCTAATGACTGTTTCTTTTGCTGTGCAGAAGCTGTGGAGTTTGATTAGGTCCCATTTGTCTATTTTGGCTTTTGTTGCCAATGCTTTTGGTGTTCTGGTCATGAAGTCCTTGCCTACTCCTATGCCCTGAATGGTTTTGCCTAGATTTTCTTCTAGGGTGTTAGGTCTTATGTTTAAGTCTTTAATCCAGCTGGAGTTAATTTTAGTGTAAGGTGTCAGGAAGGGGTCCAGTTACTGCTTTCTGCACATAGCTAGTCAATTTTTTCAACACCATTTATTAAACAGGGAATCCTTTCCCCATTGCTTGTTTTTGTCAGGTTTATCAAAGATTGTATGGTTGTAGATATGTTTTGTTACTTCGATGCCTCTGTTCTGTTCCATTGGTCTATATCTTTGTTTTGGTACCGGTACCATGCTGTTTTGATTACTGTAGCCTTGTATAGTTTGAAGTCCAGTAGTGTGATGCCTCTTGCTGTGTTCTTTTTGCTTAGAATTGACTTGGCTATGCGGGCTCTCTTTTGGTTCCATATGAAGTTTAAGGTGGATTTTTCCAGTTCTGTGAAGAAGGTCATTGGTAGCTTGATGGGGATAGCATTGATTCTGTAAATTATTTTGGGCAGTATGGGCATTTTCCCGTTATTGATTCTTCCTAACCATGAACATGAAATGTTTCTCCATCTGTTTGTGTCTTCTCTTATTTTGTTGAGCAGTGGTTTGTAGTTCTCCTTGAAGAGGTCTTTTACATTCCTTGTAAGTTGTATTTATAGGTATTTTATCCTCTTTGTAGCAATTTTGAATGGTAGTTAGTTCTTGATTTGGCTCTCTTTAAGTCTGTTATTGGTGTTTAGGAATGCTTGTGATTATTGCACATTGATTTTGGATCCTGAGACTTTTCTTATCAGTTTCAGAAGATTTTGGGCTGAGATAATGGGGCGTTCTAGATATACTATATGTCGTCTGCAAATAGAGACAATTTTGCTTTCACCTTTCCTGTTTGAATACTGTTTATTTCTTTTTCTTGCCTGATTGCTCTGGCGAGAACTTTCAGTACTATATTGAGTAGGAGTGGTGAGAGAGGGGATCCTTGTCTAGTGCCAGATTTCAAAGGGAATCCTTCCAGTTTTTGCCCATTCAGTATAATATTGGCTGTTGTTTTGTCATAAATAGCTTTTATTATTTTGAGATACGTTCCATTAATACCTAGTTTTTTGAGGGTTTTTAGCATAAAGTGCTGTTGAATTTTGTCAAAGACCTTCTCTGCATCAATTGAGATAATCATGTAGTTTTTGTTTTTGATTTTGTTGATGTGGTGAATTACGTTTATAGACTTGTGTATGTTGAACCAGCCTTGCATCCCTGGGATGAATGCTACTTGATCATGGTGAATAAGCTTTTTGATGTGCTATTGCAATCAACTTGCCAGTATTTTATTAAGGATTTTTGCGTCTATGTACATCATGGATATTGGCCTGAAGTTTTCTTTTTTTGTTGAGTCTCTGCCGGGTTTTTGTATCAGGATGATGTTTGTCTCATAAAATGATCTGGGAAGGATTCCATCTTTTTGGATTATTTGGAATAGTTTCAGGAGGTATGGTAACAGTTCTTCTCTGTGTGTCTGGTAGAAATCGGCTGTGAACCCATCTGGACCTGAGCTTTGTTTGTTTGGTAGGCTTTTTTTTTTTTTTAATTTGTTATTGGATTTTAGGTTTTGGGGTACATGAGCAAAGCATGTAAGACAGTTGCGTAGGAACACACATGGCAGTGTGCTTTTCTTTCCTTCTCCCCTTCACCCACATTTGGCATTTCTCCCCAGGCTATGCCTCCCCACCTACCCCTCCCACTGGCCCTCCCCTTTTCCCCCAATAGACCCCAGTGTTTAGTACTCCCCTTTCTGTGTCCATGTGTTCTCTTTTTTCATCACCCACCTAAGAGTGAGAATATGCGGTGTTTCATTTTCTGTTCTTGTGTCAGTTTGCTGAGGATGACGTTCTCCAGATTCATCCATGTCCCAACAAACGACACAAACTCATCATTTATGATTGCTGCATAATATTCCATGGTGTATATGTGCCACATTATTCCAATCCAGTCTATTATCAATGGGCATTTGGGTTGATTCCAGGTCTTTGCTATTGTAAACAGTGCTGCAATGAACATTCGTGTACATGTGTCCTTATAGTAGAACGATTTGTAGTCTTTTGGATATATCCCCAGTAACGGGATTGCTGGGTCAAATGGAATTTCTATTTCTAAGGCCTTGAGGAATCGCCACACCGTCTTCCACAATGGTTGAACTAATTTACACTCCCACCAACAGTGTAAAAGTGTTCCTTTTTCTCCACATCCTCTCCAGCATCTGTTGTCTCCAGATTTTTTAATGATCGCCATTCTAACTGGCGTGAGATGGTATCTCAATGTGGTTTTGATTTGCATCTCTCTGATGACCAGTGACGATGAGCATTTTTTCATATGATTGTTGGCCTCATATATGTCTTCTTTCATAAAGTATCTGTTCATATCCTTTGCCCACTTTTGAATGGGCTTGTTTTGTTTTTTTCCTGTAAATCCGTTTGAGTTCTTTGTAAATTCTGGATATCAGCCCTTTGTCAGATGGGTACACTGCAAAAACTTTTTCCCATTCTGTTGGTTGCTGATCCACTCTAGTGGTTGTTTCTTTTGTGCAGAAGCTGTGGAGTTTCATTAGGTCCCATTTGTCTATTTTGGCTTTTGTTGCCAATGCTTTTGGTGTTTTGTTCATGAAGTCCTTGCCTACTCCTATGTCCTGGATAGTTTTGCCTAGATTTCCTTCTAGGGTTTTTATGGTGCCAGGTCTTATGTTTAAGTCTTTAATCCATCTGGAGTTAATTTTAGTGTAAGGTGTCAGGAAGGGGTCCAGTTTCTGCTTTCTGCACATGGCTAGCCAGTTTTCCCAACACCATTTGTTAAACAGGGAATCCTTTCCCCCTTGCTTGTTTTTGTCAGGTTTATCAAAGATTTTATAGTTGTAGATATGTTGTGTTGCCTCCGGTGCCTCTGTTTTGTTCCATTGGTCTATATCTCTGTTTTGGTACCAGTACCATGCTGTTTTGATTACTATAGCCTTGTAGTATAGTTTGAAATCCGGTAGTGTGATGCCCCCCGCTGTGTTCTTTTTTCTTAGAATTGACTTGGCTATGTGGGCTCTCTTTTGGTTCCATATGAAGTTCATGGTGGTTTTTTCCAGTTCTGTGAAGAAAGTCAGTGGTAGCTTGATGGGGATAGCGTTGATTCTGTAAATTACTTTGGGCCGTATAGCCATTTTCACGATATTAATTCTTCCTCATCATGAACATGGAATGTTTCTCCATCTGTTTGTGTCCTCTCTGATTTCGTTGAGCAATGGTTTGTAGTTCTCCTTGAAGAGGTCCCTTACGTTCCTTGTGAGTTGTATTCAAAGGTGTTTTATTCTTTTTGTAGCAATTGTGAATGGCAGTTCGTTCTTGATTTGGCTTTCTTTAAGTCTGTTATTGGTGTAGACGAATGCTTGTGATTTTTGCACATTGATTTTATATCCTGAGACTTTGCTGAGGTTGCTTATCAGTTTCAGGAGTTTTTGGGCTGAGGCAATGGGGTCTTCTAGGTATACTATCATGTCGTCTGCAAATAGAGACAATTTGGCTTCCACCTTTCCTATTTGAATACTCTTGATTTCTTTTTCTTGCCTGATTGCTCTGGCTAGAACTTCCAGAACTATATTGAATAGAAGTGGTGAAAGACGGCATCCTTGTCTAGTGCCAGATTTCAAAGGTATTGCTTTCAGTTTTTGCCCATTCAGTATGATATTGGCTGTTGGTTTGTCATAAATAGCTTTTATTACTTCGAGATACGTTCCATCGATACCGAGTTTATTGATGGTTTTTAGCATAAAGGGCTGTTGAATTTTGTCAAATGCCTTCTCTGCGTCAATTGAGATAATCATGTGGTTTTTGTTTTTGGTTCTGTTTATGTGGTGAATTACGTTGATAGACTTGCGTATGTTGAACCAGCCTTGCATCCCCGGGATGAATCCTACTTGATCATGGTGAATAATTTTTTTGATTTGCTGTTGCATTCAGCTTGCCAATATTTTATTGAAGATTTTTGCATCTATGTTCATCATGGATATTGGCCTGAAGTTTTCTTTTCTTGTTGGGTCTGTGCCGCGTTTTGGTATCAGGATGATGTTGGTCTCATAAAATGATTTGGGAAGTATTCCCTCTTTTTGGATTGTTTGAAATAGTTTTAGAAAGAATGGTACCAGCTCCTCTTTGTGTGTCTGGTAGAATTCGGCTGTGAACCCGTCTGGACCTGGGCTTTTTTTGTGTGGTAGGCTCTTAATTGCTGCCTCGACTTCTGACCTTGTTATTGGTCTATTCATAGTTTCAGCTTCCTCCTGGTTTAGGCTTGGGAGGACAGAGGAGTCCAGGAATTTATCCATTTCTTCCAGGTTTACTAGTTTATGTGCATAGAGTTGTTTGTAATATTCTCTGATGATGGTTTGAATTTCTGTGGAATCTGTGGTGATTTCCCCTTTATCATTTTTTATTGCATCTATTTGGTTGTTCTCTTTTTTCTTTTTAATCAATCTGGCTGGTGGTCTGTCTATTTTGTTGATCTTTTCAAAAAACCAGCTCTTGGAATTATTGATTTTTTGGAGGGTTTTTCGTGTCTCAATCTCCTTCAGTTCAGCTCTGATCTTAGTTATTTCCTGTCTTCTGCTAGGTTTTGAGTTTTTTTGATCTTGCTCCTCTAGCTCTTTCAATTTTGACGATAGGGTGTCAATTTTGGATCTCTCCATTCTCCTCATATGGGCACTTATTGCTATATACTTTCCTCTAGAGACTGCTTTAAATGTGTCCCAGAAGTTCTGGCATGTTGTGTCTTCGTTCTTATTGGTTTCGAAGAACTTCTTTATTTCTGACTTCATTTCATTGTTTACCCAGTCAACATTCAAGAGCCAGTTGTTCAGTTTCTATGAAGCTGTGCGGTTCTGGGTTGGTTTTTGTATTCTGAGTTCTAAATTGATTGCGCTATGGTCTGAGAGGCTGTTTGTTATGATTTCAGTTGTTTTGCATTTGTTGAGCAGTGCTTTACTTCCAATTATGTGGTCAATTTTTGAGTAGGTGTGATGTGGTGCTGAGAAGAATGTGTATTCTGTGGATTTCGGGTGGAGAGTTCTGTAAATGTCTATCAGGTTTGCTTGCTCCAGGTCTGAGTTCAAGCCCTGGATGTCCTTGTTGATTTTCTGTCTGGTTGATCTGTCTAATATTAACAGTGGAGTGTTAAAGTCTCCCACTATTACTGTGTGGGAGTCTAAGTCTGTTTGTAAGTCATTAAGAACTTGCCTTATGTATCTGGGTGCTCCTGCATTGGGTCCGTATATGTTGAGGATCGTTAGCTCTTCTTGTTTTATCGATCCTTTTACCAGTATGTAATGGCCTTCTTTGTCTCTTTTGATCTTTGTTGCTTTAAAGTCTATTTTATCAGAGATGAGAATTGCAACTCCTGCTTCTTTTTGCTCTCCATTTGCTTGGTAAATCTTCCTCCATCCCTTTATTTTGAGCCTTTGTGTATCCTTGCATGTGAGATGGGTTTCCTGGATACAGCACACTGATGGGTTTTGGATTTTTATCCAATTTGCCAGTCTGTGTCTTTTGATTGGTGCATTTAGTCCATTTACATTTAGGGTTAATATTGTTATGTGTGAATTTGACACAGCCATTTTGATGCTAAGTGGCTGTTTTGCCTGTTAGTTGTTGTAGATTCTTCATTATGTTGATGCTCTTTAGCATTTAGTGTGATTTTTGAATGGCTGGTACTGGTTGTTCCTTTCTATGTGTAGTGCCTCTTTTATGAGCTCTTGTAAAGCAGGCCTGGTGGTGACAAAATCTCTGAGTACTTGCTTGTTCGCAAAGGATTTTTTTTTCTTCACTTCTGAAGCTCAGTTTGGCTGGATATGAAATTCTGGGTTGAAAGTTCTTTTCTTTAAGAATGTTGAATATTGGCCCCCACTCTCTTCTGGCTTGTAGTGTTTCTGCCGATAGATGTGCTGTGAGTCTGATGGGCTTCCCTTTGTGGGTGACTCGACCTTTCTCTCTGGCTGCCCTTAGTATTTTCTCCTTCATTTCAACCTTGTTGAATCTGACGATTATGTGCCTTGGGGTTGCTCTTCTTGCAGAATATCTTTGTGGTGTTCTCTGTATTTCCTGCATTTGAGTGTTGGCCTGTCTTGCTAGGTGGGGGAAGTTTTCCTGGATGATGTCCTGAAGAGTATTTTCCAGCTTGGATTCATTCTCTTCGTTTCCTTCTGGTACACCTATCAAACGTAGATTAGGTCTTTTCACATAGTCCCACATTTCTTGGAGACTTTGTTCATTCCTTTTTGCGCTTTTTTCTCTAATCTTGGTTTCTCGTTTTATTTCATTGAGTTGGTCTTCGACTTCAGATATTCTTTCTTCTGCTTGGTCAATTCGGCTATTGAAACTTGTGCATGCTTCGCGAAGTTCTCGTATTGTGTTTTTCAGCTCCTTTAATTCATTCATATTCCTCTCTAAGTTATCCATTCTTGTTATCATTTCCTCATATCTTTTTTAAGTTCCTTAGTTTCTTTGCATTGATTTAATACATGTTCTTTTAGCTCACAAACGTTTCTCATTATCCACCTTCTGAAGTCTAATTCCATTATTTCATCAGAGTCATTCTCCGTCCAGCTTTGTTTTCTTCCTGGTGAGGAGTTTTGGTCCTTTCTAGGAGGCGAGGTGTTCTGGTTTCGGGTGTTTTCCTCCTTTTTTCGCTGGTTTCTTCCCATCTTTGTGGGTTTATCCGCTTGTCGTCTGCGTAGTTACTGACTTTTCGATTGGGTCTCTGAGTTGACACCCAGATAGTTGATGATGAAGTATTTCTGTTACTTAGTTTTCCTTCTACCAGTCTAGTCCCTTCGCTGTATGACTGCTGAGGTCCACTCCAGGCCCTGCTTGTCTGGGGTGCACCTCTAGCAGCTGTGGCATGGTGCTACATTTGTTTTTCTGCTATCTTTGTCCCAGGATGATGCCTGCCAAATGTCAGTCTTTTGGATATAGAGGGGTCAGGGAGCTGCTTGAGGAGACAGTCTGTACTTTTTTGGAGCTCAATTGCTGAGCTGTGAGCTCTGTTGTTCATTCAGGGCTGTTAGGCTGCTATGTTTGATTCTGCTGCAACTTATCTCATTTAAAAAACCCTTTTTTTCTCAAATGCTCTGTGTTGGGGTGTTCAGGCTTTATATTTTGATGTCCGATGAGGTGTCCTGCCCAGCTAGGTGGCAGACTAGCCACTGTTTGGCTGCCGAGGCTCCGCCCTGTTGTTGTGTGATTCGCCCTGTTCCTGCAGGCTCTGCTGTGGTCTCCGCCACGCCCTGCGGTGGAGTCTCTTCGTTGTAGCGTGTTGCCTCGGCAATGGCAGGCTGCGTCAGCAGTGGGCGTGTATCTCAGTAGGGACGGGTTGCCTCGGCAATGGGAGGCTGCATCGGCAGTGGGCGTGTATCTCAGTAGGGACGGGTTGCCTCGGCAATGGCTGGCTGCGTGAGCAGTGGGTGTGTATCTCAGTTGGGGCGGGTTGCCTCAGTAGTGGTGGATGCCCCTCCCCCACAGAGCGTCTCGGACCATCTGCTCGGGATAGTTTGAAATCGCGGTTTTGTTTGTCCCACTGGGTGTCCCAAATGATCTGTCCCTACAATTCCCTGGGCTGGCCTACTGTCCAAGTCTCGTTCAGTCTCAAGTCCAGCCCTCTCAAGTCTCAGGTTGCCGGTTCAACAGGGCACTCGGACAAGTGCCGCCTGTGGGGATTGCTGGGTAGGGCCGGCTGCCGCCGTCCTGGCTGCCGGCTTCTCTGCCTGGCGTCCTGTGTCTTTTTTATACTTGGGAGTTTCCCCATTCTGTGGGCAACAAAGATCAGTCTGGAAATGCAGCTCCGACTTACCTCTTTGCGGATTCAACGAGAGCTCCAATCCTGGGTTGTTCTCACAGCGTCATCTTGAGTCCTTTGCAACAAATTATTTTATATGCTTTTATACTTAATTCAACATAAGAGAATTCATACTAGAGAAAATTTGTACAAATCTTAAGAATATGGCAAAGCCTTTAAATGTTTCTCAACTCTTATTAAACATAAGCTAATTCATACCAAAGAGAAACCCTACAAATATAATAATTGTGGCAAAACCTTTAACTTCTTTTCAATGTTTACTAAACATAAGGTAATTCATACTGAAGAGACACAGTTCAAATGTGAAGAATGTGGCAAAGCTTTTAACCAGTCCTCAAAGTTTACTAACTATAAGAGAATTCATACTGGAGAGAAAACCTACAAATGTGAAAAATGTGGTAAAGCTTTTAAATAATCCTCAAAACTTACTGAACATAAAATCATTCATACTGGAGAGCAACCCTACAAATGTGAGGAATGTGGCAAAGCTTTTAACCATTTATCAGGCCTTAGAAGGCATAAGATAATTTATACTGGAAAGAAACTTTTGAAATGTGAAGAATGTGGCAAAGCTATTAGCCAGTCCTCAACCCTTAGAAAACATGAGGTAATTCATGTTTTCTACACATGAAACCCTACACATGTAAAGAATGTGGTAAATCTTTTAACAATTTCTCAATCCTTTTGAAACATAAGATAAATTTATGCTGGGGAGAAACCCTGCAAATATGAAGAATGTGGCAAAGCTTTTAAGAAATCCTCACACCTTTTTAGACATAAAGCAATTTATATTGGAGAGAAATTCTACAAATGTAAAGAATGTGACAAAGCTTTTAACCATTTCTTATGCCTTACTAAACATAAGATAATTCATACTGAAGAGAAACTCTACAAATGTAAAGAATGTGGCAAAGCCTTTAACCAATTCTCATACCTTAATACACATAAAATAATTGATACTGGTGAAAAACCCTACAAATGTAATAAACATGGCAAACCTTCTAACCATTGCTCAGCTCTCACTCAAACTGAGAGAAATTCTAAAGAAGATAAACTTCTTAAATGTAAATAATATGACAAAGCTTTTAACCTATCCTCAAATCTTACTGAACATAAGATAATTTATACTGAAGAGAAACCCTTCAAATGTGAGGAATGTGGCAAAGCTTTCAATCAGTCTCAAACTTTACTAAACATAAGATAATTCATACTAGAGACAAACACGACAAATGTAAAGAATGGTCAAAGCTTTCAACCAGTCCTCAAATTGTACTCAACATAAAATAATTTATACTGGAGAGGATCACTGAAAAAGCAAAGAATTTGGCAAAACTGTTAAATCCTTCTCAAAACTTACTGAACACAGGATAATTCATGCTGGAGTGATACTTAACCAATGTGAAGAATGTGGTGAAGCTTCTAAGAGGTTCTCAAATCTTACTGAATATGAAATAATTTATATTAGAAACCCTATAAATGTCAACAATGTGGCAAAGCTTTTAACTGCTCCTTAAATTTATATTGAATATAATTTATACTGGAGAGAAACCCTACAAATATAAAAAATGTGGCAAAGCTTTTTTTTTTCTTATTTTTTTATTGCATTTTAGGTTTTGGGGTACATGTGCAGAGCATGCAATACAGTTGCATAGGTACACACATGGCAGTGTGTTCTGTTTGGTTTCACCCCTTCACCCACATTTGGCGTTTCTCCCCAGGCTATC
This sequence comes from Callithrix jacchus, assembly GCF_049354715.1. Taxonomy (NCBI): domain Eukaryota; kingdom Metazoa; phylum Chordata; class Mammalia; order Primates; family Cebidae; genus Callithrix; species Callithrix jacchus. Next base: position 23,122,420 of record NC_133523.1, read on the forward strand.
CCTCCCCACCTCCCCCTCCCACTGGCCCTCCCCTTTTCCCCCCAATAGACCCCAGTGTTTAGTACTCCCCTTTCTGTGTCCATGTGTTCTCATTTTTCATCACCTGCCTATGAGTGAGAGTATGTGGTGTTTCATTTTCTGTTCATGTGTCACTTTGCTGAGAATGATGTTCTCCAGATTCATCCATGTCCCTATAAACGACACGAACTCATCATTTCTGATTGCTGCATAATATTCCATGGTGTATATGTGCCACATTTTCCCTATCCAGTCTGTCATCAATGGGCATTTGGGTTGATTCCAGGTCTTTGCTATTGTAAACAGTGCTGCAATAAACATTCGTGTGCATGTGTCCTTATAGTAGAATGATTTATAGTCCTTTGGGTATATACCCAGTAATGGGATTGCTGGGTCAAATGGAATTTCTATTTCTAAGGCCTTGAGGAATCGCCACACTGTCTTCCACAATGGTTGGACTAATTTACACTCCCACCAACAGTGTAAAAGTGTGGCAAAGCTTTTAACTGGTTCTCAGATCTTACTCAACAGAAGACAGTGTATACTGAAGAGAAACTCTGGAAATGTGAAGAATATGGCAATGCTTTTAATCAATTCTCAAACCTTAGTAGACATAAGAAAATGCACACTGGAGAAAAATTTTATAAATGTGAAGACTGTGGCAAAGCTTCTAGACAGTCCTCAACTCTTACTAAACAAGATAATTTAATGGGAGGGAAGCCCTACAAATGTGAATAATGTCATAGGCATTTTTCAATTCGTTTTTTTTTTTTTGAGACAGGGTTTCACCATGTTGGTCAGGCTGGTCTCGAACTCCTGACTTTAGGTGATCCACCTGCCTTGGCCTCCCAAAGTGTTGGGATTAGAAGCATGAGCCGCCATGCTCCATGCATTTTTTAATTCTTAATAAACAATTTATACTGGAGAGAAACCCAGCAAACCTAAAGAATGTTGCAAAGTTTTTAACTGGTCCTCAAACCTTACTGAACATAAAATAATTCATAATGGAAAGCAACCCTACAAATGTGAAGAATGTGGCAAAGCCTGTAACCATTTCTCATACCTTACCACACAGAAGATAAATCATACTGAAGAGAACCCCTACAAATGGAAAGAATGGAAAAAGTCTTTAACTGGTCTTCAACTCTTACTGAACATAAGAGAATTCATACAGAAGATAAATTTTCCAAATATGAAGAATGTGACAAAAGCTTTAATAACTTTTCAACCCTTACCATATGTAAGATAATTTATGCTGCAGAGAAATTCTAAAAATGTGAAGAATGTGACAAAGCTTTTAATAAGTTGTCAAATTATACTGCAGAGTAACTACAAACCCCAAAAATGTGACAGTGCTCAAAGAGAACACCTCAAACTTTTCTAAACATAAATCATACTGGCGAGAAAACCTAGACGTATGAGTGATGCCACAAAGTCGTTAAGTGGTTGTCACCCTTGATTGTAAGTAAGATAATTTATACTGGAGAAAACTCCTTCAAGTGTGAAGAATGTGGCAAAACATTTAACCAATGCTCACGCCTTATTGCACAGGAAAATGTTTATACTTGAAAAAAGTACACAGAGAAAGAATATAAAAAAACCATTAGTAACTTGCTCACATCTTACTCATCATCCCAGAGTTTATACTTCATAAAAACATTAAAAATGCAATTACTGTCAGAAGATTTTGTAGAAAATATACACCTTAGAATGGTGAAGAGTACTTCTTTTGATGACATTACACATATAAAGATTGTTTTAGTAGTATGTTTGTATCACAAATCTTATTGTACACATTTTGTACCAGAGAATAACCCCAAAGTTGCTCAAACTTTGCTCAATATAAGGAAATTTATATTAGAGAAAAATTCTGCAAATGTAGTAAGGTAGGGGAAAAAATTATAAACTATATCTTAGAAAACATCAGAGTATACTAAAATATACATTTTTGTAGATGCTGTAAATATTAAAAATATTTAATCCAAAATTAACTCTCTAAATATCAGAGAATTCACAGTAGAAATAATAAGCCATTGGCACTTCAGATATTACACTAAACCCCAGTGTTGAGCATAAAAAAATTTTTAAACTAAAATTATTAGATAAGTTATTTGTATATAACATTAAAAAGAGGAAATGATTTTTTGAAAATTATAATTACATTTGAAGTATACATTTTTACACTTCAAATATCAAATAAATTAACATTGTGATAGTAAAAAAATTACATACTCTTTGAAATGCAAATAAGAATTTAATTCAACTCTCAAATTCCTCCATGTTCTTCATTCATATATTATTTCCATGTGAAAGTATGTAATCAATTGTGGCTGCATCAGAGATATGAGAGATTCTTTTTTTTTTTTTAATTTTTTATTGGATTATAGGTTTTGGGGTACATGAGCAGAGCATGAAAGACAGTTGCATAGGTACACACATGTCAGTGTGCTTTGCTTTTTTTCTCCCCTTCACCCACATTTGGCATTTCTCCCCAGGCTATCCCTCCCCACCTCCCCCTCCCACTGGCCCTCCCCTTTTCCCCCAATAGACCCCACTGTTTAGTCCTCCCCTTTCTGTGTCCATGTGTTCTCATCTTTCATCACCCACCTATGAGTGAGAATATGCGGTGTTTCATTTTCTGTTCTTGTGTCAGTTTGCTGAGGATGATGTTCTCCAGATTCATCCATGTCCCAACAAACGACACAAACTCATCATTTCTGATTGCTGCATAATATTCCATGGTGTATATGTGCCACATTTTTCCCATCCAGTCTATTATCAATGGGCATTTGGGTTGATTCCAGGTCTTTGCTATTGTAAACAGTGCTGCAATGAACAATCGTGTACATGTGTCCTTATAGTAGAACGATTTATAGTCTTTTGGATATATACCCAGTAATGACATTGCTGGGTCAAATGGAATTTCTATTTCTAAGGCCTTGAGGAATCGCCACACCGTCTTCCACAATGGTTGAACTAATTTACACTCCCACCGACAGTGTAAAAGTGCTCCTTTTTCTCCACATCCTCTCCAGCATCTGTTGTCTCCAGATTTTTTAATGATCGCCATTCTAACTGGCGTGAGATGGTATCTCAATGTGGTTTTGATTTGCATCTCTCTGATGACCAGTCATGATGAGCATTTTTTCATATGATTGTTGGCCTCATATATGTCTTCTTTCATAAAGTATCTGTTCATATCCTTTGCCCACTTTTGAATGGGCTTGTTTTGTTTTTTTCCTGTAAATCCGTTTGAGTTCCTTTCAAATTCTGGATATCAGCCCTTTGTCAGATGGGTAGACTGCAAAAATTTTTTCCCATTCTGTTGGTTGCCGATCCACTCTAGTGACTGTTTCTTTTGCCGTGCAGAAGATGTGGAGTTTGATTAGGTCCCATTTGTCTATTTTGGCTTTTGTTGCCAATGCTTTTGGTGTTTTGTTCATGAAGTCCTTGCCTACTCCTATGTCCTGGATGGTTTTGCCTAGATTTCCTTCTAGGGTTTTTATAATGCCAGGTCTTATGTTTAAGTCTTTAATCCATCTGGAGTTAATTTTAGTGTAAGGTGTCAGGAAGGGGCCCAGTTTCTGCTTTCTGCACATGGCTAGCCAGTTTTCCCAACACCATTTGTTAAACATGGAATCCTTTCGCCATTGCTTGTTTTTGTCGGGTTTATCAAAGATTGTGTAGTTGTATGTATGTTGTGTTGCCTCCGGTGCCTCTGTTTTGTTCCATTGGTCTATATCTCTGTTTTGGTACCAGTACCATGCTGTTTTGATTACTGTAGCCTTGTAGTATAGTTTGAAATCCGGTAGTGTGATGCCCCCCGCTGTGTTCTTTTTTCTTAGAATTGACTTGTCTATGCGAGCTCTCTTTTGGTTCCATATGAAGTTCATGGTGGTTTTTTCCAGTTCTGTGAAGGAAGTCGATGGTAGCTTGATGGGGATAGCGTTGATTCTGTAAATTACTTTGGGCAGTATAGCCATTTTCACGATATTATTTCTTCCTAACCATGCACATGGAATGTTTCTCCATCTGTTTGTGTCCTCTCTGATTTCGTTGAGCAGTGGTTTGTAGTTCTCCTTGAAGAGGTCTCTTACGTTCCTTGTGAGTTGTATTCCAAGATATTTTATTCTTTTTGTAGCAATTGCGAATGGCAGTTCGCTCTTGATTTGGCTTTCTTTAAGTCTGTTATTGGTGTAGACGAATGCTTGTGATTTTTGCACATTGATTTTATATCCTGAGACTTTGCTGAAGTTGCTTATCAGTTTCAGGAGTTTTTGGGCTGAGGCAATGGGGTCTTCTAGGTATACTATCATGTCGTCTGCAAATAGAGACAATTTGGCTTCCACCTTTCCTATTTGAATACCCTTTATTTCTTTTTCTTGCCTGATTGCTGTGGCTAGAACTTCCAGTACTATATTGAATAGGAGTGGTGAGAGAGGGCATCCTTGTCTAGTGCCAGATTTCAAAGGGAATGCTTCCAGTTTTTGCCCATTCAGTATGATATTGGCTGTTGGTTTGTCGTAAATAGCTTTTATTACTTTGAGATACGTTCCATCGATACCGAGTTTATTGAGGGTTTTTAGCATAAAGGGCTGTTGAATTTTGTCAAATGCCTTCTCTGCGTCAACTGAGATAATCATGTGGTTTTTGTTTTTGGTTCTGTTTATGTGGTGAATTACGTTGATAGACTTGCGTATGTTGAACCAGCCTTGCATCCCCGGGATGAATCCTACTTGATCATGATGAATAAGTTTTTTGATTTGCTGTTGCAATCGGCTTGCCAATATTTTATTGAAGATTTTTGCATCTATGTTCATCATGGATATTGGCCTGAAGTTTTCTTTTCTTGTTGGGTCTCTGCCGGGTTTTGGTATCAGGATATGTTGGTCTCATAAAATGATTTCAGAAGGATTCCCTCCTTTTGGATTGTTTGAAATAGTTTTAGAAGGAATGGTACCAGCTCCTCCTTGTGTGTCTGGTAGAATTTGGCTGTGAACCCGTCTGGACCTGGGCTTTTTTTGTGTGGTAGGCTCTTAATTGCTGCCTCGACTTCTGACCTTGTTTTTGGTCTATTCATAGTTTCAGCTTCCTCCTGGTTTAGGCTTGGGAGGACACAGGAGTCCAGGAATTTATCCATTCCTTCCAGGTTTACTAGTTTATGCGCATAGAGTTGTTTGTAATATTCTCTGATGATGGTTTGAATTTCTGTGGAATCTGTGGTGATTTCCCCTTTATCATTTTTTATTGCATCTATTTGGTTGTTCTCTCTTTTATTTTTAATCAATCTGGCTAGTGGTCTGTCTATTTTGTTGATCTTTTCAAAAAACCAGCTCTTGGATTTATTGATTTTTTGAAGGGTTTTTCGTGTCTCAATCTCCTTCAGCTCAGCTCTGATCTTAGTTATTTCTTGTCTTCTGCTGGGTTTTGAGTTTTTTTGATCCTGCTCCTCTAGCTCTTTCAATTTTGACGATAGGGTGTCAATTTTGGATCTCTCCATTCTCCTCATATGGGCACTTATTGCTATATACTTTCCTCTAGAGACTGCTTTAAATGTGTCCCAGAGGTTCTGGCACGTTGTGTCTTCATTCTCATTGGTTTCGAAGAACTTCTTTATTTCTGCCTTCATTTTGTTGTTTACCAGTCAACATTGAAGAGCCAGTTGTTCAGTTTCCATGAAGCTGTGCGGTTCTGGGTCGGTTTCTTAATTCTGAGTTCTAACTTGATTGCACTATGGTCTGAGATGCTGTTTATAATGATTTCAGTTGTTTTGCATTTGTTGAGCAGTGCTTTACTTTTAATTATGTGGTCAATTTTAGAGTAGGTGTGATGTAGTGCTGAGAAGAATGTGTATTCTGTGGATTTGGGGTGGAGAGTTCTGTAAATGTCTATCAGGTTTGCTTGCTCCAGGTCTGAGTTCAAGCCCTGGATATCCTTGTTGATTTTCTGTCTGGTTGATCTGTCTAGTATTGACAGTGGAGTGTTAAAGTCTCCCACTATTATTGTGTGGGAGTCTAAGTCCTTTTGTAAGTCATTAAGAACTTGCCTTATGTATCTGGGTGCTTCTGCATTGGGTCCATATATGTTCAGGATCGTTAGCTCTTCTTGTTGTATTGATCCTTTTACCATTACGTAATGGCCTTCTTTGTCTCTTTTGATCTTTGTTGCTTTAAAGTCTATTTTATCAGAGATGAGAATTGCAACTCCTGCTTTTTTTTTTTTGCTCTCCATTTGCTTGGTAAATCTTCCTCCATCCCTTTATTTTGAGCCTTTGTGTATCCTTGCATGTGAGATGGGTTTCCTGGATACAGCACACTGATGGGTTTTGGATTTTTATCCAATTTGCCCGTCTGTGTCTTTTGATTGGTGCATTTAGTCCATTTACATTTAGGGTTAATATTGTTATGTGTGAATTTGATACTGCCATTTTGATGCTAAGTGGCTGTTTTGCCTGTTAGTTGTTGTAGATTCTTCATTATGTTGAAGCTCTTTAGCATTCAGTGTGATTTTGGACTGGCTGGTACTGGTTGATTCTTTCTATGTGTAGTGCCTCTTTTAGGAGCTCTTGTAAAGCAGGCCTGGTGGTGACAAAATCTCTGAGTACTTGCTTGTTCGCAAAGGATTTTATTTTTCCTTCACTTCTGAAGCTCAGTTTGGCTGGATATGAAATTCTGGGTTGAAAGTTCTTTTCTTTAAGAATGTTGAATATTGGCCCCCACTCTCTTCTGGCTTGTAGTGTTTCTGCCGAGAGATCTGCTGTGAGTCTGATGGGCTTCCCTGTGTGGGGGACCCGACCTTTCTCTCTGGCTGCCCTTAGTATTCTCTCCTTTATTTCAACCTTGTTGAATCTGACGATTATGTGCCTTGGGGTTGCTCTTTTTGCGGAATATCTTTGTGGTGTTCTCTGTATTTCCTGCAATTGAATGTTGGCCTGTCTTACTAGGTGGGGGAAATTTTCCTGGATGATGTCCTGAAGAGTATTTTCCAGCTTGGATTCATTCTGTTTGTCCCCTTCTGGTACACCTATCAAACGTAGGTTAGGTCTTTTCACATAGTCCCACATTTCTTGTAGACTTTGTTCATTCCTTTTTGCGCTTTTTTTTTCTGATCTTGGTTTCTCGTTTTATTTCATTGAGTTGGTCTTCGACTTCAGATATTCTTTCTTCTGCTTGGTCAATTCGGCTATTGAAACTTGTGTTTGCTTCGCGAAGTTCTCGTGTTGTGTTTTTCAGCTCCTTTAATTCATTCATATTCCTCTCTAAGTTATCCATTCTTGTTATCATTTCCTCGAATCTTTTTTCAAATCTTTATTCAAGGTTCTTAGTTTCTTTGCATTGATTTAATACATGATCTTTTAGCTCACAAATGTTTCTCATTGTCCATCTTCTGAAGTCTAATTTTGTCATTTCGTCACAGTCATTCTCCGTCCAGCTTTGTTCCCTTGCTGGTGAGGAGTTTTGGTCCTTTCTAGGAGGCGAGGTGTTCTGGTTTCGGGTGTTTTCCTCCTTTTTGCGCTGGTTTCTTCCCATCTTTGTGGATTAGTCCGCTGGTCGTTTGCGTAGTTGCTGACTTTTTGATTGGGTCTCTGAGTGGACACCCGAAATGTTGATGATGAAGTATTTCTGTTGCTTGGTTTTCCTTCTACCAGTCTAGCCCCTTTGCTGTACGACTGCTGAGGTCCGCTCCAGACCCTGCTTGTCTGGGGTGCACCTCTAGCAGCTGTGGCACAGCGAGGGATGCTACCCGTTTCTTTTTCTGCTATCTTTGTCCCAGGATGATGCCTGCCTAATGTCAGTCTTTTGGATATAGAGGGGTCAGGGAGCTGCTGGAGGAGACAGTTTGTCCTTTATACGGGCTTAATTGCTGAGCTGTGCACTCTGTTGTTCATTCAGGGTTGTTAGGCTGCTATGTTTGATTCTGCTGCAACAGAGCTCATTAAAAACCCCTTTTTTTTCTCAAATGCTCTGTGTTGAGGGGTTTGGGCTATATTTTTGGATATTCGATGAGGTGTCTTGCCCAGCTAGAAGGCAGACTAGCCACTGTTTGGCTGCCGAGGCTCCGCCCTGCTGTTGTGTGATTCGCCCTGTTCCTGCAGGCTCTGCTGTGGTCTCCGCCATGCCCTGCGGCAGAGTCTCTTTATTGTAGCGTGTTGCCTCAGCAACGGCAGGCTGCGTCAGCAGTGGGCGTGTATCTCAGTAGGGACGGGTTGCCTCGGCAACGGCTGGCTGCGTCAGCAGTGGGCGTGTATCTCAGTTGGGGCGGGTTGCCTCGGCAACGGCTGGCTGCCTCAGCAGTGGGCGTGTATCTCAGTTGGGGCAGGTTGCCTCGGTAGTGGTGGACGCCCCTCCCCCACAGAGCGTCTCGGACCGTCTGCTCGGGATAGTTTGAAATCGCAGTTTTGTTCGTCCCACTGGGTATCCCAAACGATCTGTTCCTGTAATCCCCTGGGCTGGGCTCGTTCAGTCCAAGTCTCGTTCAGTCTGAAGTCCAGCCCTCTCAAGTCTCAGGTTGCCGGTTCAACAGGGCACCCAGACAAGCGCGCCCTGTGGGGATTGCTGGGTAGGACCGGCCACCGCCGCCCCGGCTGCCGGCTTTGCCAGGCAGACCACCTGCCTTGCGTCCCATGTCTTTTTATACTTGGGAGTTTCCCCATTCTGTGGGCAACAAAGATCAGTCTGTAAATGCAGCTCTGACTCACCGTTTGCGGATTCAACGCAAGCTCCACTCCTGGGTTGTTCTCACAGCGCCATCTTGAGTCCTCTCCGAGAGATTCTTTTTTATTTGGTGGGCATTATGACCTTTTTCATGAAAGAGAAAGGATATTAAAATGTAAAATGCATAATGAAAATCTTAAGTTGGAGAGGCTTCTTGTCGTTAACTTACAACATTGACTGATGTATACACAGGTGTTCTCAGTAATATATTCTTGTACATTATAATGAGAGAAAAAATTTAATTTCAGTTAAAACTAAATTAAAACCAAGTAAATTAGTGGTGAATTATTTAAATTGTGCTTTATGTAATAAAATGCAGTACATTTATAAATTTCTAGATTATATGTTAATTTAATTTTTTTAAACATTTTTTAACATGTTAAGTCTATTATATATTCAATGAAGTGTTATTATGCCACTCATTTTACCCTATCCCACCTTACTCAAGGGTGTAGGTAAGAGATGGCAATAGTTTCCTATTTGGTAACAGTGGAATAACATCTCTAGTCATCTCTTTTATTTTAGTGACTTTAACCTGCAAATAAGTTAAAAAACATTTTTTTCATGGGTTAAATTTTTATAGTTTTATTCTTATTTAAATTTATTTTTATTAAATTTTGTGGGTACACAGTGTGTGTATATAGTGTGTGTGTATGTAGCACATTTTGATATCAGCATAAAATATGTAATAATCAAATCAGGGTAAATGATTTTTTATTTTTAAATTATCTTCAGTTTTGTTCTTCTTTTCCTGTGTTACAGCTACAATTTTCTCACTTGTCTTTCTGCCATGTTATTTTACGTGGTACTCTATAGGTTCTGATGATAAAGTGGTTTTTTCTTTTTTTTTTGAGAGTGTCTTGCTCTGTCCCCTATGCTGAAGTAACCTTCAACATTTATTTTTTGAATTACAAGCAATCTGAATTTACACTTTAGTTATTTTGAAATGTACAATTAAATTTTTTTTACTATAGAGTCATTTTTGTGGTCATAATACAAATCATATAAGAATAATAATAAAATTTATACATATCTGGGTCCTGATTAAATATGTTTAAAGATTTATTATATATTTTTCTTTGAACATGTGGCCACTATGCCTCCAAACACATACATACAGACTTTTAGTTTTGATTTACATAGGGTTAAATATACACATATATTACTCTAAATCTATACCTTAGGTGTAAAATTATCAAGTGTGTTTCTGTAATTACGAGTTTGTACCTATTTTTAGAGAAAAACTTTATTAGAACAAAACAAATTACTAGAAATCTAAAAACCTCAAAAATATGGAAAGCAAATCTATACTTTCTGGTTTATATTGAATTAGTTACTATAAAATCTTATGTCTTATGGTTCAAATCTCCCCATGAAATATCTTTGTTTTTCCTTGCCTAGTGCTCATGACAGACCCATATTTTTCTTGTTTCTCTCTTTTTAAAAATTTTTTTAATTTTTATTTTTGTTAAAAGACGAGGTTTCACCATGTTTGCCAGGATGGTCTCGATCTCCTAACCTCATGATCTGCCCGCCTTGGCCTCCCAAAGTGTGGGGATTACAGGAATGAGCCATCACACCCAGCCTCTTGTTTCTTTATATATATATTTTTTTGTTTTGTTTTGTTTTGTAGTTTATGAAGTATACATTATGTGAGCTGGTCATGGGTTATAAAAATATTAATGAAATTTAGTAGTGCAGACAAAATAATTTTTAAATGTAATTCCACAATTAGTGTATTAGGTTACATTTTATTTAGTTAGAACATTCTATTTATTTCTTTTACTTGGAGAACCCTATAGAGGCTCACCTTTACTTAGTTATTGTTTCTTTCCATTTTTAAAATTGTCTTAAGTTTATTTATTTAATGAGCAAATTTCTTAAGGGAAATATTAGGGAGGCTTCCATAAGTCAGAAGAATGTTATGTATATAAATGCAGCAAACAAACATGGTAGTGCTTGCTGTGTAGCAGATGCTTTATGATAAGCCATAAGTATTCCTCCTGGAGTTAGTGCGTAACTGTAAGTCAGAATGAAAAATATCAATGGTGAAGAAATTACATTGATTCCTCATATTGGGAGGACATTTTTTTCCAGGATGCAAAACTCTCTCTTGCTGAATTTAAAAAGAAATTTTGCTTCTTTATTTTTAAATTATCTTCAGTTTTGTTCTTCTTTTCCTGTGTTACAGCTACAATTTTCTCACTTGTCTTTCTGCCATGTTATTTTACGTGGTACTCTATAAGTTCTGATGATAAAGTGGTTTTTTTTTTTTTTTGAGAGTGTCTTGCTCTGTCCCCTATGCTGAAGTGCAATGGTGTGATCTCAGCTCTCTGAAACCTCTGCCTCCCAGGTTGAAGTGATTCTTCTGCCCCAACTTCCTGAGTAGCTGGGCCATGGCCCCAGGCATGGGCCACCGCAGCCACCTAATATTTGTATTTTTTTAGTATAGACAGTTTTTTGTCATTTTGGCCAGGCTGGTCTCAAACCCCTGACCTTGTGATTTGCCTACATCAGGCTCCGAAGTGCTGGTATTACAGGCATGAGCCACCGTACTGGCTGAAAGTTGGTATTTTTAATGTGCTAAAAAGTTGGTTTTAGGCTGGGCACAGTGGCTCATGCCTGTAATCCCTGCACTTTAGGAGGTGGAGGTGGGTGGATCACGGGGCCAGGAGTTCAAGACCAGCCTGGCCAAAATGGTGAAACCCAGTTTCTACTAAAAGTACAAAAATTAGCTGGGAGTGGTGGCAGGCGCTTGTAATTCCAGCTGTTTGGGAGGCTGAGGAAGGAAAATCACTTGAACCCGGAGAGCGGAGATGCAGTGAGCTGAGATTGTGTCACTGCACTCCAGCCTAGGTGACAAAATAAGACTGTTTCAAAAGTAAGTAAATAAATAAATAAATATTGGTTTTTTTTAATTTTTTATTGGATTTTAGGTTTTGGGGTACATGAGCAGAGCATGCAAGACAGTTGCGTAGGTACACACATGGCAGTGTGCTTTGCTTTTCTTCTCCCCTTCACCCACATTTGGCATTTCTCCCCAGGCTATCCCTCCCCACCTCCCCCTCCCACTGGCTCTCCCCTTTTCCCCCAATAGACCCCAGTCTTTAGTACTCCCCTTTCTGTGTCCATGTGTTCTCATTTTTCATCACCCACCTATGAGTGAGAATATGCGGTGTTTCATTTTCTGTTCTTGTGTCAGTTTGCTGAGGATGATGTTCTCCAGATTCATCCATGTCCCTACAAATGACACGAAGTCATCATTTCTGATTGCTGCATAATATTCCATGGTGTATATGTGCCACATTTTTCCAATCCAGTCTATTATCAATGGGCATTTGGGTTGATTCCAGGTCTTTGCTATTGTAAACAGAATTTACAAAGAACTCAAACAGATTTACAGGAAAAAAACAAACAAGCCCATTCAAAAGTGGGCAAAGGATATGAACAGACACTTTACGAAAGAAGACATATATGAGGCCAACAATCATATGAAAAAATGCTCATCGTCACTGGTCATCAGAGAGATGCAAATCAAAACCACATTGAGATACCATCTCACGCCAGTTAGAATGGTTATCATTAAAAAATCTGGAGACAACAGATGCTGGAGAGGATGCGGAGAAAAAGGAACACTTCTACACTGTTGGTGGGAGTGTAAATTAGTTCAACAATTGTGGAAGACAGTGTGGCGATTCCTCAAGGCCTTAGAAATAGAAATTCCATTTGACCCAGCAATCCCATTACTGGGTATATATCCAAAAGACTATAAATATTGGTTTTTAAGTGGAGAATTTGTTTAGCAATATAACTTTTGGATTAGTGAATTAAAATAGTAGTCATATGCTGTCTACAAGTGAAAGAATTAAATGAGTTAGCATTGTTTTTCTTTGTTTTTAAAAGAAGAATTTTATTGGATTGTACACAAACTGTAGCAGGTATAAAATTTGTTATAAAATATATATTAGAAATTAAATTTATAAGAGTTAATGGTAAGTAAAGAATTCTAAATTTAATTTTCTATGATATAGCACAACTTACATTTTTACAGAAACTCCTATTTTTAAGTGTAAATCTTACATGTTGCAAAATAATAAAATGTACTCCATGGATTAGAAATTTGAAATAATGTTTTTCATATTGATCTTGCCAGTCTTGAGACAATAAACAACACCTGCTTTTTAAATGTCTTTCATATCATTGAAATCAGTACTAGAAACTCCTGCTTTTCCAAGCTTAAAGCAAAAGCCCTGATGTACATTGGCTTCTCCCATGGGTGGTACTGTGTAGGAAACAGCTGTACAATACCCATGAGTACTCCGTGTTTGATGGGAAAAAGAAATGAGAAAATGATTGAGATAAAGTGTGACCAGGGGGCCATCACTTTATTACTTTGGAGGAGACAGTGAAGGCCATGAGCTCTGGTCATCCACACTACTTATTGGTTACAATGCGTTTGATCTATAGGGTAGGGGTGGAGTGATCATGGGGAGTGAGTGATGGTGGAGTGAATCAATGAGCCAGAACTGAATCAGTGAGCCAGAACTGGTTGTGTCATCCTAAGGATTGATAATAGTGGTGGTTTGGGAGTTTCACAAAACAAGAACATGTGGTTATCTTTAGCTTATTATCTATGTGCAGCTGATGGAACTAAGGCCCTACCAGGAGCGTACAAGTCTGGCTATGCCATAGTGCTACAAAGGAGTTTTACATCATTGAACACAACGTTTATGGTAACAGAGCCAAGGTCACACTGCACCAGAACATGAGGTATGCAGAGGCCTTTCTCTTCAGAGGCTTCCTGTGCCTTCTGCAGTTTGTTGTTTCTTGTTTATGTGTTACTCATAACCAATTTATGTAGGCACTCTGTAAATTCTTTCTCCTTTGCTGCTTTTCCCAACAGTACTAGATTCAGAACATGCTGTGTTCCTGTGGTTATGACTGAAAAATTAAATGACAGAAAAAGCACAAAACTAAATATTTAGGATACTATTTAGCCAAGTTAATAACAAAGACAGTCTTTTTAAAAATCGGTATTTTTCTGTGGGAGGAAAGTCTCATAAGTTCCAAAGCAGAAGACTGAAGCCTCAGCCAGTTTCTTTTTAATAAATAGAATATAGAAAGAAGAATCTAGTCAGGAATAAGTATCATGAGTGATTAGATATTAGTCTTATTGGATATTAAGTCTTGATTAAAGCCTTCTTGTACTTTATGCATAATTATTTAGGAACTTCAGGTTTCTATGGTCAGGGACTGATAAAGGACCCTATGGACTGTGTCTAGGAGGCAAGAGCATTAATACCTGTTGAACAGTGACTGGTGGTGATCAGCAGTCAACCTGTTGAATGCTGAAACCAAGCCCTATGTCACACCTGCATAAGGGTTGCTGGAGACATCTAAAATATCTGCCATAGTGACAGTGCTTGGGGAAGCACCTACTACTCAGCAGACCATGGAAGGGAACATCTCTTTTTGGGACAGCTGGAGAACATTACCCTCCCCCACATTCTTGTGGAAAAACTGATATCAGTCAGCCCAATCTGCAGCTACCTGGGGGCTTAATTTTCTCTGTGTGGTGCTGTGCTGTATTGGTTACAGTGCGCATCTGCCTTCACTCCCTACTTCTGCACCTGCAGCATGATTTTTGAAATCTTTGTTCTTATTTGACAAACTTAACAAAGTGCTGACGCATTTTTTTCCCACCTGCTTCAGCTACTTGCAAGTCCTGGGTCCCTTGTTTGATGACTAGCAAGCCCTAGGCCCTTTGTTCTTTAGACATGTGACCCTGCCCCCCTGTTTTGTGCCTAATAAAAGGATGTCCAGGCATTTGGGGACACTTCTGGTTTCTGTGTACTAGGTGGTAGTGGTTCCCTGTGCTCAACTTCTTTTCTCTTGATCTCGGTGTATTGTTTCATTTCTACAGTCTCTCATCTCCACACCCATAGAGATTACCCTCTATACCCAGTAGGTCTGGACCCTATATCCTTGTGTAATATTTTAAATAGATATTTTTCAACTTGACAGATAAACTTGTATTCTGTAAAACATGATGTTTTGAAGTATACATATGCATTGTCAAATGCTTAATTTTAGGTAATTAATGCTTTACCTCACTAGTTAACATTTTTGTGGTGAGAACACATGACATTGTCCTAGCATTTTTAAAAAATAAATTACTATTAACTCTAGACACCATGCTGTACAATAAATCGCTTGACCATATTACATCTATTTAACTATAATTATGTGTTGTTTGACAGACATCTTTCTAAAGCCCCCTTTCTTCTAAATACCTGGCATCTCATGATTATGATTTTACTCTCTACTTCAGTGAGTTTAAGTTTTATATAATTCATGTCTATGTGAAATCATAAAATTTTAAGTTTTGTGTGTCTGTCTAATTTAAACTAGTATATCTTCCAGATTAATCCATGTGATTGAACATAATATAATTTTATTTCTAAAAGATAAATATTTCCATTGTGTATATATATACTACATTGTCTGTATTTACTCATTTGATGTTGAGCTGTTGATTCTATATTTTGGCTCTTGTGAAGAGTGTTGCAAACAACATAGAAATGTAAATGCTTCTTCTAATTTCATTTGTTTTTAAATATATATGTCCAACAGTGAAATTGCTCTATTGTGTGGTAATTTGATTTTAAATCTATTGAGAAATCTCTATTTTGGTTTTCATAATGGCTGTCCTCATTTACACTCAAACCAACAGTGTACAAGAATTCCCTTTTCTTCACATCTTTACCAACACTCTTTTTTTCTTTTTAGTAAGACTTATTTTAATACGAATGACCTTATATCTACTAGATTTCTTTGGCTTGCCTTTCTCTGATAATAAGTGACATTGAGCATTTAAAAATATCTGTTGGCCATATGTACATCTTTTTTGGAAAATATTTAAGCCTTTTTTCATTTTAGTAGTTTTTTTTTTTTTTTTTTTTATTCAAGATTTAGAGAATAAATATCTTTATTTTGTAAATTCATACTGCTTTCTGCTATCATTTTCTTTTTTTTTTTTTTTTTTTTTTTTTTTAATTTTTTATTGGATTATAGGTTTTGGGGTACATGAGCAGAGCATGCAAGACAGTTGCGTAGGTACACACATGGCAGTGTGCTTTGCTTTTCTTCTCCCCTTCACCCACATTTGGCATTTCTCCCCAGGCTATCCCTCCCCACCTCCCCCTCCCACTGGCCCTCCCCTTTTCCCCCCAATAGACCCCACTGTTTAGTACTCCCCTTTCTGTGTCCATGTGTTCTCATTTTTCATCACCCACCTATGAGTGAGAATATGCGGTGTTTCATTTTCTGTTCTTGTGTCAGTTTGCTGAGGATGATGTTTTCCAGATTCATCCATGTCCCTACAAACGACACGAACTCATCATTTCTGATTGCTGCATAATATTCCATGGTGTATATGTGCCACATTTTTCCAATCCAGTCTATTATCAATGGGCATTTGGGTTGATTCCAGGTCTTTGCTATTGTAAACAGTGCTGCAATGAACATTCGTGTACATGTGTCCTTATAGTAGAACGATTTATAGTCTTTTGGATATATACCCAGTAATGGGATTGCTGGGTCAAATGGAATTTCTATTTCTAAGGCCTTGAGGAATCGCCACACTGTCTTCCACAATGGTTGAACTAATTTACACTCCCACCAACAGTGTAAAAGTGTTCCTTTTTCTCCACATCCTCTCCAGCATCTGTTGTCTCCAGATTTTTTGATGATCGCCATTCTAACTGGCGTGAGATGGTATCTCAATGTGGTTTTGATTTGCATCTCTCTGATGACCAGTGACGATGAGCATTTTTTCATATGATTGTTGGCCTCATATATGTCTTCTTTCGTAAAGTATCTGTTCATATCCTTTGCCCACTTTTGAATGGGCTTGTTTGTTTTTTTCCTGTAAATCTGCTTGAGTTGTTTGTAAATTCTGGATATCAGCCCTTTGTCAGATGGGTAGACTGCGAAAATTTTTTCCCATTCTGTTGGTTGCCGATCCACTCTAGTGACTGTTTCTTTTGCCGTGCAGAAGCTGTGGAGTTTGATTAGGTCCCATTTGTCTATTTTGGCTTTTGTTGCCAATGCTCTTGGTGTTTTGTTCATGAAGTCCTTGCCTACTCCTATGTCCTGGATAGTTTTGCCTAGATTTCCTTCTAGGGTTTTTATGGTGCCAGGTCTTATGTTTAAGTCTTTAATCCATCTGGAGTTAATTTTAGTGTAAGGTGTCAGGAAGGGGTCCAGTTTCTGCTTTCTGCACATGGCTAGCCAGTTTTCCCAACACCATTTGTTAAACATGGAATCCTTGCCCCATTGCTTGTTTTTGTCAGGTTTATCAAAGATTGAATAGTTGTATGTATGTTGTGTTGCCTCCGGTGCCTCTGTTTTGTTCCATTGGTCTATATCTCTGTTTTGGTACCAGTACCATGCTGTTTTGATTACTGTAGCCTTGTAGTATAGTTTGAAATCCGGTAGTGTGATGCCCCCCGCTGTGTTCTTTTTGCTTAGAATTGACTTGGCTATGCGGGCTCTCTTTTGGTTCCATATGAAGTTCATGGTGGTTTTTTCCATTTCTGTGAAGAAAGTCAATGGTAGCTTGATGGGGATAGCGTTGATTCTGTAAATTACTTTGGGAAGTATAGCCATTTTCACAATATTAATTCTTCCTAACCATGAACATGGAATGTTTCTCCATCTGTTTGTGTCCTCTCTGATTTCGTTGAGCAGTGGTTTGTAGTTCTCCTTGAAGAGGTCCCTTACGTTCCTTGTGAGTTGTATTCCAAGGTATTTTATTCTTTTTGTAGCAATTGCGAATGGCAGTTCGCTCTTGATTTGGCTTTCTTTAAGTCTGTTATTGGTGTAGACGAATGCTTGTGATTTTTGCACATTGATTTTATATCCTGAGACTTTGCTGAAGTTGTTTATCAGTTTCAGGAGTTTTTGGGCTGAGGTGATGGGGTCTTCTAGGTATACTATCATGTCGTCTGCAAATAGAGACAATTTGGCTTCCACCTTTCCTATTTGAATACCCTTTATTTCTTTTTCTTGCCTGATTGCTCTGGCTAGAACTTCCAGTACTATATTGAATAGGAGTGGTGAGAGAGGGCATCCTTGTCTAGTACCAGATTTCAAAGGGAATGCTTCCAGTTTTTGCCCATTCAGTATGATATTGGCTGTTGGTTTGTCATAAATAGCTTTTATTACTTTGAGATACGTTCCATCGATACCGAGTTTATTGAGGGTTTTTAGCATAAAGGGCTGTTGAATTTTGTCAAATGCCTTCTCTGCGTCAATTGAGATAATCATGTGGTTTTTGTTTTTGGTTCTGTTTATGTGGTGAATTACGTTGATAGACTTGCGTATGTTGAACCAGCCTTGCATCCCTGGGATGAATCCTACTTGATCATGATGAATAAGTTTTTTGATTTGCTGTTGCAATCGGCTTGCCAATATTTTATTGAAGATTTTTGCATCTATGTTCATCATGGATATTGGTCTGAAGTTTTCTTTTCTCGTTGGGTCTCTGCCGGGTTTTGGTATCAGGATGATGTTGGTCTCATAAAATGATTTGGGAAGGATTCCCTCTTTTTGGCTTGTTTGAAATAGTTTTAGAAGGAATGGTACCAGCTCCTCCTTGTGTGTCTGGTAGAATTCGGCTGTGAACCCATCTGGACCTGGGCTTTTTTTGTGAGGTAGGCTCTTAATTGCTGCCTCAACTTCAGACCTTGTTATTGGTCTATTCATAGTTTCAGCTTCCTCCTGGTTTAGGCTTGGGAGGACACAGGAGTCCAGGAATTTATCCATTTCTTCCAGGTTTACTAGTTTATGCGCATAGAGTTGTTTGTAATATTCTCTGATGATGGTTTGAATTTCTGTGGAATCTGTGGTGATTTCCCCTTTATCATTTTTTATTGCATCTATTTGGTTGTTCTCTCTTTTATTTTTAATCAATCTGGCTAGTGGTCTGTCTATTTTGTTGATCTTTTCAAAAAACCAGCTCTTGGATTTATTGATTTTTTGAAGGGTTTTTCGTGTCTCAATCTCCTTCAGCTCAGCTCTGATCTTAGTAATTTCTTGTCTTCTGCTGGGTTTTGAGTTTTTTTGATCTTGCTCCTCTAGCTCTTTCAATTTTGACGATAGGGTGTCAATTTTGGATCTCTCCATTCTCCTCATATGGGCACTTATTGCTATATACTTTCCTCTAGAGACTGCTTTAAATGTGTCCCAGAGGTTCTGGCACGTTGTGTCTTCATTCTCATTGGTTTCGAAGAACTTCTTTATTTCTGCCTTCATTTCGTTGTTTACCCAGTCAACATTCAAGAGCCAGTTGTTCAGTTTCCATGAAGCTGTGCGGTTCTGGGTCGGTTTCTGAATTCTGAGTTCTAACTTGATTGCACTATGGTCTGAGAGGCTGTTTGTTATGATTTCAGTTGTTTTGCATTTGTTGAGCAGTGCTTTACTTCCAATTATGTGGTCAATTTTAGAGTAGGTGTGATGTGGTGCTGAGAAGAATGTGTATTCTGTGGATTTGGGGTGGAGAGTTCTGTAAATGTCCACCAGGTTTGCTTGCTCCAGGTCTGAGTTCAAGCCCTGGGTATCCTTGTTGATTTTCTGTCTGGTTGATCTGTCTAGTATTGACAGTGGAGTGTTAAAGTCTCCCACTATTATTGTGTGGGAGTCTAAGTCCTTCTGTAAGACATTAAGAACTTGCCTTATGTATCTGGGTGCTCCTGTGTTGGGTCCATATATGTTTAGGATCGTTAGCTCTTCTTGTTGTATCGATCCTTTTACCATTATGTAATGGCCTTCTTTGTCTCTTTTGATCTTTGTTGCTTTAAAGTCTATTTTATCAGAGATGAGAATTGCAACTCCTGCTTTTTTTTGCTTTCCATTAGCTTGGTAAATCTTCCTCCATCCCTTTATTTTGAGCCTTTGTGTATCCTTGCATGTGAGATGGGTTTCCTGGATACAGCACACTGATGGGTTTTGGATTTTTATCCAATTTGCCAGTCTGTGTCTTTTGATTGGTGCATTTAGTCCATTTACATTTAGGGTTAATATTGTTATGTGTGAATTTGATACTGCCATTTTGATTCTAAGTGGCTGTTTTGCCTGTTAGTTGTTGTAGATTCTTCATTATGTTGAAGCTCTTTAGCATTCAGTGTGATTTTGGAATGGCTGGTACTGATTGATCCTTTCTATGTGTAGTGCCTCTTTTAGGAGCTCTTGTAAAGCAGGCCTGGTGGTGACAAAATCTCTGAGTACTTGCTTGTTCGCAAAGGATTTTATTCTTCTTTCACTTCTGAAGCTCAGTTTGGCTGGATATGAAATTCTGGGTTGAAAGTTCTTTTCTTTAAGAATGTTGAATATTGGCCCCCACTCTCTTCTGGCTTGTAGTGTTTCTGCCGAGAGATCTGCTGTGAGTCTGATGGGCTTCCCTTTGTGGGTGACCCGACCTTTCTCTCTGGCTGCCCTTAGTATTCTCTCCTTTATTTCAACCCTGTTGAATCTGACGATTATGTGCCTTGGGGTTGCTCTTCTTGCGGAATATCTTTGTGGTGTTCTCTGTATTTCCTGCAATTGAGTGTTGGCTTGTCTTGCTAGGTGGGGGAAATTTTCCTGGATGATGTCCTGAAGAGTATTTTCCAGCTGGGATTCATTCTCTTCGTCCCCTTCTGGTACACCTATCAAACGTAGGTTAGGTCTTTTCACATAGTCCCACATTTCTTGGAGACTTTGTTCATTCCTTTTTGCGCTTTTTTCTCTGATCTTGGTTTCTCGTTTTATTTCATTGAGTTGGTCTTCGACTTCAGATATTCTTTCTTCTGCTTGGTCAATTCGGCTATTGAAACTTGCGTTTGCTTCGCGAAGTTCTCGTATTGTGTTTTTCAGCTCCTTTAATTCATTCATATTCCTCTCTAAGGTATCCATTCTTGTTATCATTTCCTCGAATCTTTTTTCAAATCTTTTTTCAAGGTTCTTAGTTTCTTTGCATTGATTTAATACATGATCTTTTAGCTCACAAAAGTTTCTCATTATCCATCTTCTGAAGTCTAATTCCGTCATTTCGTCACAGTCATTCTCCGTCCAGCTTTGTTCCCTTGCTGGTGAGGAGTTTTGGTCCTTTCTAGGAGGCGATGTGTTCTGGTTTCGGGTGTTTTCCTCCTTTTTGCGCTGGTTTCTTCCCATCTTTGTGGATTTGTCCGCTGGTCGTCTGCGTAGTTGCTGACTTTTCGTTTGGGTCTCTGAGTGGACACCCAGAATGTTGATGATGAAGTATTTCTGTTGCTTGGTTTTCCTTGTACCAGTCTAGCCCCTTCGCTGTACGACTGTTGAGGTCCGCTCCAGACCCTGCTTGTCTGGGGTGCACCTCTAGTAGCCGTGGCACAGCGAGGGATGCTACCAGTTTCTTTTTCTGCTCTCTTTGTCCCAGGATGATGCCTGCCTAATGACAGTCTTTTGGATATAGAGGGGTCAGGGAGCTGCTTGAGGAGACAGTTTGTACTTTATAGGGGTTTAATTGCTGAGCTGTGCACTCTGTTGTTCATTCAGGGCTGTTAGGCTGCTATGTTTGATTCTGCTGCAACACAGCTCATTAAACAACCCTTTTTTTTTTTTCTCAAATGCTCTGTGTTGAGGGGTTTGGGCTTTATTTTTGGATGTCCGATCAGGTGTCCTGCCCAGCTCAAAGGCAGACTAGCCACTGTTTGGCTGCCGAGGCTCCGCCCTGCTGTTGTGTGATTCGCGCTGTTCCTGCCGGCTCTGCTGTGGTCTCCGCCACGCCCTGCGGCGGAGTCTCTTCGTTGTAGCGTGTTGCCTCAGCAACGGCAGGCTGCGTCAGCAGTGGGCGTGTATCTCAGTAGGGACGGGTTACCTCAGCAACGGCTGGCTGCGTCAGCAGTGGGCGTGTATCTCAGTTGGGGCGGGTTGCCTCGGCAACGGCTGGCTGCCTCAGCAGTGGGCGCGTATATCAGTTGGGGCAGGTTGCCTCCGTAGTGGTGGACACCCTTCCCCCACAGAGCGTCTCGGACCGTCTGCCCGGGATAGTTTGAAATCGCGGTTTTGTTCGTCCCACTGGGTATCCCAAGCGATCTGTTCCTGCAATCCCCTGGGCTGGGCTACTGTGCAAGTCTCGTTCAGTCTCAAGTCCAGCCCTCTCAAGTCTCAGGTTGCCGGTTCAACAAGGCACCCGGACAAGCGCGCCCTGTGGGGATTGCTGGGTAGGGCCGGCCGCCGCCGCCCCGGCTGCCGGCTTCGCCAGGCAGACCTACTGCCTGGCGTCCCGTGTGTTTTTATACTTGGGAGTTTCCCCGTTCTGTGGGCAACAAAGATCAGTCTGGAAATGCAGCACTGACTCACCGTTTGCGAATTCAACGCGGGCTCCAATCCTGGGTTGTTCTCACAGCGCCATCTTGAGTCCTCCCTCTAGTAGTTTTTTTTTTTACTTATACTCAGTTTCTTACATAATCTTGATATTCACCACTTTTCACATGTATGATTTGCAAAAATCTTCTTCCATTTATTAGTTGTCTTGTCAGTTGTGTCAGATTCTGTGCAGCAACTTTTTAATTTGAAGTAATCTAACTCATCTATTTTTTCTTTAGTTCCCTGGGATTTTGAGGTTAAATTTTAAAAAGTTGCTTCCCAAACCAATGTTATGGGGCTTTCAGTCTATACTTTTGGTAGTAGTTTCAGAGTTTCAGGCCTTAATTTAAATATTTAATATATTTTGAATTGATTTATATACTTGGAGTAAGAAGAGAGACTTATTGCTCTGCATGTGGGTATAAAGTTTTCTCGGGGGAGGACTCAAGATGGCTCTGTGAGAACAACCCAGGATTGGAGCACTTGTTGAATCCGCAAACGGTGAGTCGGAGCTGCATTTCCAGACTGATCTTTGTTGCCCACAGAACGGGGAAACTCCCAAGTATAAAAAAGACACGGGACACCAGGCAGTAGGTCTACCTGGCGAAGCCAGCAGCCGGGGCGGCGGTGGCCGGCCCTACCCAGCAATCCCCACAGGGCGCGCTTGTCCGGGTGCCCTGTTGAACCAGCAACCTGAGACTTGAGAGGGCTGGACTTGAGACGGAACGAGACTTGGACAGTAGGCCAGCCCAGGGGATTGCAGGGACAGATCGTTTGGGACACCCAGTGGGATGAACAAAACCGCGATTTCAAACTATCCCGAGCAGACGGTCTGAGACGCTCTGGGGGGGAGGGGCGTCCACCACTACGGAGGCAACCCGCCCCAACTGAGAAACACGCCCACTGCTGACGCAGCCAGCCGTTGCCGAGGCAACCCGTCCCTACTGAGATACACGCCCACTGCCAATGCAGCCTCCCGTTGCCGAGGCAACCCGTCCCTACTGAGATACAAGCCCACTGCTGACGCAGCCTGCCGTTGCTGAGGCAACACACTACAACGAAGAGACTCCGCCGCAGGGCATGGCGGAGACCACAGCAGAGCCTGCAGGAACAGGGCAAATCACACAACAGCAGGGCAGAGTCTTGGCAGGCAAACAGTGGCTAGTCTGCCTTCTAGCTGGACAGGACATCGAAAAATAAAGCCTGAACCCCCCAACACAGAGCATTTGAGAAAAAAAGGTTTTTTTTTAAATGAGCTCCGTTGTAGCAGAATCAAACATAGCAGCCTAACAGCCCTGAATGAACAACAGAGCTCACAGCTCAGCAATTGAGCTCCAAAAAAGTACAGACTGTATCCTCAAGCAGCTCCCTGACCCCTCTATATCCAAAAGACTGACATTAGGCAGGCATCATCCTGGGACAAAGATAGCAGAAAAAGAAACGGGTAGCATCCCTCACTGTGCTACAGCTGCTAGAGGTGCACCCCAGACAAGCAGGGCCTGGAGTGGACCTCAGCAGTCGTACAGCGAAGGGGCTAGGTGGGTAGAAGGAAAACCAAGTAACAGAAATAATTCATCATCAACAATCTGGGTGTCCACTCAGAGACCCAATCGAAAAGTCAGCAACTACGCAGACGACAAGCGGATAAACCCACAAAAATGGGAAGAAACCAGTGAAAAAAGGAGGAAAACACCCAAAACCAGAACACCTCGCCTCCGAGAAAGGACCAAAACTCCTAATCAGCAAGGGAGCAAAGCTGGACGGAGAATGACTGTGACGAAATGACGGAATTAGACTTCAGAAGGTGGATAATGAGAAACTTTTGTGAGCTAAAAGAACATGTATTAAATGAATGCAAAGAAACTAAGAAACGTAAAAAAGATATGAGGAAAGGATAACAAGAATGGATAACTTAGAGAGGAATATGAATGAATTAAAGGAGCTGAAATACACAATACGAGAACTTCGCGAAGCATGCACAAGTTT
Source organism: Callithrix jacchus (assembly GCF_049354715.1). NCBI lineage: Eukaryota > Metazoa > Chordata > Mammalia > Primates > Cebidae > Callithrix > Callithrix jacchus. The sequence goes on from NC_133523.1 coordinate 23,146,527, forward strand.
CAATAGCCGAATTGACCAAGCAGAAGAAAGAATATCTGAAGTCGAAGACCAACTCAATGAAATAAAACGAGAAACCAAGATCAGAGAAAAAAGCGCAAAAAGTAATGAACAAAGTCTCCAAGAAATGTGGGACTATGTGAAAAGACCTAATCTACATTTGATAGGTGTACCAGAAGGAAACGAAGAGAATGAATCCAAGCTGGAAAATACTCTTCAGGACATCATCCAGGAAAACTTCCCCCACCTAGCAAGACAGGCCAACACTCAAATGCAGGAAGTACAGAAAACACCACAAAGATATTCTGCAAAAAGAGCAACCCCAAGGCACATAATCATCAGATTCAACAAGGTTGAAATAAAGGAGAAAATACTAAGGGCAGCCAGAGAGAAAGGTCGAGTTACCCACACAGGGAAGCCCATCAGACTCACAGCAGATCTCTCGGCAGAAACACTACAAGCCAGAAGAGAGTGGGGGCCAATATTCAACATTCTTAAAGAAAAGAACTTTCAACCCAGAATTTCATATCCAGCCAAACTGAGCTTCAAAAGTGAAGGAAAAATAAAATCCTTTGCGAACAAGCAAATACTCAGAGATTTTGTCACCACCAGGCCAGCTTTACAAGAGCTCCTAAAAGAGGCACTACACATAGAAAGGAACAACCAGTACAAGCCATTCCAATATCACACTAAAAGTTAAAGAGCATCAACATAATGAAGATTCTTCAACAACTAACAGGCAAAACAGCCACTTAGCATCAAAATGGCAGTATCAAATTCACACATAACAATATTAACCCTAAATGTAAATGGACTAAATGCACCAATCAAAAGACACAGATGGCAAATTGGATAAAAATCCAAAACCCATCAGTGTGCTGTATCCAGGAAACCCATCTCACATGCAAGGATACACAAAGGCTCAAAATAAAGGGATGGAGGAAGATTTACCAAGCAAATGGAGAGCAAAAAAAAGCAGGAGTTGCAATTCTCATCTCTGATAAAATAGACTTTAAAGCAACAAAGATCAAAAGAGACAAAGAAGGCCATTACTGGTAAAAGGATCGATAAAACAAGAAAAGCTAACGATCCTAAACATATATGGACCCATGCAGGAGCACCCAGATACATAAGGCAAGTTCTCAATGACTTACAAGGAGACTTAGACTCCCACACAACAATAGTGGGAGACTTTAACACTCCAATGTCAATATTAGACAGATCAACCAGACAGAAAATCAACAAGGATATCCAGGGCTTGAACTCAGACCTGGAGCAAGCAAACCTGATAGACATTTACAGAACTCTCCACCCGAAATCCACAGAATACACATTCTTCTCAGCACCACATCACACCTGCTCAAAAATTGACCACATAATTGGAAGTAAAGCACTGCTCAACAAATGCAAAACAACTGAAATCATAACAAACAGCCTCTCAGACCATAGTGCAATCAAGTTAGAACTCAGAATACAGAAACCAACCCAGAACCGCACAGCTTCATGGAAACTGAACAACTGGCTCTTGAATGTTGACTGGGTAAATAATAAAATGAAGTCAGAAATAAAGAAGTTCTTTGAAACCAATGAGAACGAAGACACAACATGCCAGAACCTCTGGGACACATTTAAAGCAGTCTCTAGAGGAAAGTATATAGCAATAAGTGCCCATATGAGGAGAACGGAGAGATCCAAAATTGACACCCTATCATCAAAATTGAAAGAGCTAGAGGAGCAAGATCAAAAAACTCAATACCCAGCAGAAGACAAGAAATAACTAAGATCAGAGCTGAACTGAAGGAGATTGAGACACGAAAAACCCTTCAAAAAATCAATAAATCCAAGAGCTGGTTTTCTGTAAAGATCAACAAAATAGACAGACCATTAGCCAGATTGATTAAAAATAAAAGAGAGAACAACCAAATAGATGCAATAAAAAACGATAAAGGGGAAATCACCACAGATTCCACAGAAATTCAAACCATCATCAGAGAATATTACAAACAACTCTATGCACATAAACTAGTAAACCTGGAAGAAATGGATAAATTCCTGGACTCCTGTGTCCTCCCAAGCCTAAACCAGGAGGAAGCTGAAACTATGAATAGACCAATAACAAGGTCAGAAGTCGAGGCAGCAATTAAGAACCTACCACACAAAAAAAGCCCAGGTCCAGACGGGTTCACAGCCGAATTCTACAAGACACACAAAGAGGAGCTGGTACCATTCCTTCTAAAACTATTTCAAACAATCCAAAAAGAGGGAATCCTTCCCAAATCATTTTGCGAGTCCAACATCATCCTGATACCAAAACCTGGCAGAGACCCAACAAGAAAAGAAAACTTCAGGCCAATATCCATGATGAACATAGATGCAAAAATCTTCAATAAAATATTGGCAAGCCAAATGCAACAGCAAATAAAAAAACTTATTCACCATGATCAAGTAGGATTCATCCCGGGGATGCAAGGATGGTTCAACATACGGAAGTCTATCAACGTAATTCACCACGTAAACAGAACCAAAAACAAAAACCACATGATCATCTCAATTGATGCAGAGAAGTCATTTGACAAAATTCAACAGCCCTTTATGCTAAAAACCCTCAATAAACTCGGTATCGATGGAACGTATCTCAAAGTAATAAAAGCTATTTATGACAAACCAACAGCCAATATCATACCGAATGGGCAAAAACTGGAAGCATTCCCTTTGAAATCTGGCACTAGAGAAGGATGCCCTCTTTCACCACTCCTATTCAATATAGTTCTGGAAGTTCTAGCCAGAGCAATCAGGCAAGAAAAAGAAATAAAGTGTATTCAAATAGGAAAGGTGGAAGCCAAATTGTCTTTATTTGCAGACTACGTGATAGTATACCTAGAAAACCCCATCGCCTCAGCCCAAAAACTCCTGAAACTGATAAGCAACCTCAGCAAAGTCTCAGGATATAAAATCAATGTGCAAAAATCACAAGCATTCGTCTACAACAATAATAGACTTAAAGAAAGCCAAATCAAGAACGAACTGCCATTCACAATTGCTACAAAAAGAATAAAATACCTTGGAATACAACTCACAAGGAACGTAAGGGACCTCTTCAGGGAAAACTACAAACCACTGCTCAACGAAATCAGAGAGGACAAAAACAGATGGAAAAACATTCCATGTTCATGGTTAGGAAGAATTAATATCGTGAAAATGGCTATACTGCCCAAAGTAATTTACAGAATCAACGCTATCCCCATCAAGCTACCATTGACTTTCTTCACAGAAGTGAAAAAAACCACCATGAACTTCATATGGAACCAAAAGAGAGCCGGCATAGCCAAGTCAATTCTAAGAAAAAAGAACACAGCGGGGGGCATCACACTACCGGATTTCAAACTATACTACAAGGCTACAGTAATCAAAACAGCATGGTACTGGTACCAAAACAGAGATATAGACCAATGGAACAAAACAGAGGCACCGGAGGCAACACAACATATCTACAACTACACAATCTTTGATAAACCTGACAAAAACAAGCAAGGGGGAAAGGATTCCCTGTTTAACAAATGGTGTTGGGAAAACTGGCTAGCCATGTGCAGAAAGCAGAAACTTGACCCCTTCCTGACACCTTACACTAAAATTAACTCCAGATGGATTAAAGACTTAAACATAAGACCTGGCACCATAAATACCCTAGAAGGAAATCTAGGCAAAACTATCCAGGACATAGGAGTAGGCAAGGACTTCATGAACAAAACACCAAGAGCATTGGCAACAAAAGCCAAAATAGACAAATGGGACCTAATTAAACTCCACAGCTTCTGCACGGCAAAAGAAACAGTCACTGGAGTGGATCGGCAACCAACAGAATGGGAAAAAATTTTTGCAGTCTACCCATCTGACAAAGGGCTGATATCCAGAATTTACAAAGAACTCAAACGGATTTACAGGAAAAAACAAACAAGTCCATTCAAAAGTGGGCAAGGGATATGAACAGACACTTTACGAAAGAAGACATATATGAGGCCAACAATCATATGAAAAAGTGCTCATCATCACTGGTCATCAGAGAGATGCAAATCAAAACCACATTGAGATACCATCTCACACCAGTTAGAATGGCGATCATTAAAAAATATGGAGACAACAGATGCTGGAGAGGATGTGGAGAAAAAGGAACACTTTTACACTGTTGGTGGGAGTGTACATTAGTTCAACCATTGTGGAAGACGGTGTGGTGATTCCTCAAGGCCTTAGAAATAGAAATTCCATTTGACCCAGCAATGTCATTACTGGGTATATATCCAAAAGACTATAAATCATTCTACTATAAGGACACATGTACACGAATGTTCATTGCAGCACTGTTTACAATAGCAAAGACCTGGAATCAACCCAAATGCCCATTGATAATAGACTGGATTGGAAAAATGTGGCACATATACACCATGGAATATTATGCAGCAATCATAAATGATGAGTTTGTGTCATTCGTAGGGACATGGATGAATCTGGGGAACGTCATCCTCAGCAAACTGACACAAGAACAGAAAAAGAAACACCGCATATTCTCACTCTTAGGTGGGTGATTAAAAATGAGAACACATGGACACAGAAAGGGGAGTACTAAACAGTGGGGTCTATTGGGGGGAAAAGGGGAGTGCCAGTGGGAGGGGGAGGTGGGGAGGGATAGCCTGGGGAGAAATGCCAAATGTGGGTGAAGGGGAGAAGGAAAGAAAAGCACACTGCCATGTGTGTTCCTACACAACTGTCTTGCATGCTCTGCTCATGTACCCCAAAACCTAAAATCCAATAAAAAATTTAAAAAAAATAAAGTTTTCTCAACATTATTTGTTAAAGATACTGTGTTTTTTTTAATAAATTGTCATCTATATAAAAAATCAGTTGGCTTTAAATACATGGATATATTTCCAGTCTCCATTTGTGCTCTATTGGCCTATGTGACTATTTTTGTTCAAGTACCATACTGTTTTTATTACTATAGCTTTTCAGTATATTTCAAAGTCAGGTAGGATGATACTTTTAGCCTTTCTTTTTTGCTTGAATGCTTTTGCTATTTAGGGTCTTTTGTCATACCGTATACATTTTAGATTTTTTTTTTGAGATGGAGTTTATTTATTGTCACCCATGCTGAAGTGCTGCAGTTGCACAATCTCACCTCACTGCAACCTCTGCCTCCTGGGTTCAAGCAATTCTCCTACCTCAGCCTCTCAAGTAGCTGAGATTGCAGGCACACACCACTATGTCCAGCTAATTTTGTATTTTTAGTAGAGACAGGGTTTCACCATGTTGGCCAGGCTGGTCTTGAACTTCTGACTTCAAGTGATCCACCTGCGTTGGCCCCACAAAGTCCTGGAATTACAGGTGGAGACACTGTATCCGACTTTGGGCAAAACTTTATTAGTTTTTCTCTCTTTACTCCTTTTGTTTCTTTCTATTTTAAGAAGAATTTAAATTTCTACTTGAAATTACTAATTTGAACCCAAAAATATCTGAGATAGGCCTCAATTTAGAAAGTTTATTTTGCCCAGGTTAAGGACACACCTACCACAAAATCTCAGGAGGTCATGACAATGCATGCCCAAGGTTATTGAGGCACAGGTTGGTTTTATACATTTTAGGGAGACAGGAGATATCCATCACTGTATGTAAGATGTACATTGTCCAGAAAAGTGGGACAACATGAAGTGGGATGGGAGCTGCCACGTCATAGGTAGATAAAAAAAACAAATGGTGTATTTTGGCCAATTTTTTGCCTACTTTACAACATAAAACAACAGGTAATATAACCAAAAGCCATATGGTTTTCTAGCATGATTAAAAGCTACACATGTATTTTTAGCAGGGCAAAAACAACACAAACCATGGCGATTACAACAAAAACCCTTCTGTTCATGAGTAGCCCTTCAGTGGGTGACATCACACAGCCCACTGTGGAGTTTCTGAATTCTACACTTGAACGCAGTCAAAAGTTGGAAAATTGACTTACAAACATAAATCTTGTCCAAGGTAGGTTGGCGACTCCCACACCATGACTCAGCATACCCATGACATGGTGACTCTAGTAAGAAGAGGAAGTTTACAGGAGGAATAGAGATACTCATGTAGTCTACTGTTGAGATCGTGACTCATGTACTTAAACATTCAGGTGTTGACTCTTTTTTCTGAAACTGGAACATGTATGGAATTGTTAATCTCACCCTGAATCTTCCTGCAGATGTTACCGTGATGTCTGCTTCTCCCAGCCCTTGAGTGATTTGACTCTGTTGTCAGGGTGCGGCTGACAGATGGGATTGTGACATGTCACTGAACCCAGCAACTGGGTCAGAGACACTATTCTGCCTTGGCACCGCCCATTTGGGGCTTTGTGACATATGTCTGTGCTCATAACTAAGGTGATGTGATTCTTTTCTTTTGCCTGATATCTGCTCACATGGGAGTCAGTAACATATTGCTGGGCCCAATGTCAGAGGGACATTGCTCTTTTACCTTGACCTTCTTAGAAAACATTGTGATGTGTTGTTGAGCCCACAGTCAACTTGATGTCTCCTGCATGAACCCTGACCACAGAGACCATTGTGAAATATCTCTGGAAGCTCAACTATTTGAAGTGATTACCTTGTTAAACCTGCTCTTTGCCTATAGAAGAGGATGTGACATATCTCTGGGCCCAGCACCTAGTTGATGCAACTCTGCTCTCCTGCATGGGCTATGCTTACAGAAGAGAGAGTGACTTATCACTGGGCTGAGCACACAGGTGATGTAATTTTACTGCCTTGATTCTTGCCCACAGGAATCATCATTACATACTTTTGGTCTCTTCTACTAGATGATGTGTGTCTTTTTTTTTCCTGGGATGTGTTCACAGTGCAGATTGTGACATATTACTTGAACCAGCACCTACATGATGTACCTCTCATCTTATGCCTTGGATTTTCCCACTGGGCTGGTTGTGACATACAGCTGGGCACAGCTTCTAGGTTATTTAATTCAGCTCTTCTTTCTGAGTCCTAGCCACAGGAGGCATTGTGACATATCTCTAAGCACTTCACCTAGGTAATATGACTCTTTTCCCTGGAACTTCCCATAATATGGTATTGTAACATATTTCTGGACCAGCACCTAGTTGAGGTTACTCTTTTCTCCTACCTGTTACCTGTTACTGAAAGTGAATTCATATTGGTGTGGGTCTCCAGGAACCTCAGTTCTTGCCTCCTCAGAAGAAACAACTCAACTGAGTGGCACAAAGCAGGAGAGACCAAGGCAAGTTTCAGAGCAGCAGTAAAAGTGTGTTAAAAAACTATGGAACAGGAACAAAAGGAAGGAAAGTATACATGGAAGAGGGCCAACTGCATGACTTAAAAGTCCAGTGCATGGTGTGATTTTTTGACTGGGGGTTTTGTATGTTGGAATACTTCTGGGGTCTCTCTCTCTCTTTTTTTTGAGACTGAGTCTCATTCTGTCACCTGGACTGGAGTGCAATGGCCTGATCTTGGCTCACGGCAACCTTCATCCCCTGGGTTTGAGCAATTTTCCTGCCTCAGCCTCTCAAGTGGCTAGTATTACCGGCATCCGCCACCACAACCAGCTAATTTTTTGTATTTTTAGTACAGATAGATTTTCACTATATTGGCCAGGCTGGTCTTGAACTCCTGACCTTGTGATCCTCCTGCCTCAGCCTCCCAAATGCTAGGACTCCAGGCATGAGCCACCACACCTGGATACTTCTGGGGTCTTGCATTACTTCCCCTCACTTGCTCAACTCCTTAAATTTTATTGGGAAGCTGCTGATCACTAGTTGTAGATGATCCTCTAGTTACCACTTGAGAATAGAGGAGATACTGGAGTGAACTGTGGGCCCCTCTTCATCTATGGAGTTCTGGAATGCATAAGTCTTACCATGTACACCTAACTTTTGATCTCTGTTATGAGTTTCTTGCACTTGTGGCCTTGGGCTGGCCTATATCATGGACTCCATTGACCTCTAGTGACTCTAGCTAAGAGCATTCTAGCAACAAAATAAGTATTTCTTTTCTCGGGTTTTCACCTCCCGTGTTCTTTCAGTAGATGTGAAGCTCATTTTTTAACTAACTACCAAAAGGGGGCTAGACTTTCCTCCCCACTCCTTTCATATATGACCTTGAAGACCTTGGTGCATATTGAGAAGGGCAGGAAAGTAACTAGACAAATGGAGACTACAGAAGAAAGTGAATGAAAGCAAGAGGAATACTCATGGGAAGACTTCATATGCTCAACAGAACAGCAGCTCTTGGATTCAAGAGGGAAAAGTTTATTCAAAGCAGGTGAAAAAGTGATTCAAAAGTCACTGAGAAACTCATTCCTGGGGCATAACAGAATGAAAAGTACATGTTAAGTCATAAGAAGCTGGCAGAGCCACAGTTGCAATTAGTGTGAATTAGTGGAATTAGATTAGAGGCTTATGTCTGGACCCTATCTACAAGGAAATTGTGACATATATTTGCATTCGTAATCAAAAGTAGTGACTCTTTTTTCTTTCCACTGGGAAGACTGTAACCTATTACTGGGCCCAGTAACAAGTTATGTGCCTCTCTTGCATGGGCCTTGCCTAAAAAATGTATTGGGATGTAACACTGGGCTCAGCATCCAGGGGATGTGACTGCCACCTGTGCCCTCCTTTCAGGAGGTGATCGTAACATATTCCTGCCTAAGCCTCAAGGTGACACATGACTCTCCTGCCAGGTCTTTGCCCTCTGAAAAAATTGTGACATTTTCCTGAGTCAGCGCCAAGGTGACATACCTCTCCTACTCATTTTCTACATGTAGGAGGGATGTTGGTGTATGTATTTGCCCAGATCATAGAAACAACATTTATACCAAAAAAAAAGTTAACAGAAAATATACTATCTCTAATAGCTTGGCTTAGGAAAATTATAAAATCATGGGTCTTTTCTTTGTACAAATGTTGTAAAGAATTACCACTCTCTCATATAGTATAAAGCCATCAAGTTGTACAAACAATGTCATCACAGGTGTGAGAGATAGAAAAGTTCTTCAAAGCTTATATCTTAGACTGCATCATAAGGAGTTACAATCTCTTGCTCTATGGCCATTGTCCAGTATTAGCATAAACATATGCCCATGTATATATATTCTCTAAATCAGCTACATCTTGAATCAGCTATATTGACTCACTCTGAAATGTCTGAACAGGACTGGGCAAGTTCCAAACCCTGGTGCATGCCATTCCTTATTTGGAAACCCTCCTGACCTCCTGAGTAGCTTCTTTTTTCTTTTCTTCTTCCTCATCTTCTTTCTCCTTATCTATTCAGAAAATTTCCAAGTTTTTTTTTAGCCAGTTGGGTCAAGCATAGAATGTTAAGTCGCATTTCAGCCAATGGATACTAGACATAGCAGTAGGTTGTGAAATTTCATAATTTTCAGGTTATGAAAGTTATAAATGTCCCTTCTCCTTGTTCAAGTGTACTCTTGTTGCAAGACTGCCAGCGAGTTGCACCCTTTCTGCAGGAAGTAAACTAGCCTTGCTGAGTAATCCACTGTCTTGGCATGTATTTTTCTTATAACCAGTTTCCAAAAACAGGACACAGCACAAATATGAGATTGTGTTTTTGTGTGCACAATTTGCCAACCATTAAAATTGTCACCCTCACACATGGACAGGGTTCAATTTTGAGGTCCTGAATCTCACAAGGAGACACAGTTTCAAGGTAAAACTGTGACTGTCCACTGTGAACATCTGGCCACTGCTGGGTTAGTGACTCTTTAATAAACCCAGCTTATAGGGAGGTAAAAGCTTTTTCAATCTGGACTCTTTCCATTGAAGAGATGTTGATTCTCAGACCTGAGCTTAGGGCCATGGGTACAATCATGGGTTAATATCAGCATAAATATGACAGAGCAGATTGTGACTCTCATATATAATGTATAAAGCACCTATGTGATGCAGAGAGTGTCCTAAAAGAATTGAGAACACAGATGAGAATATGACACTCATATGCACACACACCCAACAGTCAAGATTGTCATGTTTCCAAATGAACATGCCCTACTGCTGAGGAACTGAATCTCCCAACTGGAGGCAGTCAAAGGGTGGATAATTGATTTTCACATGTGGATATGGTCAAAAGGAGGGCTGGTGACTTTTGGACCATGACTCAGCACACTTGTAAGACTGTTACTAATAAGACTCAATCCGCAGAAGATTCTTAAGAATCCCATGCATGATTCCAGTTCACCATTGAGATTGTGACTCTTCTATTTAGACCCAACATACTAGAAGTGTTGACTTTTATACCTAGAACCAAGACATGTGCTAAATTCTTAATTTCATCACTAGACCTTCCTGCAGGTGAGAGTGTGACATATGCCCCTGCTCATGGCCTGCATGATTTGGGTCTTCTGCCTGGGCTCAGTCAAATGTCAAATTGTGAGATATTGTTGGACTCAGTATCTAATTGATATGACTATTCTGCTTTGTCTCTAACTACAGGGGTTTTTGTGACATATTGCTGGTCCTTGTCACCCAAGTAATGTGACTCTCCTCTCTTGTCTTGGCAATACCACTGAACCATACAGGCATTATGACATATCACTGAGCCTGCATCCAGGGTATTTGGCTCTCCTGCCTGTGCCCTGCTCACTTGGGCCATTGAGATGTATTGCTGAGTCCAACACTCAAGTGATGTAACTCTCCTGCTTGGGCCCTTTCTACAAGGGGCATCTGCCATATCTCTGTGCCTATTATCCAGGTGGTGTGACTCTTTCTCCAGCCTAGTCTTAGTCTAAAGGAAAAATTGTGTTATATCTCTGAGACTATTATCTAGCTGACACAACTTTTCTCTTTTTCCTAGCTTCTGCCCACCAGGGTAATTGTAACATATCCCTGTCCCAGGACTATGTTAATGTTACTCTTTTGGCTTCACACTGCAATCACAAGACATTTTGACATATTTTATTTGACACCAACACCAAGGTACTTGAATTTCCTGCCTGGATCCTGCCCAAAAGGGACATTTTGACATATCTTTGGACCCATCAACTCTTTGATGGGACCTTCTCTCCTATGAGCTTTGCCCTGGACCATCTGCACAATAGATAGAGTGATTCATTACTAAGCCCAGCACACAGGTAATGTGACTCTCCTGCCAATTCCCTGCCCTGAGAAATAATAGTGACATATCCCTAGAGAAGGACCAGGTAATGTGATTCTCCTGCTTGCTCCCTACCCACAAATAGAACTGTGACATATATCTTTGCTCAGTTTACAGGTGTGATGATGACTTTTATACCTCAAACCAGCCAATATGGGTAATACTGTGGGCCTTTCTTTGTTTGAAGGTAATAGAGGGTTACTACTTTATTGCATGTCATATGAAGACCTTGGGTGGTACAGTGTCAACACAAAGCCCAGCATGCAGGTGAAATTGTGTTTTACATTCATGCACCCTGCCATACATTTCATTCATTACATCCACACATGAGCCAAGCCCACTGATGAAGTTTGAAATCTCACATGAGAATGCAGCTTACACTTGCAATTATGGCTTTTATCTGTGAAGACTTGGCCACACTTGGAATGGTAACTCATTTCTAAATCCCCTCATAGGCAGGACTCTCCTATCTGGACCAAGAGAACTGGAGTGACGTCGACTCTCATATCTTGGCTTAAGGCCGCAGATACAATCATTGGTCCATACCAGCATGAATGTCTGAGAGTGAATTGTCACACTAAAGCAAACTATATAATGCCATCAGTTGGTACAGAGAATGTTTTCATGGGGCCCAGCAGACAGGTGGGTTTGTGACGCTTATATGAACACCCAGCTGATAGTAAAGATGGTCAACACCATGTACTGTTGAGGTTCTAACTCTCATACTCAGATTCAGTCAGAAGAAGATTTTTAAAAAGGCTCTTGTACGTGAATGTGGTCCACCGGTGGGTTGGTGACTCTCAGACCAGAATTCAGCACCAAGGAGGCTGAGACTCCACTAAATCAACACAGTCTGCAATAGAAATTGGGACTCTGATCCATAGATTCAATTTACTGAAGAGATAGTGCCTCATGTAGTTGGACCCAACATTTAGGATGCGTCAACTCTCATACCCAAACTGAAATATGTGCAGGATTGTTCATCTCATCCATAGACCTTCCTGCAGGTGTGACTGTGACATATCATGTGCCCAGCACCCAGCATGATTTGAGTCTCCCACCTAAACCTAGCCCACAGATGAAATTGTGACATATCACTGAACCCAGAACCTAGGTGATGTTATTCTAGTCTTCTGCCTTGGCCCTGCCTACATGGGGCATTTTCACATGTTTCTAGGCCCCGCACTCAGCACTCAGATTATATGTCTCTTCTGCCTGTGCCCAGCCCATATGGGTTATGGTGACATATTTTTTGGAATGTCACCAATGTTATGTAAGACTCCTTCCTGGGGTCTGCCTGCAGGGTGCATTTTGGCATATCTATGTGCCAATCACACACGTGATGTGAACATTTTCTACTGCCTGGTTTCTGTTCAGAGGAAAGATTATGACCTATTAAAGGGCCACCATCTAATTGATGTGACTCTTTTTCTCAGGTTCTGTCTACAGGAAGATTATGACATAATGTGGCTTTCCTCTTCTCTTAGTTGAACTGTACCCATAAAACAGATTGTGGCATATCTCTAGAACCAGCACCTCAGTGATGTGAATGTCCTCTCTTGCCTGGCCATGCCTAGAGAAGGCAGCTACTGCTGGGCATCATGGCTCATGCCTCTAATCCCAGCATGATGTGGTGACTCAGGCCTGTATTCCAGCATTTTGGGAGGCTGAGGTGGGTGGATCACAAGGTCAATAGATCGAGACCATCCTGGTCAATGTGGTGAAACCCTGTCTTTACTAAAAATGAAAAAGTTTTCTGGGCATGATGATGCACACCTGTAGCTTCAGCTACTTAGGAGACAGAGGTGGGAGAATCACTTGAACCCAGGAGGTGGAAGTTGCAGTGAGCCAAGATTGCACCACTGCACTGAGGACAGAGGACTCCTTCTAAAATAATAATAATAATAATAAATAAAGGCAGTTACTCATGACTGGGCCTAGCACACAGGTGACAGAGGGCATTGGGACATATCTCTGGCCCCATCACCTGGATGATGTGACTCTTCTCTTTTTCATAGGACCTGTTTATATGAGGAATGTGACATATTGTCGGGCCCAGGATCTATGTGATGCATCCTTCCTCTCATGCCTGCTCTTTTTCAACTAAAGTGATTGTGACATAATGCTAAGCCCAGCCCCTAAGTTACATAACTTTTCTTTTGTTTCTGATTCCTACCCACAAAGAGGCATTGCAACATATTTTTGAGTCCCTCACCTAGGTGCTGTGACTTTCATGAGTGAGCCATCCACTTAGTGGGTACTGCAACATATTTGCATACAGCACCGAGGTGATGTGACTCTTCTGCTTGAAATTTGTTCAAGCAGTAGAAGACCCTGTGATATATCACTGGGTCCAGCACCTAGGTTGTTTGACTTTCCTTTACTGCCTGGGCCCTGCATACTTTCTTGTTTGCAAAGGATTTTATATTTCCTTCACTTACGAAGCTCAGTTTGGCTGGATATGAAATTCTGGGTTGAAAGTTCTTTTCTTTAAGGATGTTGAATATTGACCCCCACTCTCTTCTGGCTTGTAGAGTTTCTGCCAAGAGATCTGCTGTGAGTCTGATGGGCTTTCCTTTGTGGGTGACCCAACCTTTCTCTCTCGCTGCCCTTAGTATTTTCTCCTTCATTTCAACCCTGGTGAATCTGACAATTATGTGCCTTGGGGTTGCTCTTTTTGCGGAATATCTTTGTGGTGTTCTCTGTATTTCCTGGACTTGAATATTGGCCTGCCTTGCTAGATTGGGCAAATTTTCCTGGATAGTATTCTGAAGAGTATTTTCCAGCTTGGATTCATTCTGTTTGTCACATTCTGGTACACCTATCAATCGTAGGTTAGGTCTCTTCACATAGTCCCACATTTATTGAAGACTTTGTTCATTTCTTTTTGCGCTTTTCCCTCTAATCTTGATTTCTCGTTTTGTTTCATTGAGTTGATCTTCGACTTCTGATATTCTTTCTTCTGCTTGGTCAATTCGGCTGTTGAAAGTTGTGCATGCTTTGCGAAGTTCTCATGTTGTGTTTTTCAGCTCCTTCAGTTCATTCATATTCCTCTCTAAGTTGTCCATTCTTGTTATCATTTCCTCAAATCTTTTTTCAAGGTTCTTAATTTCTTTGCATTGATTTAGAACATATTCTTTTAGCTCATGGAAGTTCCTCATTAGCCACCTTCTGAAGTCTGATTCTGTCATTTCATCACACTCATTCTCTGTCCAGCTTGGTTCCCTTGCTGGTGAGGAGTTTTGGTCCTTTGTAGGAGGCGAGTTGTTTTGGTTTTGGGTGTTTCTGTCCTCTTTGTACTGTTTTTTTCCCATCTTTGTGGATTTATTCACCTGTCATCTGAGTAGTTGCTGACTTTTTGATTGGGTCTCTGAGTGGATGCCCAGATTGTTGATGATGACGTATTTCTGTTACTTAGTTTTTTTTCTAACAGTCTAACCCCCCTGCTGTATGACTGCTGAGGCCCACTCCAGGCCCTGCTTGTCTGGGGTACACCTGTAGCAGCTGCGGAACAGTGAGGAATGCTACCAGTTTCTTCTTCTGCTATCTTTGTCCCAGAATGATGCCTGCCAAATGTCAGTCTGATCAGTTTTTTTTGAGGTGACTCTTTGGATATACAGGGGTCAGGGAGCTGCTTGAGGTGACAGTCTGTACTTTATAGGAGCTCAAGTGCTGAGCTGTGAGCTTCGTTGTTCATTCAGGGCTGTTAGGCAGGTAGGTTTAAGTCTGCTGCAGCAGAACTCATAAAACCTTTTTGATTCCTCAGATGCTTTGTCTTGGGGAGTTAGGGCTTTCTTTATGAGTATCCATTGCACTGTCCTGCCCAGCTAGGAGGCAGTCTAGTCACTATTTGCCTGCTGAGCCTCCTCCCTGCTGCCATGGGCTCTGCCCTGCTGCCGTGGGTTCTGCCCTGCTGCCATGGGCCCCACCCTGCTGTCGTGGGCTCTGCCCTATTGCCGTGGGCTCCGCCCTACTGTCATGGGCTCTACCCTGTTTCCGTGGGCTCCGCCCTGGTGCCATGGGCTCCAGCCTGCTGCTGAGTGTAATTCCCTGTAGTCCTTTTTATATGAGTGTGGTTAAAACTGCTGTGGTGATGGTGGCCTGCCTCTGTATTGGCAGAGTCTCTGTTATGGCGGGTTGCCTTGGCAATAGCAGGCTGCGTCAGCAATGGGAGTGTACCCCAGTAGGGGCGGAATGCCTCGGTAGTGGCAGACGCCCCTCCCCCACCGAGCTGCACCATCCTGAATTCAGCTGTGCCCACAGTGAAACTCTCAACCCCGAGTGTTTTGAATCGCCATTTTGTTTGTCCCTGTGGGGTGGGACCTGCTGAGCCTGCTCATCTGGCTCCCTGTTTCAGAGCCCTTTTTTTTTTAAAAAAAATTAAACATTTGACTCTATCCCAGGTATTTCAGTCGGCTGCTGATACGGCATCAGGATCTGTGTGATTTCCCGTGCAGCAACCCACTGCGCCGGCTCAAATGTTGCTTCCCGGGAATCTCCTGTTGTGGCTTACTGTCCAAGTCCCGTTTAATCAGATGGATATGCTAATCTGCCCTCCCAAATCTCAGGTTTCCGGTTTAACAGGCCACCCAGACCAGTGCGTTTTGTGCGGAGTGCCGCTGCACTGCAGCGCTGGCTGAAACGGCTGCACCAGCCGAAACAGCTGCAATGGCGTCTTGTGTCTCTCCTACACCTGGGAATTTCCCCGTTCTGTGGGCAACAAAGATCCATCTGGAAATGCTGCTTGCACTCACCCTCTGCGTCTTCACTGAGAGCTGCAATCCTGAGTTGCTTTTACCACACCATCTTCTTACCCTTTCTTTTTTTTTTTTTTTTTTTGAGATGGAGTTTCGCTCTTGTTACCCAGGCTGGAGAACAATGGCGTGATCTCGGCTCACCGTAACCTCCGGTGAGGTTCAGGCAATTCTCCTCCTGGGTTCAGGCAATTCTCCTGCCTCATCTTTTGAGTAGCTAGGATTACAGGCACACGCCACCATGCCCAGCCAATTTTTTTTTGTATTTATAATAGAGACGGGGTTTCACCATGTTGACCAGGATGGTGTCGATCTCTTGACCTCGTGATCCACCCACCTCGGCCTCCCAAAGTGCTGGGATTACAGGCATGAGCCACCGTGCCAAGCCCGGAATTTTGTTTTTTAATTGCGTTTTAGGTTTTGGGGTACGTGTGCAGCGCATGCAATACAGTTGCATAGGTACACACATGGCAGTGTGTTTTGTTTGCTTTCTCCCCTTCACCCACATTTGGTATTTCTCACCTGGCAATCCCTCCCCACCTCCCCCTCCCACTGGCCTTCCCCTTTCCCCCCTATAGACCCCAGTGTTCAGTACTCCCCTCTCTGTGTCCATGTGTTCTCATTTTTCATCACCCGCCTATGAGTGAGAATATGCGGTGTTTCATTTTCTGTTCTTGTGTCAGTTTGCTGAGAATGATGTTCTCCAAATTCATCCATGTCCCAACAAACGACACAAACTCATCATTTCTCATTGCTGCATAATATTCCATGGTGTATATGTGCCACATTTTCCCAATCCAATCTATCATCGATGGGCATTTGGGTTGATTCCAGGTCTTTGCTATTGTAAACAGCGCTGCAATGAACATTTGTGTGCATGTGTCCTTGTAGTAGAACTATATATAGTCCTTCGGATATATACCCAGTAATGGGATTGCTGGGTCAAATGGGATTTCTATTTCTAAGGCCTTGAGGAATCGCCACACCGTCTTCCACAATGGTTGGACTAATTTACACTCCCACCGACAGTGTAAAAGTGTTCCTTTCTCTCCACATCCTCTCCAGCATCTGTTGTCTCCAGATTTTTTAATGATCGCCATTCTAACTGGCGTGAGATGGTATCTCAATGTGGTTTTGATTTGCATCTCTCTGATGACCAGTGACAATGAGCATTTTTTCATATGATTGTTGGCTTCATACATGTCTTCTTTCGTAAAGTGTCTGTTCATATCCTTTTACCACTTTTGAATAGGCTTGTTTGTTTTTTTCCTGTAAATCTGTTTGAGTTCTTTGTAAATTCTGGATATCAGCCCTTTGTCAGATGGGTAAACTGCAAAAATTTTTTCCTATTCTGTTGGCTGCCAATTCACACTAGAGACTGTTTCTTTTGCTGTGCAGAAGCTGTGGAGTTTCATTAGGTCCCATTTGTCTATTTTGGTTTTCGTTGCCAATGCTTTTGGTGTTTTGTTCATGAAGTCCTTGCCTACTCCTATGTCCTGGATAGTTTTGCCTAGATTTCCTTCTAGGGTTTTTTGTTTTTCTTTTTTTATTGCATTTTAGGTTTTGGGGTACATGTGCAGAGCATGCAATACAGTTGCATAGGTACACACAGGGCAGTGTGTTTTGTTTGCTTTCTCCCCTTCACCCACATTTGGTATTTCTCCCCTGGCAATCCCTCCCCACCTCCCCCTCCCACTGGCCCTCCCCTTTTCCCCCTATAGACCCCAGTGTTCAGTACTCCCCTCTCTGTGTCCATGTGTTCTCATTTTTCATCACCCGCCTATGAGTGAGAATATGCGGTGTTTCATTTTCTGTTCTTGTGTCAGTTTGCTGAGAATGATGTTCTCCAGATTCATCCATGTCCCTATAAACGACACGAACTCATCATTTCTGATTGCTGCATAATATTCCATGGTGTATATGTGCCACATTTTCCCAATCCAGTCTATCATCGATGGGCATTTGGGTTGATTCCAGGTCTTTGCTATTGTAAACAGCGCTGCAATGAACATTTGTGTGCATGTGTCCTTGTAGTAGAACTATATATAGTCCTTCGGATATATACCCAGTAATGGGATTGCTGGGTCAAATGGGATTTCTATTTCTAAGGCCTTGAGGAATCGCCACACCGTCTTCCACAATGGTTGGACTAATTTACACTCCCACCGACAGTGTAAAAGTGTTCCTTTCTCTCCACATCCTCTCCAGCATCTGTTGTCTCCAGATTTTTTAATGATCGCCATTCTAACTGGCGTGAGATGGGATCTCAATGTGGTTTTGATTTGCATCTCTCTGATGAGCATTTTTTCATATGATTGTTGGCCTCATATATGTCTTCTTTCGTAAAGTGTCTGTTCATATCCTTTGACCACTTTTGAATGGGCTTGTTTGTTTTTTTCCTGTAAATCTGTTTGAGTTCTTTGTATATTCTGGATATCAGCCCTTTGTCAGATGGGTAAACTGCAAAAATTTTTTCCCATTCTGTTGGTTGCCGATTCACACTAGAGACTGTTTCTTTTGCTGTGCAGAAGCTGTGGAGTTTGATTAGGTCCCATTTGTCTATTTTGGCTTTTGTTGCCAATGCTTTTGGTGTTTTGTTCATGAAGTCCTTGCCTACTCCTATGTCCTGGATGGTTTTGCCTAGATTTCCTTCTATGGTTTTTATGGTGCCAGGTCTTATGTTTAAGTCTTTAATCCATCTGGAGTTAATTTTAGTGTAAGGTGTCAGGAACGGGTCCAGTTTCTGCTTTCTACACATGGCTAGCCAGTTTTCCCAACACCATTTGTTGATCAGGGAGTCCTTTCCCGATTGCTTGTTTATGTCAGGTTTATCAAAGATTGTATGGTTGTAGCTATGTTGTGTTGCCTCTGATGCCTCTGTTCTGTTCCATTGATGTATATCTCTGTTTTTGTACCAGTACCATGCTGTTTTGATTACTGTAGCCTTATAGTATAGTTTGAAATCCGGTAGTGTGATGCCCCCCACTGTGTTCTTTTTGCTTAGAATTGACCTGGCTATGCCGGCTCTCTTTTGGTTCCATATGAAGTTCATGGTGGTTTTTTCCAGTTCTGTGAAGAAAGTCAATGGTAGCTTGATGGGGATAGCGTTGATTCTGTAAATTACTTTGGGCAGTATAGCCATTTTCACGATATTAATTCTTCCTAACCATGAACATGGAATATTTCTCCATCTGTTTGTGTCCTCTCTGATTTCGTTGAGCAGTGGTTTGTAGTTTTCCCTGAAGAGGTCCCTTACGTTCCTTGTGAGTTGTATTCCAAGGTATTTTATTCTTTTTGTAGCAATTGTGAATGGCAGTTCGTTCTTGATTTGGCTTTCTTCAATTCTGTTATTGGTGTATAGGAATGCTTCTGATTTTTGCACATTGATTTTATATCCTGAGACTTTGCTGAGGTTGCTTATCAGTTTCAGGAGTTTTTGGGCTGAGGCGATGGGGTCTTGTAGGTATACTATCATGTCGTCTGCAAATAGAGACAATTTGGCTTCCTCCTTTCCTAATTGAATAACCTTTATTTCTTTGTCTTGCCTGATTGCTCTGGCTAGAACTTCCAGTACTATATTGAATAGGAGTGGTGACAGAGGGCATCCTTGTCTGGTGCCGGATTTCAAAGGGAATGCTTCCAGTTTTTGCCCATTCAGTATGATATTGGCTGTTGGTTTGTCATAAATAGCTTTTATTACTTTGAGATACGTTCCATCGATACCGAGTTTATTGAGGGTTTTTAGCATAAAGGGCTGTTGAATTTTGTCAAATGCCTTCTTTGCATCAATTGAGATAATCATGAGGTTTTTGTTTTTGGTTCTGTTTGTGTGGTGAATTACGTTGATAGACTTGCGTATGTAGAACCAGCCTTGCATCCCCGGGATGAATCCTACTTGATCATGATGGATAAGTCTTTTGATTTGCTGTTGCAATCAGCTTGCCAATATTTTATTGAAGATTTTTGCATCTATGTTCATCATGGATATTGGCCTGAAGTTTTCTTTTCTTGTTGGGTCTCTGCCGGGTTTTGGTATCAGGATGATATTGGTCTCGTAGAATGATTTGGGTAGGATTCCTTCTTTTTGGATTATTTGGAATAGTTTCAGAAGGAATTGTACCAGCTCCTCTTTGTGTGTCGGGTAGAATTTGGCTGTGAACCCGTCTGGACCTGGGCTTTTTTTGTGTGGTAGGCTCTTAATTGCTGCCTCGACTTCTGCCCTTGTTATTGGTCTATTCATAGTTTCAGCTTCCTCCTGGTTTAAGCTTGGGAGAACACAGGAGTCCAGGAATTTATCCATTTCTTCCAGGTTTACTAGTTTATGTGCATAGAGTTGTTTGTAATATTCTCTGATGATGGTTTGAATTTCTGTGGAATCTGTGGTGATTTTCCCTTTATCATTATTTATTGCATCTATTTGGTTGTTCTCTCTTTTCTTTTTAATCAATCTGGCTAGCGGTTTGTCTATTTTGTTGATCTTTTCAAAAAACCAGCTCTTGGAATTATTGATTTTTTGGAGGGTTTTTCGTGTCTCTGTCTTGTTCAGTTCAGCTCTGATCTTAGTTATTTTTTGTCTTCTGCTGGGTTTTGAGTTTTTTTGATCTTGCTCCTCTAGCTCTTTCAATTTTGACGATAGGGTGTCAATTTTGGATCTCTTCATTCTTCTCATATGGGCACTTATTGCTATATAGTTTCCTCTAGAGACTGCTTTAAATGTGTCCCAGAGATTCTGGCATGTTGTGTCTTCGTTCTCATTGGTTTCAAAGAACTTCTTTATTTCTGCCTTCATTTCGTTGTTTATCCAATCAACATTCAGGAGCCTGTTGTTCAGTTTCCACGAAGCTGTGCAGTTCTGGGTTGGTTTCTTAATTTTGAGTTCTAACTTCATTGCACTATGGTCTGAGAGGCTGTTTGTTGTGATTTCAGTTATTTTGAATTTGCTGAGCAGTGCTTTACTTCCAATTATGTGGTCAATTTTAGAGTAGGTATGATGTGGTGCTGAGAAGAATGTATATTCTGTGGATTTGTGGTGGAGAGTTCTGTAAATGTCTATCAGGTTTGCTTGCTCCAGGTCTGAGTTCAAGCCCTGGATATCCTTGTTGATTTTCTATCTGGTTGATTGGTCTAATATTGACAGTGGAGTGTTAAAGACTCCCACTATTATTGTGTGGGAGTCTAAGTCTTTTTGTAAGTCGTTAAGAACTTGCCTTATGTATCTGGGTGCTCCTGTATTGGGTCCATATATGTTCAGGATTGTTAGCTCTTCTTATTGTATCGATCCTTTTACCATTATGTAATGGCCTTCTTTGTCTCTTTTGATCTTTGTTGCTTTGAAGTCTATTTTATCAGAGATGAGGATTGCAACTCCTGCTTTCTTTTGCTCTCCATTTGCTTGGTAAATCTTCCTCCATCCCTTTCTTTTGAGCCTTTGTGTATCCTTGCATGTGAGATGGGTTTCCTGGATACAGCACACTGCTGGGTTTTGGCTTTTTATCCAATTTGCCAGTCTGTGTCTTTTGATTGGTGCATTTAGTCCATTTACATTTAGGGTTAATATTGTTATGTGTGAATTTGACACAGCCATTTTGATGCTAGCTGGCTGTTTTGCCCGTTAGTTGTTGTAGATTCTTCATTATTTTGATGCTCTTTAGCATTTAGTGTGATTTTGGAATGGTTGGTACTGGTTGTTCCTTTCTATGTGTAGTGCCTCTTTCAGGAGCTCTTGTAAAGCAGCCAGCCCGGAATTTTTAATCTCATTTCTTGACCTGCTTGGTAGTATGATTGTGACATGTACTCTTGCCCAGTGTCTGAGTGCCTTGACTATCCTGTCTGGATAAAGCCCAAAATAAAATTGTGATATATACCTGAGCCAAGCATTTAAGTTATTTAACATTTCTGCGTAGTCCCTGTACTCAGGGAAAATTGTGACATATCACTGGGTCTATAACCTAGGTTATATCATCATCTGCTTCTTCCTGGACCGTGCCAACAGAGACAGTTGTAGCATATAACTGGGCCAATCACCTATGTGTTGTGACTTTACTAGTCTGTGTAGGCTTTGCCACATTTTAGGTGACATATCACTGAGAACTTTGCAAAATAATGTGACTTCCTGCCTTGGCCCTTCCAAAAGGAGACATAGTGCCATATCAATAGGCCCATCGACTGGGTATTGTGGCTCTCCTCTCTTACCTTAGCCCTGTCTACAGGATGACATATTACTGTGCCCTGCATGCACATAATGTGTCTTTCCTGCATGAACCCTGCCCACGAATGGCATTGAGACATACTGCTGGGCCCAGTAACCAGGTTATGTGACTTTTCTGCCATAGCCCTGCCAACAGAGTGGATATTGACATGTTTCTGGTCCAGCATTCAGGTAATCTGATGATCTCTTCTGGTTTATTCACACAGGCTGTTTTGACATATAGTTTTCCCAGCTCACAGGCATTATGATTACACTCATGAAAACCCAAACAATAGGAATGATTTTGAGGCTGATAGCCAGACTTTAGGCAGTAGGTAAAGTCCTGGGTTTCCTACTTTTAGAAATGTCACAGAGATGTATAAAATTTGTGCGTATTCTATAAATACTTTTCTTGCTACAGAGAATGTAATAACAGGGCTCAGCACACAGGTGAGATTGTGACTTCCACAGGTACAATAGGCTAACAATTAGGATTGTCACTTCCAAACATGAAGGAAGCACACTGGTGAGCTTCTCAATCTCACATCCACAGGTACAGTCCACAGGTAAAAGTCTGACTGTCTTGGGTACATCTGAAAACAGTTTGAAAGTGACTGATTTCTAGACCCAGCTCAGAGGCATGGTGATTAGTTGCCTATCTGGACCTAGACAATAGGAAATGTGCTGACTCTCATAGGTAGCCTTAAAGCAATGGGCAAGGTCCTGGGCTTTCTACTCATATGAATGTCATGAAATGTTACAAAACTCATGCATATTGTATGACCCTTTCTGGTGGTATACAGAGTGTCATAACAGATCCCAGCACAAAGTAGAGATTGTAATTCTCATGAGTATACTCAGACAACAGAGAATTGTCACTCCCAGATGTGAACAGAGACCACTGATGAGGTCCTGAATATCATATACAAATACTATCCACAGTTGAAACTGACTGTCATATGCGGATCTAGCCACAGGTGGGATGGTGACTTCTTTCTGCACCCAACTCACAGCCACAGTGAGAACTCTCATATCTGAACCTAGCCAGTAAAAGAGATGTTAACTCTCATTCCTGGACTTAGGACAATGAGTAAGATCATTAGTTCATGCCAGCATGTAGATCTAAATGTGGATTGTGACTTTCAGACATACCATAGAAAGTCCTTGGGTGGCACCAAGAGTGTGATAACAGGGCCCAGTGCACAGGGGAGGTAGTGACCCTCGTATGCACACAGTTTACAGTAAGGATTTTCACCCTCTTAAATAGTCACAGCCCATTGTTGAGGTTCTGAATCTCAAACTCAGAGGCAACTAAAAGTTGGAATTGTGAGTCTCATTCATGGATCAGGTACACAGATGAGATGATGACTCTTGAACTGAGATTTATCACACCTCTGAGGCTGTGACTCTATTATAAGGACACAATCTGAAGGTTGAATTGAGACTCTCAGGCACAAATTCAGCCCATTATCTAGATTCTGACTTGCACACTTTGAACACACAGGAGGTGTTGACTGTCATTCATAGAGCTGAACATATTTGGGATTGTTTATCTTGTCTCCGAACTTTTCTGGAGGTGTGATTGTGACAGATGCTTTTGCCCATACACTAAGTAATTTTAGTTTTCTGCCTGGGCCCAGCCCACAGATAAAAATGAGACATATACGAAGGCCAAGCACCAAGGTAATATGACTGTGCTCATCTGCCTGAACCCATCACATTAGAAGTGATTGTTATATATTTCTGAATGCAATACCGTGGTGATGTGACTCTTGTGCCAAGGCTTTGAGCATAGAGAAGACTCTCATATATCACTGGGATGAGCACCTAGGTGATGCACTTGTTCTGCTTTAATTCTTCCCACATGAAACATTATAAAATATCCCTTAGTCAATCACCTAGGTGAAGTAACTTTCCTTTCCTTCCAGTGTCTCAGCCTCAGAAGAAAACGTGACATATTGCTGGACACAGCACCTAGATAATTTGCATTTTCTCTGCTGCCTGATCTTTGCCAATAGTGGGAATTGTGAACTATTGCTTAACCTGGCACCTACATTTTGTGACTCACTTATTTTGCTAAGTCCTGCAAACAGTGGGAATTGCAATATATTGCTGATTCAGAAACTAGGTGATGTGACTCTCCTCTCTTTCCTGGGCCCTGCCCACACTGGGCATTGTTACATATTGCTGAGCTTATCACCAAAGAAATGTTATTGTTCTCTTCTGCTTGGGATTTGTCCACATAAAGGATTGTGGCATATCACTAGGCCAAGAACCCAGCTGATATGACTCTTCCTCCCTGATCCTGCTCATAATGAGGATTGACATATTCTTGTCCTAGTATCCAGGTGATGTAACTCTTTTGCCTGGTCCCTGCCTACAGGTGTTATTGTGACATACACCTGGGCTCAGCTCACCAGGACTTACAATCATACCTGAACCCAGCAAATAGGAGAGATATTGAATCTCTTTGCTAGGCTTAGGAAAATGGGTAAGGTCTGGGTGTTTCTTATACAAAAGTCAGAAAGTTACAATACTCATTCATCTTGTATAGGGCTTTTGGTTGGCACAGAGAGTGTCATAACTGGACTCTGCACACAGATGGGACTGTGACTCTCATATGTACACCCAGTCAATAGTTAAGATTTTAACTTACACACATGTTAAGGTCCCAAATCCCACATATAAATGCAGTTTGCCTTTGGAATTGTGACTTACATGTGGACCCAGCCATGGTGGCATGGTGACTCACTTCTGAATGCAGCTGACAGGCACAGTAATGACTCTCATTCCTGGATGTGGCAAACTAGAGAGAGGTTGACTCTCAAACCTGGATGTAGGGCAACAGGTAAAATCATGGGCCACACCAGCACAAAATTCTCAGAGCAGATTGTGACTCTCATGCATATCATATAAAGCCTTTGGGTGAGGCAGAGAATGTCATAACAATCCCAATCACACAGGTCAGATCGTGATCCTTAAATGCACACCCACCCAAAAGTAAGAGTTGTGTCTCTTCCACATGGACACAGCTCACCTTTGAGATTCTCAATCTGATACCCAGAGGCAGTTCAAAGTTAAAATCATGACTCTCATATATGGATTTTATGCACAGGTGGGGTGGTGACTCTAGGCCAGAATTTAGTGCACCTGAGAGCCTGTTACTGTCATATCAGGACACAGTCCCTAGGTGGGTTTGGAAATCTCATGCACAGATCCAATTCACTATTGAGTCCTGTAATTGCACGTAATTAACAGGAGGAATTGACTCCCATATCTGTAGTGGGGACACATGCAGAATAGTAAATCTAACCACTGGACCTTCTTGCATGTGTGATTTTTGTGTATACATTTGCCTAGCACTTGAGGAATTCCACTTGCCTGTATAGGCCAAGCCTACACAGTGACATTAATTACCTCAAGCAACCAGGTGATATAACTCTCCTTCCTGGGTACTGCCCTCAAGGAGGATTTCAAAATATTTCTGGGCCTGGCACATAAGTGATGTGATTCTTTTCTTCTGCCTGGTTCCAGCACACTGGGAGTTTGTGACATATCACCTGGCCAAATGCCTAGGTGATATGACTCTCCTTATATGTCTGGGCCCTGCCTATTTTATGGATTGTGACATAGCACTGATCATGGTACCAGGTGAAGTAAATATTCTTTTCTGTTTGGGTTTTGCATACAGGGGGCATGGTGACATAATGTAGTGCCCAACGTTAAGGTGATGTGACTTTACTTCATGGGTAATGTCCAAAGAGAGAGCATGTGACATATCTCTGGACCTAGCACCTAGATGATGTGACCCCCTTTTGCCTGGGCCCTGCATATAGGAGGAATTATGACCTATTACTCAGTCTAGCACTTGGGTGACATGATTCTTCTGCCTGACCCCTGCTTACAGGGGGTATTTTGACATATCTTTGGGTTCATCGCCTAGATAATGTGACTGTCTTTCTGCCTGTGCTTTTTCCAAAGGAAAGCCTGGACCATATCACTGGGCTGAGCACCCAGGTAATGTGACTCTTTTTTAAGCCTTGCCTACAGTGGGCATTGTGACATTTCACTGGGCCCAGCACTGAGGTGATGTGACTCTTTTGCCTGAGTCCTTACCATAGGGGAAACTGTGACATATTCCTGGTTCAGCACCCAGAGGATGTGAGGATCCAACCTCAACCCTGCTCTCAGCTAATAGAGATCATGATGACTTTTGTACCTTAACTTGGCCAATAAGAAAGATAGTAACTTTCATAGCCAAGATTACGGCAACCAGTAAGGCCCTTAGTTTCCTAATTGTATAAAGATCAGAAAAGATTGCATCACTCACGCATACTATATAAAGCACTCGAGTGGTACAGAGAGCATCATGGCAGAGCTCAGCACATAGTTGAGATTGTGACTCTCATGTGACACCCAGGCCACAGTAATAACTGTCACTCTCTCACATGGACAGAATCTGCTGGAAAATTCTGAGCCTGAATTGTGAACACAGTCCACAGTTGAAATTGTGATGATCATAAGTGAATATGGCCACAGTTCCCATGGTGAGTCATTGATGGACTCAGATCACAGGAACAGTAATAACTCTCATACCTGAATCCAGCCAATAAGAGAGATGTTCAGTCTCATTACTGATTCTAGGGCAATGAGTAAGACTGTGAATCCATATAGGCATGAAGGTCTCAGAGCAGATTGTGACTCTCAGGTGTATGTTTTAAAACCCTTGAGTTGTACAGTGTGTCATAATGAGGCCCAGCACACCAATGAGACTGTGAATCTCGTATGCACACCCAGCTGAAAGTAAGACCTGTCACCCTGCCACTTGAATACAGCACACTGCTGAAGTCCTAAATCTCAGAGCTGGAGGCAGTCAAAATTTGGAATTGTGTCTCAGACAAGAATCCAGTCCACAACTGAGTTAGTGACTGTCTGACCAGGGCTTAGCACACCTGTGAGGCTGTGAGTTTCCTACTGGGATGTAGTCTGCTGGTGAGATTGAGGTTCCATGCACATACCCAGTCCACCACTGAGTTTGTGACTAATGTGCTAGAACCCAACACACAGATATTGAATCTCATACCTAGAGCTGGGACATATACAGGATTGTCAATCTCATCTCTGCTCCTTTCCACAAATGTGATTATGACATATGCCTTTGCCCAGCCCCTTAGTAATTTGACTTTTCTGCCCATGTCCAGCCCTAAACTGAAATTGTGACATATCCCTGGGCCATGCACCTAAATGCTGTGACTTTCTTCTTTTGCCTGGAAGCTGCAAACAGAAATAATTGTGATATATTACTAAGTCCAGCCACCATAAGTTATATGATTCTTCATCTGGGGACATTGTGACATTCCTCCCTGTTCCTACAGGAATATTATGGCATATCTCTGGGAACATTAACTAGACGAAGGGACTCCCCTGTCATCCCTGGGACATTTTTCCAGGGGGAATTATGACATATCACTGAACCCAGAACCTAGGTGATCAGATTCTCCTCTACTGCCTGGACCCCATCCACAGTATGAATGGTAATATATTGCCGAGCCCAGCAACTAGATAATGTCACTTTCCTCTCCTGCCTGCAATCTGCTCGTTGGGAAAGAGTTACTTATCCCTAGGCCCAGCACCTAGGTAATGTGACTCTCTCCTCCTCTTTGGGCCCTGCCCACAGTGGGATATGTGACATGTCACTGAACTTATCACCTAGGCGATGTAATGCTTCTCCCTTTTCTTGACCCACCCACAGTGGGTATTGTGACATATTACCATGTTCAACAGCTAAATGATGTGACTATTTTCACCTGATTGCATCCTGGTCATAGGGGTCATTCTGACATACATCTTGGCCTTGAATCCAGGTGATTTAACTCTCCTACTGAGGCTCTGCTTATGGAGAATAGTGTGACATATCTCAACATTCATCATCTACATGATGTGACTCCTGTCTGGTTCTGGCTCACAGAAGAGAATGTAATCTATCACTGGACCCAGCACCTAGGTAATATATCCCAGTGTTTTTCCTAGGCCTTGCCTATAGGGCAAATTGTGACATATATTTGGAGGTATTCACCTAGGTGATGTATCTCCTCTTTCATGCCTAAGCAATCCCCAAAGGGAGATTGTAACATGTTGCTGAGCCCAGGACCCAGGGGATGTTACTCTCCTGCCTGGCCTTGGCCACCCACAAAAGGCACTGTGACATATATTTGTGCTCATGACACAAGTAATGGGACTCTTTACATGCCAGAGCTCTGTTCTTAGTAAAAATTGTGACACATCACTGTACCCAAAATGTAGGTGACTTTTCTGTTTCTTCCCTACAAATAAGAAAAATTGTGACATATCACTGAACCCAGAACCTAGGTGATGTGAATTTTTTTCTGTGCCTTACATAGAAAAATTAGAACTGGGTGAGATGACTCTTTTCTACTATGTTGGCCTTGCCCATAAGAGGCATTGTGACATATTTCTGAACTTAGTGTTCAGGAGATGGAACCCTGGGGCCAGAGCTGAGTCCACAGGTGGATTGTGACATATTCCTTGCCAAGAACGGGCAAGGAATTCCTTCTTCCTGCATGGGCCCTGACATCAGTGAGGATTTTGGCTTATTGCTACACCCAAATGATGTGACTCTGCTGCCTGAGTTCTACCAAAAAACTTTATGACCTATCCAGTAGGATAGAACCTACATGATATGACTTTCCTCTCCTTCCTGAGCCGTGTAAACAGAGTTAATTGTGAAATACTGCTTTGCATAGGACCCAAATGATGTGGTTCTCTAGGCTGGGCCCTGCCCACAAGAATTATGATGACATATTGCTGAGCTCAGCATTCAAATATTGTAACATTCTTGCCAAAGCACTGAACACAAAAGTTGCCTGAAATATTCCTAGATCAACATTCAATCAGCCTGATTCTCCTGTTTGGTCTCTTTCCACTGCTCTAGCTCACAGGCGTCATGATGACTCTTTTATGTGGACCCAACAGATAGAAAAGATTTTGACTCTCATGGATGGAATTAGGGGACTAAGTAAGGTCTTCTGTATTCTACTTGTGGTAATGTCACAGAAGGTGATGACACTCATGTATATCCTATAACATCCTGGGGTGACACAGAGAGTGTCCCAACAGAATTCAACACACAGGCTGGCACACCAAGCCAACAACTAGAATTGTCACTCTTACACATGGACAGAACCCACTGGTGAGGTCCTGAGTCACACATGTGGACATCATCCACTGTTAGAGTTGTGACTGTCATATATAAATTCAGTAACGTGTGAGATGATGACTCATTTCTGGACAATGCTCACAGGTTCACTGAAAACCCTTATATTTGTTTGTTTATTTATTTATTTTATTGCATTTTAGGTTTTGGGGTACATGTGCAGAACATGCAAGATAGTTGCATAAATACACACATGTCAGTATGTTCTGCTGCCTTCCTCCCCTTAATCCACATATGGCATTTCACCCCAGGCTATCCCTCCTCAGCTTCCCCCAACACTGTCCCTCCCCTATTCCCCCAAATAGACCCCGTTGTGCAGTACTCCCCTCTCTGTGTCCATGTGTTCTCATATTTCCTCATGTGCCTATGAGTGAGAATATGCGGTATTTCATTTTCTGTTCTTGTGTCAGTTTGCTGAGAATGATGTTCTCCAGATTCATCCATGTCCCTATGAAAAACACGAACGCATCATTTTTGATTGCTGCATAATATTCCATGGTGTATATGTGCCAAATTTTCCCAGTCCAGTCTTTCATCGATGGGCATTTAAGTTGGATCCAGGTTTTTGCTAATGTAAAAAGTGCTGCAATGAGCATTCGTGTGCATGTGTTTTTATGGTAGAACAATTTATACTCCTTTGGATATATACCCAGTAATGGGATTGCTGGGTCAAATGGAATTTCTATTTCTAAGGCCTTGAGGAATCGCCACACTGTCTTCCACAATGGTTGAACTAATTTACACTCCCACCAACAGTGTAATAGTGTTCCTTTTTCTCCACATCCTCTCCAGCATCTGTTGTCTCCAGATTTTTAATGATCGCCATTCTAACAGGTGTGAGATGGTATCTCAATGTGGTTTTGATTTGCATCTCTCTGATGACCAGTGACGATGAGCATTTTTTCATATGATTGTTGGCCTCATATATGTCTTCTTTCGTAAAGTGTCTGTTCATATCCTTTGCCCAATTTGGAATGGGCTTGTTTGTTTCTTTTCTGTAAATCTGTTTGAGTTCTTTGTAAATTCTGGATATCAGCCCTTTGTCAGATGGGTACACTGCAAAAAATTATTTCCATTCTGTTGGTTGCCGATCCACTCTAGTGACTGTTTCTTTTGCCATGCAGAAGCTGTGGAGTTTCATTAGGTCCCACTTGTCTATTTTGGCTTTTGTTGCCAATGCTTTTGGTGCTTTGTTCATGAAGTCCTTGCCTACTTCTATGTCCTGGATGGTTTTGCCTAGATTTCCTTCTAGGGTTTTTATGGTGCCAGGTCTTATGTTTAAGTCTTTAATTCAACTGGAGTTAATTTTAGTGTAAGGTGTCAGGAAGGGGTTCAGTTTCTGCTTTCTGCACATGGCTAGCCAGTTTTCCCAACACCATTTGTTAAACAGAGAATCCTTTCCCCATTGCTTGTTTTTGTCAGGTTTATCAAAGATTGTATGGTTGTAGATATGTTGTGTTGCCTCCGATGCCTCTGTTCTGTTCCATTGGTCTATATCTCTGTTTTGGTACCAGTCCCATGCTGATTTGATTACTGTAGCCTTATAGTATAGTTTGAAATCCGGTAGTGTGATGCCCTCTGCTGTGTTCTTTTTGCTTAGAATTGACTTGGCTATGCGGGCTCTCTTTTGGTTCCATATGAAGTTCATGGTGGTTTTTTCCAGTTCTGTGAAGAAAGTCAATGGTAGCTTGATGGGGATAGCGTTGATTCTGTAAATTACTTTGGGCAGTATAGCCATTTTCACGATATTAATTCTTCCTAACCATGAACATGGAATGTTTCTCCATCTGTTTGTGTCCTCTCTGATTTCGTTGAGCAGTGGTTTGTAGTTTTCCTTGAAGAGGTCACTTACGTTCCTTGTAAGTTGTATTTCAAGGTATTTTATTCTTTTTGTAGCAATTGTGAATGGCAGTTGGTTCTTTATTTGCCTTTCTTCAAGTCTGCTATTGGTGTAGACGAATGCTTGTGACTTTTGCACATTGATTTTATATTCTGAGACTTTGCTGAAGTTGCTTATCAGTTTCAGGAGTTTTTGGGCTGAGGCGATGGGGTCTTCTAGGTATACTATCATGTCATCTGCAAATAGAGACAATTTGGCGTCCACCTTTCCTATTTGAATACCCTTTATTTCCTTTTCTTGCCTGATTGCTATGGCTAGAACTTCCAGTACTATATGGAATAGGAGTGGTGAAAGAGAGCATCCTTGTCTAGTGCCAGATTTCAAAGGGAATGCTTCCAGTTTTTGCCCATTCAGTATGATATTGGCTGTTGGTTTGTCATAAATAGCTTTTATTACTTTGAGATACGTTCCATCGATACCGAGTTTATTGAGGGTTTTTAGCATAAAGGGCTGTTGAATTTTGTCAAATGCCTTCCCTGCGTCAATTGAGATAATCATGTGGTTTTTGTTTTTGGTTCTGTTTATGTGGTGAATTACGTTGATAGACTTGTGTATGTTGAACCAGCCTTGCGTCCCCGGGATGAATCCTACTTGATCATGATGGATAAGTTTTTTGATTTGCTGTTGCAATCGGCTTGCCAATATCTTATTCAAGATTTTTGCATCTATGTTCATCGTAGATATTGGCCTGAAGTTTTCTTTTCTTGTTGGGTCTCTGCCGGGTTTTGGTATCAGGATGATATTGGTCTCGTAAAATGATTTGGGAAGGATTCCCGTTTTTTGTATTATTTGGAATAGTTTTAGAAGGAATGGTACCAGCTCCTCTTTGTGTGTCTGGTAGAATTCGGCTGTGAACCCGTCTGGACCTGGGCTTTTTTTGTGTGGTAGGCTCTTAATTGATGCCTCGACTTCTGACCTTGTTTTTGGTCTATTCATAGTTTCAGCTTCCTCCTGGTTTAGGCTTGGGAGGACACACGAGTCTAGGAATTTATCCATTTCTTCCAGGTTTACTACTTTATGTGCATAGAGTTGTTTGTAATATTCTCTGATGATGGTTTGAATTTCTGTGGAATCTGTGGTGATTTCCCCTTTATCATTTTTTATTGCATCTATTTGGTTGTTCTCTCTTTTCTTTTTAATCAATCTGGCTAGTGGTCTGTCTATTTTGTTGATCTTTACAGAAAACCAGCTCTTGGATTTATTGATTTTTTGAAGGGTTTTTCGTGTCTCAACCTCCTTCTGTTCAGCTCTGATCTTAGTTATTTTTTGTCTTCTGCTGGGTTATGAGTTTTCTTGATCTTGCTCCTCTAGCTCTTTCAATTTTGATGATAGGGTATCAGTTTTGGATTTCTCCATTTTCCTCATATGGGCACTTACTGTGATATACTTTCCTCCAGAGACTGCTTTAAATGTGTCCCAGAGATTCTGGCATGTTGTGTCTTCGTTCTCATTGGTTTCAAAGAACTTCTATATTTCTGCCTTCATTTCATTGTTTATCCAGTCAACATTGAAGAGCCAGTTGTTCAGTTTCCATGAAGCTGTGCGGTTCTAAGTTAGTTTCTGAATTCTGAGTTCTAACTTGATTGCACTATTGTCTGAGAGGCTGTTTGTTATGATTTCAGTTGTTTTGAATTTGCTGAGCAGTGCTTTACTTCCAATTATGTGGTCAATTTTAGAGTAGGTGTGATGTGGTGCTGAGAAGAATGTGTATTCTGTGGATTTGGGATGGAGAGTTCTGTAAATGTCTATCAGGTTTGCTTGCTCCAGGTCTGAGTTCAAGCCCTGGATATCTTTGTTGATTTTCTGTCTGGTTGATCTGTCTAATATTGATAGTGGAGTGTTAAAGTCTCCCACTATTATTGTGTGGGAGTCTAAGTCTCTTTGTAAGTCATTAAGAACTTGCCTTATGTATCTGGGTGCTCCTGCATTGGGTTCATATATGTTCAGGATCGTTAGCTTTTCTTGTATCGATTTTTTTACCATTATGTAATGGCTTTCTTTGTCTCTTTTGATCTTTGTTGCTTTAAAGTCTATTTTATCAGAGATCAGAATTGTGACTCCTGATTTTTTTGCTCTCCATTGGCTGGTAACTCTTCCTCCATCCCTTTATTTTGAGCCTTTGTGTATCCTTGCATGTGAGATGGGTTTCCTGGATACAGCACACTGATGGGTGTTGGATTTTTATCCAATTTGTCAGTCTGTGTCTTTTGATTGGTGCATTTAGTTTGTTTACATTTAGGGTTAATATTGTTATGTGTGAATTTGATACTGCCATTTTGATGCTAAGTGGCTGTTTTGCCTGTTAGTTGTTGTAGATTCTTCACTATGTTGATGCTCTTTAGCATTTAGTGTGATTTTGGAATGGCTGGTACTGGTTATTCCTTTCTATGTGTAGTGCCTCTTTTATGAGCTCTTGTAAAGCAGGCCTGTTGGTGACAAAATCTCTGAGTACTTGCTTGTTCGCAAAGGATTTTATTTTTCCTTCACTTCTGAAGCTCAGTTTGGCTGCATATGAAATTCTGGGTTGAAAGTTCTTTTCTTTAAGAATGTTGAATATTGGCCCCCACTCTCTTCTGGCTTGTAGTGTTTCTGCCGAGAGATCTGCTGTGAGTCTGATGGGCTTCCCTTTGTGGGTGACCCGACCTTTCTCTCTGGCTGCCCTTAATATTTTCTCCTTCATTTCAACCTTGTTGAATCTGACGATTATGTGCCTTGGGGTTGCTCTTCTTGCGGAATATC
Organism: Callithrix jacchus; assembly: GCF_049354715.1. NCBI lineage: Eukaryota > Metazoa > Chordata > Mammalia > Primates > Cebidae > Callithrix > Callithrix jacchus. The sequence goes on from NC_133523.1 coordinate 23,180,500, forward strand.
TTTGTGGTGTTCTCTGTAATTCCTGCATTTGAGTGTTGGCCTGTCTTGCTAGGTGGGGGAAATTTTTCTGGATGATGTCCTGAAGAGTATTTTTCAGCTTGGATTCATTCTCTTTGTCACATTCTGGTACACCTATCAAACGTAGGTTAGGTCTTTTCACATAGTCCCACATTTCTTGGAGACTTTGTTCATTACTTTTTGCGCTTTTTTCTCTAATCTTGGTTTCTCGTTTTATTTCATTGAGTTGGTCTTCGACTTCAGGTATTCTTTCTTCTGCTTGGTCAATTCAGCTATTGAAACTTGTGCATGATTTGCGAAGTTCTCATATTGTGTTTTTCTGCTCCTTTAATTCATTTATATTCCTCTCTAAGGTATCCATTCTTGTTATCATTTCCTCATATCTTTTTTCAAGTTCCTTAGTTACTTTGCATTGATTTAATACATGTTCTTTTAGCTCACAAAAGTTTCTCATTATCCAATTCTGAAGTCTAATTTCGTCATTTCGTCACAGTCATTCTCCGTCCAGCTTTGTTCCCTTGCTTGTGGGGAGTTTTGGTCCTTTCTAGGAGGCTAGGTGTTCTGGTTTTGGGTGTTTTCCTCCTTTGTTCGCTGGTTTCTTCCCATCTTTGTGGATTTTTCTGCTTGTCATCTGCGTAGTTGCTGACTTTTCGATTGGGTCTCTGAGTGGACACCCAGATTGTTGATAATGAAGTATTTCTGTTACTTGGTTTTTCTTCTACCAGTCTAGCCCCTTCACTGTATGACTGCTGACGTCCACTCCAGGCCCTGCTTCTCTGGGGTGCACCTCTAGCAGCTGTGGCACAGTGAGGGATGCTACCAGTTTCTTTTTCTGCTATCTTTGTCCCAGGATGTTGCCTGCCAAATGTCAGTCTTTTGGATATAGCTGGGTCAGGGAGCTGCTTGAGGAGACAGTCTGTACTTTATAGGAGCTCAATTGCTGAGCTGTGGGCTCTTTTGTTCATTCAGGGCTGTTAGGCTGCTATGTTTGATTCTGCTGCAACAAAGCTCATTAAAAACACCCTTTTTTCTAAAATGCTCTGTGTTAGGGGGTTCGGACTTTATTTCTGGATATCCCTTTAGGTGTCCTGCCCAGCTAGGAGGCAGACTAGCCACTGTTTGCCTGCCGAGGCTCCGCCCCACTGTTGTGTGGTTCACCCTGTCGCTGCAGGCTCTGCTGTTTTGCTGTGGTCTCTGCCACGCCCTGTGCCAGAGTCTCTCTGTTGTAGCGGGTTGCCTCGGCAATAGCAGGCTGCATCAGCAGTGGGCGTGTATCTCAGTAGGGACGGGTTGCCTCGGCAATGGCTGGCTGCGTCAGCAGTGGGCGTGTATCTCAATCGGGGCGGGTTGCCTCGGTAATGATGGACGCCCCTCCCCCACAGAGAGTCTCGAACCGTCTGAACGGGGAGCCTTTGAAATCACGGTTTTGTTCGTCCCACTGGGCTAGCCCACACCCTCTGTCCCTGCAATCGCCTGGGCTGGCCCACTGTCCAAGTCTCGTTCAGTCTCCAGTCCAGCCCTCTCAAGTCTCAGGTTGCTGGTTAAACAGGGTACCCGGACAAATGCGCCCTGTGGTGAGCGCTGGGTAGGGCCGGCCACCGCTACCCCGGCTGCCGGCTTCGCCAGGCAGAGGTACTGCCTGGCGTTCCACGTCTTTTTTATACTTGGGAATTTCCTCGTTCTGTGGGCAACAAAGATCAGTCTGCAAATGCAGCTCTGACTTACCTCTCCGCGGATTCAATGAGAGCTCCAATCCTGGGTTGTTCTCACAGCACCATCTTCAGTCCTCTCCACATCACATTTTTTTTATCTGATATAAGATTTATAGGCACCCTGTTTGAATCTAACTTTCTGTATTGTGATTTTTACTGTGATAAATATGTAAGTGCAGGTGTGTTTTGGCAAAAAAATTTATTCTCCTTAGAACGTGATGGAGCTCCAGTAGTGTGATGCCTCCCACTGTGTTCTTTTTGCTTAGAATTGACTTGGTTATGTGGGCTGTCTTTTGGTTCCATATGAAGTTTATGATGGGTTTTCCAGTTCTGTGAATAAAGGCAATGGTAGCTTGATGGGGATAGCATTGATTCTGTAAATTACTTTGGACAGTATAGCCATTTTCAAGATATTGATTCTTCCTAACCATGAACATGGAATGTTTCTCCATCTGTTTGTGTCCTCTCTTATTTCATTGGGCAGTGGTTTGTAGTTTTTCTTGAAGAGGTCTCTTACGTTCCTTGTAAGTTGTATTCCTAGGTATTTTATTCCCTTTGTAGCAATTGTGAATGGCAGTTTGTTCTTGATTTGGCTCTCTTTAAGTCTGTTATTGGTGTATAGAAATGCTTGTGATTTTTGCACGTTGATTTTACATGTGAGACTTTCCTGAATTTGCTTATCAATTTCAGGAGTTTTTGAACTGAGGTGATAGGATCTTCTAGATATACTATCATGTCTGCAAATAGAGACAATTTGGCTTCCTCCTTTTCTATTTGAATACCCTTTATTTCTTTTTCTTGCCTGATTGCTCTGGCTAGAACTTCCAGTACTATATTGAATAGGACTTCAAACTATACTACAAGGCTACAGTAATCAAAACAGCACGGTACTGGTACCAAAACGGACATATAGACCAATGGAACAGAACAGAGGCATCGGAGGCAACACAACATATCTACAACCATACAATCTTTGATAAACATGACAAAAACAAGCAATGGGGAAAGGATTCCGTGTTTAATAAATGGTGTTGGAAAAAGTGGCTAGCCATGTGCAGAAAGCAGAAACTCGACCCCTTCCTGACACCTTAGAGTAAAATTAACTCCAGATGGATTAAAGACTTAAACTTAAGACCGGACATCATAAAAACTCTAGAAGGAAATCTAGGCAAAACCATTCAGGACATAGGAGTAGGCAAGGACTTCATGACCAAAACACCAAAAGCATTGGCAACAAAAGCCAAAATAGACAAATGGGACCTAATCAAACTCCACAGCTTCTGCACGGCAAAAGAAACAGTTACTAGAGTGAATTGGCAACCAACAGAATGGGAAAAAATCTTTGCAGTTTACCCATCTGTCAAAGGGCTGATATCCAGAATTTAAAAAGAACTCAAACAGATTTACAGGAAAAAAATTAACAAGCCCATTCAAAAATGGGCAAAGGATATGAACAGACACTTTACGAAAGAAGACACACATGAGGCTAACAATCATATAAAAAAATGCTCATCATCACTGGTCATCAGAGAGATACAAATCAAAACCACATTGAGATACCATCTCACGCCAGTTAGAATGGTGATCATTAAAAAATTTGGAGACAACAGATGCTGGAGAGCATGTGGAGAAATAGAAACTCTTTTACACTGTTTTTGGGAGTGTAAATTAGTCCAACCATTGTGGAAGACAGTGTGGCGATTCCTCAAGGCCTTAGATATAGAAATTCCATTTGACCCAGCAATCCCATTACTGGGTATATATCCAAAGGATCATAAATCGTTCTACTATAAAAACACATGCACACAAATGTTCATTGCAGCACTGTTTACAATAGCAAAAACCTGGAACCAACCCAAATGCCCATCGATGATAGGAAAATGTGGCACATATACACCATGGAATATTATGCAGCAATCAAAAATGATGAGTTCGTGTTTTTTGTGGGGACATGGATAAATCTGGAGAACATCATTCTCAGCAACCTGACACAAGAACAGAAAATGAAATACCACATATTCTCACTCATAGGCACGAGAGGAAATATGAGAACACATGGACACAGGGAAGGGAGTACTACACACTGGGGTCTATTCGGGGGAATAGGGGAGACACAGTGTGTGGGGGAGCTGGAGAGGGATAGCCTAGGGAAAAATGCCAAATGTTTGTGAAGGAGGGGAAGGCAGCAGAACACACTGCCATGTGTGTATTTATGCAACTATCTTGCATGTTCTGCACATGTACCCCAAAACCTAAAATGCAATTTAAAAACATTTTAAATTAGGAATCTAAAGTGACAAAAAAAGAAGAAAATTATCGTCAAGTTTCAGTTGATGAAGTCAGCCTGTGGCTATGGACATTTTTTTTTATAACTCAACTAGCTCTTTTGCATCATGAGTGGAAAGGCTTCTTAGATGGGAAAACAAGCCAGGTTTTCTCTTATGGCCTTCAATTTTGTTTTTCTTTGTTTCTTAAAAAAAGAAAAATAAATAGGTTTATACAGGGTTGTTCTCCAAATAATGAAATGAAGTGGAATGTTTCAACAAAATAAAATTTAATACACTAATTTTGGAATTACAGAGAAAATCATTTTGTATGCGTAAATAAATTTTATTTATTTATTTATTTTTTAAATTTATTATTGCATTTTAGGTTTTGTGGTACATGTGCAGAACATGCAAGACACTTGCATAGGTACACACATGGCAGTGTGTTTTGCTTCCTTTCTTCCCTTCACCCACATTTGGAATTTCTCCCCAGGCTATCTCTCCCCAGCTCCCCTTCCCACTGGCCCTCCCCTTTTCCCCCCAATAGACCCCAGTGTTTAGTACTCCTCTCCCTGTGCCCATGTGTTCTCATTTTTCATCACCCGCCTATGAGTGAGAAAATGTGGTATTTCATTTTCTGTTCTTGTGTCAGTTTGCTGAGAATGATGTTCTACAGATTCATCCATGTACCTACAAACGACACAAACTCATCAATTCTGATTGCTGCATAATATTCCATGGTGTATATGTGCCACATTTTTCCAATCCCATCTATCATCAATGGGCATTTGGGTTGATTCCAGGTCTTTGCTATTGTAAACAGTGCTGCAATGAACATTTGTGTACATGTGTCCTTATAGTAGAACGATTTATAGTCCTTTGGATATATACCCAGTAATGGGATTGCTGAGTCAAATGGAATTTCTATATCTAAGGGCTTGAGGAATAGCCAGACTGTCTTCCACAATGGTTGAACTAATTTACACTCCCACCAACAGTGTAAAAGTGTTCCTTTTTCTCCACATCCTCTCCAGCATCTGTTGTCTCCAGATTTTTTAATGATCGCCATTCTAACTGGCGTGAGATGGGATCTCAATGTGGTTTTGATTTGCATCTCTCTGATGAGCATTTTTTCATATGATTGTTGGCCTCATATATGTCTTCTTTCGTAAAGTGTCTGTTCATATCCTTTGCCCACTTTTGAATGGGCTTGTTGGCTTTTTTTCTGTAAATCTGTTTGAGTTCTTTGTAAATTCTGGATATCAGCCCTTTGTCAGATGGGTAAACTGCAAAAATTTTTTCCCATTCTGTTGGTTGCCGATTCACTCTAGTGACTGTTTCTTTTGCCGTGCAGAAGCTGTGGAGTTTCACTATGTCCCATTTGTTTATTTTGGCTTTTGTTTCCAATGCTTTTGGTGTTTTGGTCATGAAGTCCTTGCCTACTCCTATGTCCTGGATAGTTTTGCCTAGATTTCCTTCTAGGGTTTTTATGGTGCCAGGTCTTATGTTTAAGTCTTTAATTCATCTGGAGTTAATTTTAGTGTAAGGTGTCAGGAAGGAATCCAGTTTCTGCTTTCTGCACATGGCTGGCCAGTTTTCTTAACACCATTTGTTAAAAAGGGAATTCTTTCCCCATTGCTTGTTTTTGTCATGTTTATCAAAGATTGTATGGTTGTAGATATGTTGTGTTGCCTCCGATGCCTCTGTTCTGTTCCATTGATCTATATCTCTGTTTTGGTACCAGTACCATGCTGTTTTGATTACTGTAGCCTTATAGTATAGTTTGAAATTCGGTAGTGTGATGCCCCCCGCTGTGTTCTTTTTGCTTAGAATTGACTTGGCTATGCGGGCTCTTTTTTGGTTCCATATGAAGTTTATGGTGGTTTTTTCCAGTTCTGTGAAGAAAGTCAATGGTAGCTTGATGGAGATAGCGTTGATTCTGAAAATTACCTTGGGCAGTATAGCCATTTTCACGATATTGATTCTTCCTAAATATGAACATGGAATGTTTTTCCATCTGTTTGTGTTCTCTCTTATTTTGTTGAGCAGTGGTTTGTAGTTTTTCTTGAGGAGGTTCCTTACGTTCTTGTGAATTGTATTCCAAGGTATTTTATTCTTTTTGTAGCAATTGTGAATGGCAGTTGGTTCTTGATTTGGCTTTCTTTAAGTTTGTTATTGGTGTAAGAAATGCTTGTAATTTTTGCACATTGATTTTATATCCTGAGACTTTGCTGAAGTTGCTTATCAGTTTCAGGAGTTTTTGGGCTGAGGCGATGGGGCCTTCTAGGTATACTATCATGTCGTCTGCAAATAGAGACAATTTGGCTTCCTCCTTTCCTATTTGTATACCCTTTATTTCTTTTTCTTGCCTGATTGCTGTGGCTAGAACTTCCAGTACTATATTGAATAGGAGTGGTGAAAGAGGACATCCTTGTCTAGTGCCAGATTTCAACGGGAATGCTTCCAGTTTTTGCCCATTCAGTATGATATTGGCTGTTGGTTTGTCATAAATAGCTTTTATTACTTTGAGATACGTTCCCTCGATACTGAGTTTATTGAGGGTTTTTAGCATAAAGGGCTGTTGAATTTTTTCAAATGCCTTCTCTGCATCAATTGAGATAATCATGTGGTTTTGTTTTTGGTTCTGTTTATGTGGTGAATTACGTTGATAGACTTGTGTATGTTGAACCATCCTTGCATCCCTGGGATAAATCCTACTTGATCATGATGAATAAGTTTTTTAATTTGCTGTTGCAATCGGCTTGCCAATATTTTATTGAAGAGTTTTGCATCTATGTTCATCATGGATTTGGCCTGAAGTTTTCTTTTCTTGTTGGGTCTCTGCCGGGTTTTGGTATCAGAATGATGTTTGCCTCGGGAAATGATTTGGGAAGGCTTCCCTCTTTTTGGATTTTTTGAAATAATTTTGAAGGAATGGTACCAGCTCCTCTTTGTGTGTCTGGTAGAATTCGGCTGTGAACCCCTCTGGATCTGGGCTTTTTTTGAGTGGTAGGCTCTTAATTGCTGCCTCGACTTCTGACCTTGTTTTTGGTCTATTCATAGTTTCAGCTTCCTCCTGGTTTAGGCTTGGGCGGACACAGGAGTCCAGGAATTTATCCATTTCTTCCAGGTTTACTAGTTTATGTGCATAGAGTTGTTTGTAATATTCTCTGATGATGGTTTGAATTTCTGTGGAATCTGTGGTGATTTCCCCTTTATCATTTTTTATTGCATCTATTTGGTTGTTCTCTCTTTTCTTTTTAATCAATCTGGCTAGTGGTCTGTCTATTTTGTTGATCTTTTCAGAAAACCAGCTTTTGGATTTATTGATCTTTTGAAGGGTTTTTCGTGTCTCAATCTCCTTCAACTCAGCTCTGATCTTAGATATTTCTTGTCTTCTGCTGGTTTTTTTGATCTTGCTCCTCTAGATCTTTCAATTTTTATGATAGGGTGTCAATTTTGGATCTCTCCATTCTCCTCATATGGGCACTTATTGTTATATACCTTCCTCTAGAGACTGCTTTAAATGTGTCCCAGAGGTTCTGGCACGTTGTGTCTTCGTTCTCATTGGTTTCGAAGAACTTCTTTATTTCTGCCTTCATTTCATTGTTTACCAGTCAACATTGAAGAGCCAGTTGTTCAGTTTCCATGAAGCTGTGCGGTTCTGGGTCGGTTTCTGTATTCTGAGTTCTAACTTGATTGCACTATGGTTTGAGAGGCTGTTTGTTATGATTTCAGTTGTTTTGCATTTGTTGAGCAGTGCTTTACTTCCAATTATGTGGTCAGTTTTTGAGTAGATGTGATGTGGTGCTGAGAAGAATGTGTATTCTGTGGATTTCGGGTGGAGAGTTCTGTAAATGTCTATCAGGTTTGCTTGCTCCAGGTCTGAGTTCAAGCCCTGGATATCCTTGTTGATATGTTTACGATTGTTAGCACTTCTTGTTGTATCGATCTTTTTACCATTATGTAATGGCCTTCTTTGTCTCTTTTGATCTTTGTTGCTTTAAAGTCTATTTTATCAGAGATGAGAATTGCAACTTCTGCATTTTTTTGCTTTCCATTTGCTTGGTATATCTTCCTCCATCCCTTTATTTTGGGCCTTTGTGTATCCTTGCATGTGAGATGGGTTTCCTGGATACTGCACACTGCTGCGTTTTGGATGTTAATCCAATTTGCCAGTCTGTGTCTTTTGATTGGTGCAATTAGTCCATTTACATTTAGGGTTAATATTGTTATGTGTGAATTTGATAATGCCGTTTTGATGCTAGCTGGCTGTTTTTCCCGTTAGTTGTTGTAGATTCTTCATTATGTTGATGCTCTTTAGCATTTAGTGTGATTTTGGATTGGCTGGTACTGGTTGTTCTTTTCTATGTGTAGTCCCTTTTCAGGAGCTCTTGTAAAGCAGGCCTGGTGGTGGCAAAATCTCTGAGTACTTGCTTCTTCGCAAAGGATTTAATTTTTCTCTCACTTATGAAGCTCAGTTTGTCTGGACATGAAATTCTGGGTTAAAAGTTCTTTTCTTTAGAATGTTGAATATTGGCCCCCGACTCTCTTCTGGCTTGTAGGGTTTCTGTCGAGAGATCTGCTGTGAGTCTGATGGGCTTTTCTTTGTGGGTGACCCGACCTTTCTCTCTGGCTGCCCTTAGTATTTTCTCCTTTATTTTAACCTTGTTGAATCTGATAATTATGTGCCTTGGGGTTGCTCTTTCTGCGGAATATCTTTGTGGTGTTCTCTATATTTCCTGCATTTGAGTTTTGGCCTGTCTTGCTAGGTGGGGGAAATTTTTCTGGATTATGTCGTGAAGAGTATTTTTCAGCTTGGATTCATTCTCTTCGTCACATTCTGGTGTACCTATCAAACGTAAGTTAGGTCTCTTCACATAGTCCCACATTTTTCTGGGACTTTGTTCATTCCTTTTTGCGCTTTTTTCTCTGATCTTGGTTTCTCATTTTATTTCATTGAGTTGATCTTTGACTTCTGATATATTTTTTTCTGCTTGGTCAATTCGTCTGTTGAAACTTGTGCAGGCTTTGCGAAGTTCTCGTATTGTGTGTTTCAGCTCCTTTAATTCATTCATATTCCTCTCTAAGTTATCCATTCTTGTTATCATTTCCTCGAATTTTTTTCAGATTTCTTTCAAGATTCTTAGTTTCTTTGTATTGATTTAAAACATGTTGTTTTAGCTAACAAAATTTTCTCATTATCCACCTTCTGAAATCTAATTCCGTCATTTTGTCACAGTCATTCTCCGTCCAGCTTTGTTTCCTTGCTGGTGAGGAGTTTTGGTTTCTTGTAGGAGGTGAGGTGTTCTGGTTTCGGATGTTTTCTTTTTTTTGCGCTGGTTTCTTCCCATCTTTGTTGATTTATCCACCTGTCGTCTGTGTAGTTGCTGACTTATCGATTGGGTCTCTGAGTGGACGCCCAGATTGTTGATGATGAAGTTTTTCTGTTACTTGGTTTTTTTTTCTACCAGTCTAGTCCCTCCACTGTATGACTGCTGAGTTCCACTCCAGGCCCTGCTTGTCTGGGGTGCACCTATAGCAGCTGCGGAACAGAGAGGGATGCTAACAGTTTGTTTTTCTGCTATCTTTGTCCCAGAATGATGCCTGCCAAATGTCAGTCTTTTGGATATAGAGGGATCAGGGAGCTGCTTGAGGAGACAGTCTGTACTTTATAGGAGGTTAATTGCTTAGCTTTTAGCTTTGTTGTTTATTCTGGGCTGTTAGGCTGCTATGTTTAATTCTGCTGCAACAGAACTCATTAAAAAAACCCTTTTTTTCTCAGATGCTCTGTCTCAGGGGTGTTCGGGCTTTATTTGTGAGTCTCCGTTGTGCTGTCCTGCCCAGCTAGAAGGCAGTCTAGTCACTATTTGCCTGCCTAGGCTCCACCCTGCTGGTGTGAGTTTCACCCTGTTGCTGCAGGCTCTGCCCTTCTGCTGTGGTCTTCGCCCTGCTGCCACGGGTTATGCCATGCGGTGGAGTCTCTCTGTAGTAGCGGGTTGCCTCATCAACGGCAGGCTGCGTCAGCAATGGGTGTGTACCTCAATAGGGACGGATTACCTCGGTAGTGGCGGACGCCCTTCTCCCACGGAGTTGCACCATTGTGGGTTTAGCTGTGCCCACTCCAGGAGCATTTGGAATTGCCGTTTTGTTTGTCACACTGTGCTACTTCAAACGCTGTTTTTCTGCAATGTCCTTGGCTGACTCACTGTCCCAATCTCGTTCAGTCTCAAGTTCAGCCCTCTCAAGTCTCAGATTGCCAGTTCAACAGGGCACCCGGACCAGTGCGCTTTGTGCGGAGTGCTGTGTAGCGCCACTGCACTACCGTGCCTGCCGCTGCCGCTCTGGCTGCCGGCTGCACCAGCCGAAACCTCTGCCTGGCGTTTCACATCTCTTTTATACCTGGGAATTTCCCCGTTCTGTGGGCAACAAAGATCCGTCTGGAAATACGGCCCTGACTCACCCTCTCCACGCATTTACCGAGAGCTTCAATTCTGGGTTGTTCTTATTGCACCATCTTGAGTCCTCTCCTTCTTTATTTTTTGACACTGAGTCTTCTTATATCTCCAAGGCTGGATTGCAGTGGCACAAACTTGGCTCACTGCAACCCCTGTCTCCTGGGTTAAAGCTGTTCTCCCGCCTCAGCCTCCCTGGTAGCTGGCATTACAAGCACACACTACTACATGTGGCTAATTCTTGTATTTCTAGTAGAGTCTTAGTAGGTTTAGTTTTTATTAGAGTTTTTAGTAGGTTTCACCATTTTGGCCAGGCAAATCTCAAACTGCTGACCGCAGGTGATCCACCCATCACAGCACTTCAAAGTGCTGGAATTACAGGTGTGAGCCCCAGGCCTTGCTGATGGCTAATTTCACTAAACTTTTTCTTATAATCACACAACAGCTCATCTAGTTAATACTTCACAAACTATAAGACAAAAAATATAAGAAACAAGAAAGTTATGGGTCTATCATGAGTACCAGGCAGGTAAAACCAGAGAATTTGTATGGGGAGATTCTGAACCATAAGCCATAAGATATTACAGTAATAAATTCAACACAAACTAGAAAGTATTTATTTGCATTCAGCATTTTTGAGAATTTCTGTTTTCTCAAAAATTAGACACCTTGCTTGATGCAGTGGCTCACACCTGTAATCACAGCAGTGTGGGAAGCCAAGGCAGATAGATCACGTGGGTCAGCTCAAGACTAGCCTGACTAATAATGGTGAAATCCTATCTGTACTAAAAATACAAAATTTAGCCAATCGTTGTGGCCTGTTCCTGTAGTCCCAGCTACTTAGGAGGCTGAGACAGAAAAATTGCTTGAATCTGGGAGGCAGATGTTGTAGCCAGCCAAGATTATGACACTGCAGTCCAGCCTGGGCAACAGAGCAAGCCTCTATGTAAAAAAAAATTAAACACTTATTAAAATGATTTGCCTTCTTCCAACATTAATCTTTTATTCTGAAAATAGTTACAAGCTCATAGTAAAACAAACACAATTAATTCATAATTTTCTTACAGCTAGGATTCATGTTGAGACTAATAGATGTGCATATTTAAGTCTACATAAATCAAAACTAAAAGTCTGTATGTGTTTGCATCCATACGAGCCACATATTTAAAAAATACATAAAAATTTTACAATAGTATTCAGGACTGACATGTGTAAATTTTATTTATAATTTCATCCAATATTTATTATTGCAAAAATGACCCTGTTGTCCATAACAATTTAACTGTACATTTTAAACTATCCAAAACTGCATAATTGGTTTGTAATACAAAAAATAAATTATAGAGGTGATGATACCTCATTTACCTAATTTGATTACTGTACATTGTACACCTCTATCAGAATATAAAACATATATAGATATATATAACATAAACCTGATATGCTGACAAGAATTAGCAACAGTAAATTTAAATGTAAAAAAAAAGGAAGAATTAAAGTAAGAAACAATATTTCTTATTTGCAGTTTTAAGCCACTGGCAAAAAAAATTACTAGAGCTGTTAATCTATTATTTAAACAAATCGTTTATTGTTACCATCTTTTTTTTTCTTTCTTTCTTTTTTCATTGCATTTTAAATTTGGGGTACAGGTGAAGAACATGCAAGATTGTTGCATAGGTACACACGTGGCTGTGTGATCTGCTGCCTTCCTCCCCTTCACCTATATCTGGCATTTCTCCTTATGCTATCTCTCTTCAACTTTCCACCCCCTGCTGTCCCTCCCCTATTTCCCCCTTACAGAACCCAGTGTGTAGTGCTCCCCTCCCTGTGTCTATGTGTTTTCATTGTTCAACATCCACCTATGAGTGATTGCTATTCTAACTGGCATGAGATGGTATCTCAATGTAGTTTTGATTTGCATTTCTCTAAAGACCAGTGATGATGAGCAGTTTTTCATATGTTTGTTGGCCTCATGTATGTCTTCTGTTGTAAAGTATCTGTTCATATCCTTTGCCCACTTTTGAATGGGCTTGTTTGTTTTGTTCTTGTAAATCTGTTTTAGCTCTTTGTAAATTCTGGATATCAGCCCTTTGTCAGGTGGGTAAACTGCAAAAACATTTTTTCATTCTGTTGGTTGCCGATTCGTTCTAATGAGTGTTTCTTTTGCCATGCAGAAACTGTGGAGTTTGATTAGTCCCATTTGTCTATTGTGGCTTTTGTTGGCAATGCTTTTGGTGTTATGGTCATAAAGTCCTTGCCTACTCCTATGTCCTAAATGGTTTTGCCTAGATTTTCTTCTAGGGTTTTTATGGTGTTAAGTCTTATGTTTAAGTCTTTAATCCATTTGGTGTCAATTTTAGTGTAAGGTGTCAGGAAGGGGTCCGGTTTCAGCTTTCTGCACATAGCTAGCCACCTTTCCCAACACCATTTGTTAAACAAGGAATCCTTTCCCCATTGCTTGTTTTTGTCAGGTTTGTCAAAGATCAGATGGTTGTAGATATGTTGTGTTGCCTCCGAGGCCTCTGTTCTGTTCCATACGTCCATATCTCTGTTTTGGTACCAGTACCATGCTGTTTTGATTACTGTAGCCTTGTAGTATAATTTGAAGTCTGGTAGTGTGACGCCTTCTGTTGTGTTCTTTTTGCTTAGAATTGATTTGGCCATGCGGGCTCTTTTTTGGTTTCATATAAAGTTTAAGGTGTTTTTTTCTAGTTCTGTGAAGAAGGTCGTTGGTAGCTTGATGGGGATAGCATCGAATCTGTAAATTACTTTGGGCAGTATGGCCATTTTCACGATATTGATTCTTCCTAACCATGAACATGGAATATTTCTCCATCTGTTTGTGTCCTCTCTTGTTTCGTTGAGCAGTGGTTCGTAGTTCTCCTTGAAGAGATTTTTTACATTCCTCGTTAGTTGTATTCCCAGGTATTTTATTCTCTTTGTAGCAATTGTGAATGGCAATTTGTCTTCGATTTGGCTTTCTTACAGTCTGTTTTTGGTGTATAGGAATGCTTGTGATTTTTGCACATTGATTTTGTATCCTGAGACTTTGCTGAAGTTGCTTATTAGTTTCAGGAGGTTTGGGGCTGAGACAATGGGATCTTTTAGATATACAATCATGTCGTCTTCAAATAGAGACAATTTGGCTTCCTCTTTTTCTATTTGAACACCCTTTATTTCTTATTCTTGCGTGATTGCTCTGGCTAGAACTTCCAGTACTATATTGAATAGGAGTGGTGAGAGAGGGCATCCCTGTCTAATGCCAGATTTCAAAGAAATGCTTCCAGTTTTTCTGGGTACTCCTGTATTGGGTGAGTATATATTTAGGATTATTAGCTCTTCTTGTTACATCGATCCATTTACCATTATGTAATGTCCTTCTTTGTCTCTTTTGATCTTTGTTGCTTTAAAGTCCGTTTCATCAGAGACGAGAATTGCAACTCCTGCTTTTTTGTTTTTTATTTGCTTGTTAAATTGTTCTCCATTTTTTTATTTCGAGCCTTTGTATATCCTTGTGTGTTAGATGGGTTTTCTGTATACAGCACACTGATGGGTTTTGGCTTTTTATCCAATTTGCCAGTCTGTGTCTTTGTATTGGGGCATTTAGCCCATTTACATTTAGGTTTAATATTGTTACGTGTGAATTTGATTCTGCCATTTTGATGTTAGCTGGCTGGTTTGCCCGTTAGTTGATGCAGATTCTTCATTTTGTTGATGCTCTTTAGTATTTGGTATGTTCTTGGAATGGCTGGTATTGGTTGTTCTTTCTGTGTGTAGTGCCTTTTTCAGGAGCTCTTGTAAAGCATGCCTGGTGGTGACAAAATCTCTGAGTCCTTGCTTGTTCTCAAATAATTTTACTTTTTCTTCACTTATGAGGCTTAGTTTGGCTGAATATGAAATTCTGGGTTGAAAGTTTTTTTCTTTAAGGATGTTGAATATCAGCCCTTACTCTCTTCTGGCTTGTAGGGTCTCTGCTGAGAGATCTGATATGAGTTTGATTGGCTTTCCTTTGTGGGTAACCTGACCTTTCTCTCTGGCTGCACTTAGCATTTTCTCTTTCATTTCAACCCTGGTGAATCTGATGATTATGTGTTTTGGGGTTGCTGTTCTTGAGGAATATTTTTATGATGTTCTCTGTATTTTCTTAACTTGAATATTGGCCTGCCTTACTAGGTTGGGAAAGTTTTCCTGGAAAATATTCTGAAGAGTATTTTCCAGCTTGTATTCATTCTCCTCGTCACTTTCAGGTACACCTATCAAATGTCTTTTCACATAGGTTCATATTTCTAGGAGACATTGTTCGTTTCTTTTTACGCTTTTTCCTCTAATTTTGCCTCCTCGTTTTATTTCATTGAGTTGATCCTTGACCTCTGATATCTTTTCTTCTGCTTGGTCAGGTCGGCTGTTGAAACTTGTGCATGCTTCACAAAGTTCTCATGTTGTGTTTTTCAGCTCCATCATTTCACTCATATTTCACTCTAAGTTGTCCATTCTCATTAGCGTTTCATCAAATCTTTTTTAAGGTTCTTAGTTCCTTTGCATTGGGTTAGAACATATTCTTTTAACTCAGAGAAGTTTCTCATTACCCACCTTCTGAAGTCTGATTCTGTCATTTCATTACACTCATTCTCCATCCAGCTTTGTTGCCTTGCTGATTAGGAGTTGTGATCCCTGTTAGGAGGAGAGGTGTTCTTGTTTCGGGTGTTTTTCTTTTCTTTTTTTTTTTTTGCGCTGGTTTCTTTCTATCTTTGTGGATTTATCCACCTGTCGTCTTTGTAGTTGCTGATTTTCATATTGGGTCTCTAAGAGGACGTCCAGTTGATGATGAAGTTATTTCTGTTTTTTATTTTTTCTTCTAACCATTTGGCTTCTCTGCTGTAGGACTGCAGAGGTCCACTACAGGCTCTGGTTGCCTGGGGATCACCTCCAGCAGCTGCAGAACAGTAAGGGTTGCTACCAGTTTTTTCTTCTGCTCTCTTTTTCTCAGAATGATGCCTGCCAAATGTCAGTCTGATCAGTCCTTTGTGAGGTGACTCTTTGGATATACAGGGGTCAGGGAGCTGCTTAAGGAGATAGTCTTTTGTTTATAGGAGCTCAAGTGCTGAGCTGTGAGCTCTGTTGTTCAGAAATGCTGGGCAGGTATGTTTAAGTCTGCATCAGCAGAACTCATAACCCTTCCCCTTCTTTTTTTTTTCCATGTTCTCCATCCCAGCGAGTTAGGGCTTTATTTATGAGTTTTTGTTATGCTGCTGCCTTTTTTTTCAGGGCTGCCCTGCCCAGCAAGGAGGCAGTCTAGTTACCATCTGCCTGCAGAGGCTTTGCTGAGCTGCTGTGGGCTCCACCCTGCTGCCATGTAAACTTCTCTGCAGTCCTGTTTATATGGGTATGGTTAGAACTGCCTCGGCAATGGTGGTCTGCCCCTGTAATGGTGAACTCTCTCTGTTATGGCGGGTTGCCTCGGCAATGACAGGCTGCCTCAGGAATTGCAGACTATTGCCATAGGCGTGGAAAGCCTCAGTAATGGTAGATGCCTTTTCCCCACAAATTTGGACTGTCCCAAGTTCAGCTGTGCTTGCCGTGAAACTCTCGACCCAAAGTGTTTTCAATTGCTTTTCTTTTGTTTTTCATGGAGGGTGGGACCTGCTGAGCCTGATCACCTGGCTCCCTGCTTCAGAGGCTTTTTTTCTTAAGTTAAACCGTTTACTCTCTCCCAGGTGTTCCAGTCGCCTGTTGGAAAGGTGCCAGGATCTGTGTGATTTCCTGTGCTGTGACCCACTGTGCTGGCTGAAACAATGGCACTGCCTGGGAATCTCCTGGCCTGTCTCCCTGTTTCTGTCCTCTGTTTAATCAGATGAGTGGGTGACTCTGCCTTTTCAGAGCTCCAATCGCCAGCTTAAAAGGGCAACCAGACCAGTGTATTTTGTACAGGGAACTGCTGCACTGGGGTGCCAGCAAAATAGCTGCACTGGCCGAGATAGCCATGCTGGTGACCCGTGGAGCTCCTCTGCCTGGGAATCTCTTGGTCTGTGGGCAATAAATATCTGTCTGGAAATGAGGTGTCCACTCACCTTCTGCACTTTCACTGGGAGCTGCAATCCTGAGTTGCTTCTAAACTGCCATCTTGGATCCAGGACCACAGAATTTTCTTATCATCTACCTTCTGAAGACTACTTCTGTTAATGGAACACACTCATTATTTATCAGACCTTGTTCTGTTGCTGATGAGGAACTGTGATCCCCTTTAGAGGGAGAGGCATTCTGATTTTTGGTATTCTCAACCTTTTTAGACTGGTGTCTTCCCCTCACTATAAATTTATTCATCTGTCGTCTTTCTAATTGCTGACTTTCTAATTAGATCACTGAGTGGCCATCCAACTTGTTAATTCCCAGTGGAGCTGGAATCTGAGCAACCCACTGTGCCAGCTAAAACAGAGGCATTAAGATTTATGGTTCTTTTCTGTCTGGGATTCTTCGGTCTGGCTTCCTTCTTGAGTCCCTTCTTCAATCAGCTGAATAGGGCACTCTGCCTTCCCAGAGCTCCAAATGTTATCCAGAAGGGGAGCCAGTCCCATTTACTCTGCACCAATAACTGCCATGCCGAGGTGCTGGCAAAACCACCTTGCCAGCCACAAGAGTCATGCTGGTGACCCACGGGACTCCTATACTGGGAATCTCCTGGTCCGTGAGCCAAAAAATTTGTCTGAAAGTGTGGCATCCTGTCCTTCTCTGTGCTTTCACTTGGAGCTACAATCTCGTGCTCCTAGTGATCAGCCATTTTGGATCTCTCTCTCCTGGTCTTTAACTTTTGATCTCAAGTGATCCACCCTCCCAAAGTGCTGGAATTACTGGCATTAGCCACCACACCTGGCCCATTTTCTAAATATTTAAAATTACTGTTAAAAATTAGTTTTCTGAAGTTAATATACTAAAATATTCAATTACATTCTCTTTACTGAGCATATTATTTGAAGAATATGAGCAACATTTATGTTATGTATGTATGTATGTATGTATGTATGTATGTATGTATGTATGTATTTTGAGATGTAGTTTCACTCTTGTTGCCCAGGCTGGAGTCCAATGGCATGATCCCGGCTTATTGCAACCTCTGACTCCCAGGTTCAAATGATTCTCCTCCCTCAGCCTTGTAGTAGCTTAGATTATAGGCATTTATCACCACGCCTGGCTAATTTGTGTTTTTAGTAGAGACAGGGTTTCTCCATGTTTGTCAGGCTGGTCTCGAACTCCCAATCTCAGGTGATCTGCCTGCCTTGGCCTTCTAAAGTGCTGGGTTTACAGGAATGAGTCACTAAGCCCAGCCTCATGTTATTTATTTTTAATAAAACAGGTATTGTTGTCGCTAAGTTAGATTTTATCACCTGTCTGGAGCAAGAAAAAGAGCAGTGGAACATGAAGCGACATGAGATGGTGACCAAACCCCCAGGTAGGTGAGAGTGAACACAACTGACAACACAGATGAGAAATTCCAAAGGTCAAGGAGAAAGCCAGTCTTTTAAATAGAATCTGGAAAGCTGTGTTCCAAAGAAAATAGTTTCAGGGAAGTCTGAGATTTTAAAAAAAATTTTATTCTCATATAGGAGCATCTTCTGTCTTATGTTTTTAAATTCTCAAAGGATGCTACTTTCCCTCTTGTGATCTTTTTTCAAGTTTACAGTGACAGCCAAAGTCTTCTTCGTGGCATATAAGAGACTGCACAGTTAGCGGGGCATGGTGGCTCACACTTCTAGTCCCAGCACTTTGGAAGATCATGATGTCAGGAGTTTGAGACCTGCCTGACCAACATGGTGAAATCCAGTTTCTACTAAAAATACAAAAATTAGCTGGGCATGGTAGGGCACACTTGTAATCCCAGCTACTCAGGAGGCTGAGGCAGGAGAATCACTGGAACCTGAAAGGCAGAGGTTTTGTTGACCAAAATTGTGCCACTGCACTCCAGCTTGGCCAACAGAGCAAGACTCTGGCCAAAAAAAAAAAAAAAAAAAAAAAAAGACAGAAGAATAAAAAAAAAAAAGAGACTGCATAATTTACTTTTTCACATTTTCAAGAAAGCCATAAATGTTTGCATAATTTTATAAAACTCAATGTTAGGCTGGGCAAATGTCTCATGCCTGTAAATCCAGCACTTTAGGAGGCCAAGACAGGTGGATTGCCTAAGGTTAGGAGTTCGAGACCAGCCTGGCTGACATGGTGAAACCTTGTCTCTACAACATATACAAAAAAATTGCTGGGCGTGGTGACATATGCCTGTACTCTCATCTACTCAGGAGGCTGAGACAGGAATATCACATGAACTAGAAAGGCAGAAGTTGTAGTAAGTCAAGCTTGCGCCATTGCACTCTAGGTTGGGTGTAAAGAGCAAAAAAAAAAGAACCTCTATCTGAAAGGTAAAAAACAAAATAGGAAACAATGAAACCAAAAACTAACAAAAAATTATGTTAAGCTAGTTTTTAGGTTATCTTGTTTTATGTCTAAAATATGTGAGAGTAATGGTTTCTGTTTCATTTTTTTTTTGTTCATTTTCTGCATAATCCACAATGGGTTTTTGTTTTGTTTTGAGAGAGAGTCTTGCTCTGTCCCCCAGGCGGGAGTACAGTGGCATGATCTTGGTTCACTGCAACCTCCACCTTTCAGGTTCAAGCAATTCTACCTCAGCCTTCTCAGTAGCTTGAACTACAGGTGCATGCTGCCATGCCTGGCTAAATTTATTTTGTATCTTAGTAGAGATGAAGTTTCACCATGTTGCCCAGGCTGGTCACGAACTTCTGAGCTTGGACAATCCACCTGCCTTGGCCTCCCAACCTGCTGGGATTGCAGGCGGGAGCCACCGTGCCCAATCCCATCTTGTTTTTATTAATATAATCTTGAAATATAGTTTGAATTAAGTATGACACCCTCCTGGTTTGTTCTTTCTTTTTT
Organism: Callithrix jacchus; assembly: GCF_049354715.1. Classification (NCBI taxonomy): domain Eukaryota; kingdom Metazoa; phylum Chordata; class Mammalia; order Primates; family Cebidae; genus Callithrix; species Callithrix jacchus. Next base: position 23,199,889 of record NC_133523.1, read on the forward strand.
TTTTTGAGATGGAGTTTTGGTCTTGTTGCCCAGGCTAGAGTGCAATTGCACGAATTTGGCTCACTGTAACCTCTGCCTCCTGGGTTCAAGTGATTCTCCACGTCCAGTTAATTTTTCTATTTTGAGTAGAGACAGGGTTTCAACTTGTTGCTAAGGCTGGTCTTGAAGTCATGACCAAATGATCCACTCTTTTTGGCCTTCCAAAATGCTGGGATTACAGGCATGAGCCACTGCGCCTGGCCTATATACGTTTTTTTTTTTTTTTGGTGTTGTCCAGCATGATTTTATTTTTCAGGAAAATGGACTCATCTTCGAATTTCTTTTTATTTATATGCTGTCTCACTGTGTTGCTCAGGCTAATATTGAACTATTCTGGTCCCAAATTATTTGACTGTCTTGGCCTCCTAATGCTATAGAATTATAGGCATAAGCCACTGTGCCTGGCCACCATGTAGCATTTGTTGTAGAACTGTGCTAGTGGGGATGAATTCCCTCATCTTTCATTTTGGAAAGTCATTCTTTTTATCTTGTTTTTGATGTAAAATAATTTTGAATAAAATATTATTGGTTAGAATTTGTCTTTTTGTTTTTTGTTTTCTGAGATGGAGTCTTTTTCTTGCACAGGCCAGAGTGCAGTCTTACAATCTCTGTTCATTGCAACCTCCACCTCCCGGGTTCAAGTGATTCTCCTGCCTCAGCCTTCCAAGTAGCTGCGAATACAGGCATGTAACACCATGTCTGGTTAATTTTATTTATTTTTATTTGTAGAGATGGGGTTTCACTGTGTTAGCCAAAATGATCTCAATCTTCTGACCTCATGATTTGCCCACCTTGGCCTACCAAAGTCCTAAGATTATAGGTATGAGCCACCATGCCCAGCCAGAATTTTTTTATTACATCAAAATTGGTTAAATTCTCAAACTTTGTTGTCTTCAATTAATCTCTGTATTACTTTTTCCTCATATTATTCTTCTAAAAATTTTTTCATAAATATATTGAACTACTTTATGTTGTCCAGTAAGTGTTATATTGCATGTTTAATGTTGTTTTGAAATTTTACATCTGTGTTATATATTTTAGAATATACCACGTTATATCAGTTGTTTTGAAATTTTAGTTTATAATAGTGTATGACAATACTGAAGTTTATACAATTTAAGAATTTGTAGAGCAGAATCAAATATAAATAATTCATATGTGTCTTGACAATATACTTATCTTTATGTTTGATTTTTATAAATATTGTCTGTGTTTTTTATAACTTGTATATTTTTGTGTAGGTATTTTGTGAATGATTGTTTAATCTTTTGTGGGTAAGCAGTCATAAAAATGTTACTAATTTTAACATCTATTTATTTGTGGACAGCTGTTAGTTTTGTGTAAAAAGAATATTGGATTTGACAGTAATTTTTAAACTATTGAAACTTTATTTAGTAAATATTACCGTTTATTTTTACTTGTCAAAAACATATAACAATATTTACAATCAAATACATATGTACTTTTTAATTGCATTTTAGGTTTTGGGGTACATGTGCAGAACATGCAAGATAGTTGCATAGATACACACATGGCAGTGTGCTTTGCTGGCTTCCTCCCCTTCACCCACATTTGGCGTTTCTCCACAGGCTATTTCTCCCTAGCTCCCCCACTACTGTCCTTCCCCTATTCCCCCAAATAGACCCCAGTGTGTAGTACTCCCTTCCCTGTGTCCATGTGTTCTCATTTTCCTCACCCGCCTATAAGTGAGAATATGCGGTATTTCATTGTCAGTTCATTCTTGTGTCAGTTTGCTGAGAATGATGTTATCCAGATTCATTCATATCCCTACAAAAGACACGAACTCATCGTTTTGGATTGCTGCATAATATTCCATGGTGTATATGTGCCACATTTTCTGAGTCCAGTCTATCATTGATGGGCATTTGGGTTGGTTCCAGGTCTTTGCTATTGTAAACAGTGCTGCAATGAACATTCGTGTGCATGTGTCCTTATAGTAGAATAATTTGTAGTCCTTTGGATATATACCCAGTAATGGGATTGCTGGGTCAAATGGAATGTCTATTTCTAGGTCCTTGAGAAATTACCACACCATCTTCCACAATGGTTGAACTAATGTAAACTCCCACCAACAGTGTAAAAGTGTTCCTATTTCTCCACATCCTCTCCAGCATCTGTTGTCTCCAGATTTTTTAATGATCACCATGCTAACTGGCGTGAGATGATATCTCAATGTGGTTTTGATTTGCATCTCTCTAATGACCAGTGATGATGAGAATTTTTTCATATGTTTGTTGACCTCATGCATGTCTTCTTTTGTAAAGTTTCCGTTCATACCCTTTGCCCATTTTTGAATGAGCTTTTTTGTTTTATTTTCTGTAAATCTGTTTGACTTCTTTGTAAATTCTGGATATCAGCCATTTGTCAGATGGGTAAACTGCAAAAATTTTTTCCCATTCTATTGGTGGCTGATTCACTCTAGTGACTGTTTCTTTTGCCGTGCAGAAGTTGTAAAGTTTGATTAGGTCCCATTTTTCTATTTTGGCTTTTGTTGCCAATGCTTTTGGTGCTTTGGTCATGAAGTCTTTGCCTACTCCTGTGTCCTGAATGGTTTTGCCTAGATTTTCTTCTAGGGTTTTGATGGTGTCAGGTCTCATGTTTAAGTCTTTAATCCATCTGGAGTTAATTTTAGTGTAAGGTGCCAGGAAGGGGTCAAGTTTCTGCTTTCTGCACATGGCTAGCCAGTTTTTCCAACAGCATTTATTAAACAGGGAGTCCTTTCTTCATTGCTTGTTTTTTTTCAGGTTTACCAAAGATTGTATGGTTGTAGATATACTGTGTTGCCTCCGATGCCTCTGTTCTGTTCCATTGGTCTATATCTCTGTTTTGGTACCAGTACCATGCTGTTTTGATTACTGTAGTCTTGTAGTATTGTTTGAAGCCCAGTAGTGTGATGCCTACGGCTGTATTTTTATTGCTTAGAATTGACTTGGCTATGTGGGCTCTCTTTTGGTTCCATATGAAGCTCATGATGGGTTTTTCCAGTTCTGTAAAGAAAGTCAATAATAGCTTGATGGGGATAGCGTTGAGTCTGTAAATTACTTTGGTCAGTATAGACATTTTCACGATATTGATTCTTCCTAACCATGAAGATGGAATGTTTTTCCATTTGTTTGTGTCCTCTCTTATTTTGTTGAACAGTGGTTTGTAGTTTTCCTTGAAGAGGTCGCTTACCTTCCTTGTAAGTTGTATTTCTAGGTATTTTATTCTCTTTTTAGCAATTGTGAATGGCAGTTTGTTCTTGATTTGGCTCTCTTTAAGTCTGTTATTAGTGTAGAGGAATGCTTATGATTTTTGCACATTGATTTTATATCCTGAGACTTTGCTGAAGTTGTTTATCAGTTTCTGGAGTTTTTGGGCTGAGGAGATGGGGTCTACTAGGTATACTATCATGTCGTCTGCAAATAGAGACAATTTGGCTTCCACCTTTCCTATTTGAATAACCTTTATTTCTTTTTCTTGCCTGATTGCTATGGCTAGAACTTCCAGTACTATATTGAATCGGAGTGGTGGAAGAGCATTTTTGTCTAGTGCCGGATTTCAAAGAGAATGCTTCCAGTTTTTGCCCATTCAGTATGATATTGGCTGTTGCTTTGTCATAAATGGCTTTTATTACTTTGAGATACGTTCCGTCAAAACCGAGTTAATTGAGGGTTTTTAGCATAAAGAGTTGTTGAATTTTGTCGAATGCCTTCTCTGCGTCAATTGAGATTATCATGTGATTTTTGTTTTTGATTCTGTTTATGCGGTGAATTACGTTTATAGACTTGTGTATGTTGAACCAGCCTTGCATCTCCGGGATGAATCCTACTTGATCATGATTGATAAGTTTTTTGATGTGCTGTTGCAATCGGTTGCCAGCATTTTATTGAAGATTTTTGCATCTATGTTCATCATGGATATTGGCCTGAAGTTTTATTTTCTTGTTGAATCTGCCAGGTTTTGGTATCAGGATGATGTTGGTCTCATAAAATGATTTGGGAAGGATTCCCTTTTTTTGGATTATTTGCAATAGTTTCAGAAGGAATGGTATTACGTCCTCTTTGTGTGTCTGGTAGAATTCGGCTGTGAACCCATCTGGACCTGGGCTTTTTTTGTGTGGTAGGCTCTTAATTTCTGCCTCGATTTCAGACCTTGTTATTGGGCTATTCATAGTTTCGGCTTCCTCCTGTTTTAGGCTTTGGTGGACACAGGTGTCCAGGAATTTATTTATTTTCTTTGGGTTTACTAGTTTATGTGCATAGAGTTGTTTGTAATATTCTCTGATGATGGTTTGAATTTCTGTAACGTCTGTGGTGATTTCCCCTTTATCGTTTTTTAATGCGAGAGAAAACAATTTGGTTGTTCTCTCTTTTCTTTTTTGTCAGTCTGGCTAGCGGTCTATTTTTTTGATCTTTTCAAAAATCCAGTTGTTGGATTTACTGATTTTTTTGAAGGGTTTTTTTGTGTCTCTATCTTCTTAAGTTCTGCTCTGATTTTAGTTATTTCTTGTCTTCTGCTGGGTTTTGAGTATTTTTCATCTTGCTCCTTTAGCTCTTTCAATTTTGATGATTGAGTGTCAGTTTTGGATCTCTCCACTCTTTTCATATGGGCACTTATTGCTATATATTTTTCTCTGGAGACTCCTATAAATGTGTCCCAGAGATTCTGGTATGTTGTGACTTTGTTCTCATTGGTTTTGAAGAACTTCTTTATTTCTTCCTTTATTTTATTGTTTATCCAGTCAATATTCAAGAGCCAGTTGTTCAGTTTCCATGAAGCTGTGCGGTTCTAAGTTTGCTTCTGAATTCTGAGTTATAACTTGATTGCACTTTGGTTTGTGAGACTGTTTGTTATGATTTCAGTTGCTTTGCATTTGCTGAGGAGTGCTATATTTCCAATTCTGTGGTCAATTTTAAAGTAGGTGTGATGTGCTGAGAGAAATGTATATTCTGTGGATTTGGGGTGGAGAGTTCTGTAAATGTGTATCAGGTTTGCTTGTTCCAGGTTTGAGTTCAAGCCCTGGATATTCTTGTTGATTTTCTGTCTGTTTGATTTGTTTAATATTGACAGTGGAGTGTTAAAGTTTTCCACAATTATTGTGTGGGAGTCTAAGTCTTTTTTAAGCCGTTAAGAACCTGCCTTATATATCTGGGTGCTCCTGTATTGGGTCCATATATATAGGATTGTTAGCTCTTCTTGTTGTATCGATCCTTATACCATTATGTAATGGCCTTCTTTGTCTCTTTTGATCTTTGTTGCTTTAAAGTCTATTATATCAAAGAGGATAATTTCAGCTCTTGCTTCTTTTTGCTATTTGCTTGGTTAATCTTTCTGCATCCCTTTATTTTGAGCCTTTGTGTATCCTTGCATGTGAGATGGGTTTTCTGGATACAGCACACCGATGGGTTTGGTTTTTTATCTAATTTGCCAGTCTGTGTCTTTTGATTGGTGTATTTAGCCCATTTACATTTAGGGTTAATATTGTTATGTGTGAATTTGATACTGCGATTTTGATGCTAGCTGGCTGTTTGCCCGTTAGCTGATGCAGATTCTTCATTTTGTTGATGCTTGTTAGCATTTGTTATGTTTTTGGAATGGCTGGTACTGGTTGTTTTTTTCTATGTGTAGTGCCTCTCTAAGAAGCTCTGGTAAAGCAGGCCTGGTAGTGACAAAATCTCTGAGTACTTTCTTGTTCTCAAATAATTTTATTTTTTCTTCACTTATGAGGCTTAGTTTGGCTGAATATAAAATTCTGTGTTGAAAGTTTTTTTCTTTACGGATGTTGAATATTGGTCTCCACTCTATTCTGGCTTGTAAAGTTTCTGTGGAGAGATCTCCTGTGAATCTGATGGGCTTTCTTATGTGGATAACCAGATTTTTCTCTCTGGCTGCTGTTAGCATTTTCTTCTTTATTTCAACCCTGGTGAATCTGACGATTATGTGCCTTGGGATTGCTCTTCTTGCGAAGTATCTGTGTGGTGTTCTCTGTATTTCCTGCATTTGAGTGTTGGCCTGTCTTGCTAGGTTGGGGAAATTTTCCTGGACAAAATTCTGAAGAGTATTTTTCAGCTTGGATTTCTTCTCTTCATCACATTCAGGTACACCTATCAAACGTAGATTATGTCTCTTCACATAGTCTTACATTTCTTGGAGACTTTCTTCATTTTTTTTTTTGTACTTTTTTCTCTACTCTTGGCTTCTTGTCTTATTTCATTGAGTTGGTCTTCGACTTCTGATATTTTTTCTTTTACTTGGCCAATTTGGCTGTTGAAACTTGTGCATGCTTCAGGAAGTTCTCATGTTGTGTTTTTCAGCTCCTTCAATTTATTTATATTTCTCTCTAAGTTGTCCATTCTTGTTATCATTTCCTCAAATTTTTTCAAGGTTCTTAGTTTCTTTGCATGAATTTAGAACATGTTCTTTTAGATCACAGAAGTTAGTCATTACCCACCTTCTGATTCCGTCATTCTATCACACTCATCCTTTGTTTAGCTTTGTTCCCTTCCTGGTGAGGAGTGAGTATTGGTCCTTTGTAGGAGGCGAGGTGTTTTGGTTTCGGGTGTTTTCCTTTATTTTTGCACTGGTTTCTTCCCATCTTTGTGGGTTTATCCACCTGTCGTCTGAGTAGTTGCTGATTTTTTGATTGGGTCTCTGAGTGGATGCCCAGATTGTTGATGATGAAGCATTTCTGTTACTTAGTTTTACTTGTAACAGTCTAGCACCTCTGCTGTAAAACTGCTGAGGTCTACTCCAGGCTCTGCTTGTCTGGGGTACACCTGTAGCAGCTGCAGAACAGTGAGGAATGCTACCAGTTTTTTCTTCTGCTATCTTTGTCCCAGAATGATGGCCGCCAAATGTCAGTCTGATCAGTTTTTTTGAGGTGACTCTTTGGGTATATGGGGGTCAGAGACCTGCTTAATGAGGCAGTCTGTACTTTATAGGAGCTCAAGTGCTGAGCTGTGAGCTCCATTGTTCATTCAGGGCTGCTAGGTCAGTACGTTTAAGTGTGCTGTTTAAGTGAACTCATAAAACCCCCTTTTTTCCTCAGATGCTCTGTCTCGGGGAGTTAGGGCCTTATTTATGAGTATCCGTTGCAATGTCCTGCCGAGCTAGGAGGCAGTTTAGTCACTATTTGCCTGCCGAGGTTCTGCCCTGTTGCCGTTGGGTCTGCCCTGTTGCCGTTGGCTCCATTCTGCTGCTGTGGGCTCTGCCCTGCTGCCTTGGGCTCTTCCCGGTTGCCATGGGCTTTGCCCTGTTGCTGTGGGCTTTGCCCTGCTGTTGTGGGCTCCGCCCTGTTAGCAGAGTCTCTCTGTTATGGCAGAATGCCTTGGCAACAGCAGGCTGTGTCAGCAATGGAAGAGTACCTAAGTAGTGGTGGAATGTCTCAGTAATGGTGGACGCCCCTTTCCCACTGAGCTGCACCATCCCGTGTTCAGCTGTGCCCACTGTTAAACTCTCAATTTTGAGTGTTTCAAATCGTTGTTTTGTTTGTCCCTGTGGGTTTGGGATTCGTCGAGCCTGATCACCTGCCTCTCTGTCTCAGAGCTTTTTTGTTTATTTTTAAGTTGAGCGGTTGACTCTCTCCCAGGTGTTTCAGTTGTCTACTGATACGGCACTGGGATCTGTGTGATTTCTCGTGCAGCGACCCACTGCACCATCTCACAGTTCGCTTCCCGGTAATTTCCTGGCCTGGCTCACTGTCTAAGTCTCATTTAATCAGATGAATATGCTAATCTGCCTTCCCAAATTTCAAATTGCAGTTTTAACAGGGCACCCAGACCAGTGCATTTTTTGCAGGGTGCTGCTGTGCTGTGGTGCCGGCCGAAATGGCTGCGCCAGCCGAGACAGCTGTGCTGGCATTTCGTGTTTCTCCTACACCTGGGAATTTCCCCTTTCTGTGGGCAACAAAGATCCGTCTAGAAATGCGGCGTGAAGTTACCCTATGCGTCTTCACTGAGAGCTGCAATCCTGAGTTGCTTCTATATCACCATCTTCCCCTACTTCCCCCTTCCTTAAACCTTTAATGGAAAGGACTGAATTTGAACACTCTGTTTTTAAAACATTGAGACATCTGAGTTATCTTGGATATAAGTATAGGGTCAGACTACCCAGAGCCTGTAAACCAGGGACTTTTCAGCCTGGTTGTTCTGCCTACCCCCTTCTTCTGTCCTGTCTTTTTAAAAACACTGAAGCAGTGGTGCTGAGCCACCGTAGCCTCAGGAATTCAAAAGTGCAGTTTTTTTTCCTGCAGAAGTCTGTAAGGCAGAGTCTGTAAGGTGAAGCCAGAGAACACCACCCCCAAGACCTTTGGCTCCTTGCCACGTGGAAACTGCCTAGCAACGGAAGCTAAGACCGCCCACAGCTCAACTTCACAGCAGGACACAGATTGGCTGGAGAAAACAGCAGGGTGTTGGGGGGTGCTAGGTACAGCCCCAGTTTTGGAAAGCGGTGCAAAAAGCCCCCTAAATTGCTAGCCTTCTCCCCATAATTCAGAGTTTAAAAATATTAAATGTTATGGCAAGGAATAGTGGCTGTAGCCCTTTTCTTGTTTCTCCTGGTTATTATCTTCCTGTTTTTTCGATTCTCCACACCCAAAGGCCGTGAATGCTTTTGCTTGTGCTGGGTCTGACATTTCAGTTTAGAATCCAGTTAACTATTTGTGTTCAAAATGGGAAATTCTTTCTCCCGGCCCAATCACTGAGCCTCCTGCAGTGTATGTTAAAGAAATTTTCTCTAGGCCTCTCAGAGAACAATGGAGTCCACCTTAAAAAAGGCAAACTTTGGATTCTCTGTGAAGTGGAGTGGCTAAAATTTGAAACCAGGTCGCCTCCAGAAGGGTCATTAAACCCCTCAACAGTTAAATCTGTGTGGTAGGTTGTTAGTGGAAAGCCTGGGAACCCTCATCTACTTTCCTATATTGATCAATGGCTTCGTTTAGTTCAGAACCCTTTTTCATGGCTCGTATCTTATGCTGTTCATGACCCCATCTTTAAGATTCTGCTGAATAAAGTTCCCTCCTGGCCCCAACAGGTTGCTGGAGTGGTGCCTTCAGCCCCCCCATGTATTGCCCCTCTCTGAGGAAGAAGGAAGCCATTCATGCTCATTACCATCACCTTATAATTAAGGGTCCAGCACAATCTCTCCAACGAAACCTCTAGCGCCTACTGATGTTGTGTCTCTCTTTGCACCACCTCCACTCCCGAGCCACTGTCTTGGGTGGTTTCTCTGCCCACTGCCTCAAGGTTGCACCCCGGTTAGGGGAAGCTGCTCCATTTCTCCTTTTGAGGGAGGCACCACCCCCACCAGGCAGTGAGTGTTCTGCTGCTCCGTTTTTAGTTTATGTTCCATTTTCCACCTCTGACCTGTACAATTGGAGAGCTCAAAATTTTCTGTTTTCTGAATAGCCCCAGGTCCTAACTCTGCTAATGAAATCTGTACTTCAGACTCATAGGCCCACCTGGGATGACTGTCAACAGCTCCTTCTTACTTTTTTCACCTCCGAAGAAAGGGACGCCAGAAAACATTTTTTAATTTCATAATAGAAGTCTAGGGAAAAAGCCCTAGATTTCCCTGAGGAGGTTTATTCTTCTACCTGACCTGAGTGGGACACTAACACCACAGGGGGAAGGAGGGCTTTGGAAGACTTCCACCGGTGTCTTCTTGCAGGCATTAAAGGAGCCACCAGAAAACTTATGAAATTGTCTAAGGCCACAGAAGTGGTTCAGGGGGCTGATGAGTCACCTTGAGCCTTCTTAGATAATCTCCAGGAGGCCTATTGAATTTGCACCCTATTTGATTTGGTGGCTCCTGAAAATAGCCATGCTATAAATTTGGCATTTGTGGCCCAGACAGCTCCGGACAGTCAGAGAATGTTATAAAAGTTAGAGGGTTTTGCTGGAATAAACATCACTCAGCTTTTGGAAGTAGCCCCAAAGTTTTTTGATAACCTAGAAACTGAAAAGGAAAAGCAGGCTACTCAAGCTGCTGACAGGGCAGCTTACATTGTGGGGAAAAGGCAAGCAAAAATTATAGTGGCTGTTCTCTGGGAGGCAAAAAGGGAGGAACTCCCATCAAAAAGCACTAGCCAGAGGATTCCAGACCCCCGCCATAAAATCCAGAAAGGTGAGAGAGCTCCCCTATGAAAAAACCAGTGTGCTCTCTGCAGATAGGTTGGGCACTGGGAGAATGAGTGCCCTTTAAAGCCAGAAGAAAAACCAGAACAGAAAAGAGTCCTCACCCTCCCCACAGCAGAGGAATCTGATGATTGCTGGGACTGGGGGCTTTTATTCACTCTACCCCTGGAAGCCCATGGTTACTGCTACTGTGAAGGGCCAGGCTGTACCCTTTTTAATCGACACTGGAGCTGAACATTCTGTACTACAGACACCCTTGGGCAGTGTTTCTAACAAAAGAATGACTGGACAGGGGGCTACTGGAGCTATTCAGGAATATCCTGTCACACACTTACGTGAAGTTCATATAAGCCAAAAGAGAGTGATCCATTCATTTCTAGTAGTTCCAGAGTGCCTTTTCCCTATTATTGGACACAAACTGCTCTGCAAACTGCAGGCATCCCTCTCCTTCGCAGCTCAGCAAACTCATTTTAAGTTAGGAGAAACAGAGCCCCTTCCTGCTCAGCTCCTGCTGACCATTTCTTTGACAGAAGAATATATTTTAATCTCATCTTCACCCCCAAAAGCAAACCAAGTTAGCCATCTCCTATTGGATCTGCAAGCTCTTTTTTCCTGGGTTTGGGCAGAATCAAACCCCCCAGGACTGGCAAAACACCATCCACCAGTGATGGTAGAACTTCAGGCTGATGCTCTGTTGGTTTGGGTCAGATAATATCCTATGAGCCAGCGGGCTAGAGAGGGAATCAGCCCCCACATTCAGCGGCTATTACAAGCAGATACTTACACCTCGTCATTTTATGTGCAACATTCCATCTCTGCCAGTTCAAAAACCTGGGACAAATGATTACCGGCCTGTACAGGACTTGTGGGAAGTTAACGAATGGACAGTTATAGTCCATCCAACTGTCTCTAATTCCCATACACTGCTCAGCTTGCTCCCACCAGAACATACCGTGTACACTGTCCTGGACTTAAAAGATGCTTTCTTTCCCATTTCTTTGGTGCCAAATAGTCAACCCATTTTTGCTTTTGACTGGGAAGACCCTGGCTTGGGAGACACAACCCAATTAACTTGGACTCAGTTGCCCCAAGTTTTAAAAATTCTTCAACTTTTTTTGGAGAAGCCCTTCATCAGGACCTGGTGGCATTCCGAGCCAGCCATTTCAATTGTACCCTACTTTAATGTGTGGATGATTTATTATTGGTTACTGAGACAGATGAAAGCTATCTGCAACATACTAAGAACATACTTTATCTCCTTCAGGAGCTTGGGTATCAGGTTTCATCCAAAAAGACCCAGCTTTGTCTTTCCAGGGTCTCCTACTTAGGATATAAACTAAATAAAGAAAAAGGAGCACTCACCAGTGCTTGAAAGGAGGCTATCTTATGAATCGCCACTTCCACTACCAAGAAATGGGTACATAAATTCTTGGGGGCTGTGGGATACTGTCACCTTTAAATATCTGGGTTTGAAGAAATTACCAAGCCCCTGTATGCCACTATGGGAGGAAATGGCCCTTTGGTTTTGACTGACACAGAAGAGCAGGCCTTTCAAAACTTAAAAAGGCATTGACTGAGGCTTCTGCTTTAGCCCTTCCATACATCTGAAAGCCATTTCAATTGTTTGTCCGTGAAAGTCAGGGAGTGGCTAAAGGGGTATTCACTAAAGCCTTAAAGCCATGGCAATGCCCAGTGACATATTTGTCAAGAAAACTGGACCATGTGGCTTCTGGGTGGCCAAGTTGTCTGCGAGCAATTGCAGCAACAGCAACCCTAGTTCACGAGGCTGATAAATTCCCACTGGGCCAGAAGTTAACCCTTACAGCACCACATGTGATAGAAACTCTGCTACGAGGTGCTCCAGGATGTTTAATGCACACATCCTGCAGTATCAGAGTATACTGTTAGATCAGACTCGCTTAACTTTCTCCCCCACAAGGTATTGAAATCCAGTCACTCTACTCCCTGATCCAGACATCACCACCCCTATTCATGAATGCCAAAAATTACTAGAAATTTCAGAGACAGGTAGACCTGATCTCCAGAACACTCCTTTGGAGAAGGCAGATGCCACCTTATTTACAGGAGTAGTTTCCTTGAGCAGGGGTTATGAAAAGCAGGTGTAGCTGTTGTCACAAAGACCAAAGTACTATGGGCCCAGGCACTGCCAGCTGGTACCTCTGTTCAGGAGGCTGAATTAATTGCCTTAACGCAAGCCCTCCAATTGGGTAAGGACAAACATTTTAGCATCTACACTGATAGCAGATATGTTTTTGCTACTGTACATGTTCATGGAGCCATCTATCCAGGGCGGGGCCTACTTACCTCAGCAGGAAAAACTCAAAAAGAAAAAAAAAAGAAATTTTAGCCCTGCTCGAGGCTGTCTGGCTCCTCCTACATGTGGCTGTAATTCATTACGAAGGATATCAAAAAGAAAATACTACTGTTGCTAGGAGAAACCAGACGGTAGACTGTGCTGCCCATGAGACTGCAGTTCTGATTACTCCATTAACTCTGCTTCCATCCAACTCTTTTCCACAGCCTGATCTATCTAACCACCCAACGTACTCTTCTGAAGAAGAAAAACAGGCATCAGTTCTATGAACCAGTAAAAATCAGGACGGATGGTGAATCCTTCCAGACTCCAGAATCTTCCTGCCCCTGGACCCTTGGAGAAACTTTGATCAGCTGTTTCCACTCTTCCACCACTTGGGAAAAACAAATTTGGCTCAACTTTTGAGAAGCCGATTTGAAATTCCACATCTCCAGGACTTAACTAGCCATGTGGCCTCCTAATGCATGGCTTGTGCAGAGGTGAATGCCAGGCAAGGCTTGAAGCCTGGATTGGGCTGTCATTTCCAAGGATGTAGCCCAGCAGAAAGGTAGGAAGTTGACTTCACTGAAGTAAAACCACTCCGGGCAGGGTATCAGTACTTCCTTATGTGGTAAATACATTTTCTGGATGGGCTGAGGCTTTTGCACAAAGAACAAGACTGCCACTACGGTAGTAAAGTTCTTCAAATTATCCCTTGCTATGAATTGCCTGTTGTCACAGGGTCTGATAATGGACTGGCTTTTATCTCATCCATAGCTCAGTCAGTCAGCAAGGCATTAAATATTCAGTGGAGAGAAGATCCAAATGGCCCTTTAGGAGCAGTTCAGGATTGAAGCTCCCAGTGAAAGCACAGAGGATGAGTGGACATCACATTTCCAGACATACATTTATTGCCCACAGACCAGGAGATTCCCAGGTGGAGGAGCCCCACCAGTCGCCAGTGTGGCTGTTTTGGCCAGCACGGCTGTTTCGACCGGTGCAGATGTTCTGCCAGTGCCATGGTGCAGCGAATCTCTGTACAAAATACACTGGTCTGGTTGCCATTTTAAGCTGGCAATTGGAGCTCAGAGAAGGCAGATTTGCCTATTCATCTGATTAAAGGGGTCTGAAACAGTGAGCCAGTCAAGGAGATTCCCAGGCAGCACCATTGTTTCAGCTGGCACAGTGGGTCAATGCATGGGAAATCAAACAGATCCCAGCGCCCTTTCAGCAGGTGACTGGAACACCTGGGAGAGAGCCAGCTATTCAACTTGCAAAAGAAAAAGGCTCTGAGGCAGAGAGCCAGGTGATCAGACTCGGCGGGTTCCATCTCCACAAAAACAAAACAAAACAAAAAACAGCAATTGGAAACGCTTGGAATTGAGAGTTTCACAGCAAGCACAGCTGAACCCAGGACAGTGCAGCTCTCGGTGGGGGAGGGGCGTCTGCCATTACCAAGGCACCCCACACTTAGAGAGGTAGTCCTCCATTTCTGAGGCAACCCGCTGTTGCCAAGGTAACCCACCGTAACAGGGAGAGTCCACCATTACACAGGTGGGCCACCATTGCCAAGGCAGTTCTAACCATGCTCATATAAACAGGACTGAAAAGAAGTTCACATGGCAGCAGGGCGGAGCCCACAGCAGCTCAGCAAAGCCTCAGCAGGCAGACACTGACTAGGATGCCTCCTCACCGGGCACGGCAGCCCTGAAAAAAAAAGGCAGCAGTGCAATGAAAACTCCTAAATAAAGCCCTCACTACCCAGGACAAAGCACCTGGGTAAAACAAAGGGTTTATGAGTTCTGCTGCAGCAGACTTAACCGTACCTGCCTAGCAGCTCTGAAAGGACAATGGAGCTCACAGCTCAGCACTTGAGCTCCTATAAAAAACAGACTGTCACCTCAAGCAGATCCCTGACCCCTGTATATCAAAAGAGTTACCTCACAAAGGACTGATCAGACTGATATTTGGCGGCCATCATTCTGGGATGAAGATAGAAGAAGAAAAAACTGGTAGCAATCCTTACTGTTCTGCACCTACTGCAGGTGATCCCCAGGCAAGGAGGGCCTGGAGTGGACCTCAGCAGTTCTACAGCAGAGGGGCCATACTGTTAGAAGGAAAACCAAGAAACAGAAATAACCTAATTATCAAGAAATGGAAATCCACTCAGAGACCCAATCTGAAAATCAGCAACTACACAGATAACAGGTAGATAAATCTGCAAAGATCAAAAGAAACCAGCACAAAAAAAGGAAAACATTCTAAACCAGAACACCTCTCCTCCTACAAGGGATAATAACTCCTCACCAGCAAGGGAAGAAAGCTGGATGGAGAATGAGTGTGATGAAATGACAGAATCAGACTTCAGAAGGTGGGTAATGAGAAACTTCCGTGACCTAAAAGAACATTTTCTAACTCAATGCAAAGAAACTAAGAACACTGAAAAAAGATTTGACAAAATGCTAACGAGAATGGACAACTTAGAGAGGAATATGAGTGAATTGATGGAGCTGAAAAACACAACACGAGAACTTCACGAAGCATGCACAAGTTTCAACAGCCGAATTGACCAAGTAGAAGAAAGGATATCAGAGGTCGAAGATCAACTCACTGAAATAAAATGAGAAGGTAAAATTAGAGAATAAAAGTGCAAAAAGGAATGAACAAAGTCTCCAAGAAATGTGGGAATATGTGAAGAGGCCCAATCTACGTTTCATAGGTGTACCTGAATGTGAAGAAGAGAATGAAAACAAGAAAAAAAACTACTCTTCAGGATATTATTCAGAAAAACTTCCCAAACCTAGAAAAGCAGGCAATATTCAAGTCCAGAAAATACAGAGAACACAAAGTGATATTCCTCAAGAAGAGCAACCCCAAGGCACATAATCCTCAGATTCTCCAGGGTTGACATAGAAGAGAAAATGCAAAGGGCAGCCAGAGAGAAAGGTTGAGTTAAGCACAAAGGGAAGACCATCAGACTCACAGCAGATCTCTCGGCAGAAACCCTACAAGCCAGAAGAGAGTCGGTGCCAATATTCAACATTTTTAAAGAAAAGAGCCAGGCGTGGTGGCTCACGCCTGTAATCCCAGCACTTTGGGAGGCTGAGGCGGGTGGATCACGACGTCAAGAGATTGAGACCATCTTGGTCAATATGATGAAACCCCATCTCTACTAAAAATACAAAAAATTAGCTGGGCTCGGTTGCGAGTGCCTGTAATCCCAGCTACTCAGGAGGCTAAGGCAGTAGAATAGCCTAAACCCAGGAGGTGGAGGTTGTGGTGAGCCGAGATCGCGTCATTGCACTCCAGCCTGGGTAACAAGAGTGAAACTCCGTCTCAAAAAATAAAAATAAAAATAAAAAAAAGAAAGAAAAGAAAAGAACTTTCAACCCAGAATTTCATATCCAGCCAAACTGAGCTTCATAAGTGAAGGAAAAATAAAATCCTTTACGAACAAGCAAGTACTCAGAGATTTGTCACTACCAGGCCTGCTTTACAAGAGTTCCTGAAAGAAGGAATACACATAGAAAAGAACGACCAGTACCAGCCACTCCAAAAACATACCAAATGGTAAAGAGCATCAACAAAATGAAGAATCTGCATCAACTAATAAGAAAAACAGCTAGCTAGCATCACAATGGCAGAATCACATTCACACATAATAATATTAACCCTAAATGTAAATGGGATAAATGCACCAATCAAAAGACACAGACTGGCAAATTGGATAAAAAGCAAAAACCCATCGGTGTGCTGTATCCAGGAAACCCATCTCACATGCAAGGATACACAAAGGCTCAAAATAAAGAAATGGGGAAAGATTTACCAAGAAAATGGAGACCAAATATAAGCAGGGGTTGCAATTCTTGTCTCTGATAAAATATATTTTAAAGCAAAAAAGATCAAAAGAGACAAAGAAGGAAACAACATAATGGTAAAAGGATCGATACAACAAGAAGAGTTAACAATCTGGGAGCACCCAGATACGTAAGGCAAGTTAGACATAGACTCCCACACAATAGTAGTGGGAGACTTTAACACTCCACTGTTAATATTAGACAGATCAACCAGACAGAAAATAACAAGGATATCCAGGACTTGAACTCAGACCTGAAACAAGAAAACCTGATAGACATTTACAGAATTCTCCACTGCAAATTTACAAAATATACATTCTTCTCAGCACCACATCACACCTACTCTAAAATTGACACATAATTGGAAGTAAATCACTCGGCAGCAAATGCAAAAGATTGGAAATCATAACAAACAGTCTCTCAGACGACAGTGGAATCAAGTTAGAACTCGGAATTCAGAAACTAACTCAGAACCTCACACCTCAATGGAAACTGAACAACTGGCTCTTGAATGTTGACTGAATAAACAATGAAATGAAGGCAGAAATAAAGACGTTCTTCGAAACCAACAAGAACGAAGACACAACATACCAGAATCTCTGGGACACATGTAAAGTAGTTTCTGTAGAACAATGTATAGCAATAAGTGCCCACATGAGAAGAAAGGAGAGATCCAAATTTGACACCCTATTATCAAAATTGAAAGAGCTTGAGGAGAAAGATCAAAAAACTCAAAACCTAGCAGAATACAAGAAATAACTAAGATTGGAGCAGAACTGAAGATGATAAAGACACAAAAACCCTTTAAAATTAATAAATCCAGGAGGTGGTTTTTCAAAAAGATCAATAAAATAGACCACTAGCCAGATTAATAAAAAAGAAAAGAGTAAACCAAATAGATGCAATAAAGAACGATAAAGGGAGATCACTACAGGTCCCACAGAAATTCAAACCATCATCAGAGAATATTACAAACAACTCCATGCACATAAACTAGTAAACCCAAAACAAATTAATAAATTCCTGAACACTTGCGTCCTTCCAACCCTAAACCAAGAAGTCAAAACCATGAATAGACCAATAAAAAGATCTGAAGTTGAGGCAGCAATTAAGAGCCTATCACACAAAAAAAGCCCAGGTCCAGATAGGTTCACATCCGAATTCTACCAGACACACAAGGAGGAGCTGTTACCATTTTTTCTGAAACTACTTCAAATAATCAAAAAAAATTTTTTTCCCCAAATCATTTTATGAGACCAACATCGTCGTGATATCAAAACCCGGCAGAGACTCAACAAGAAAAGAAAACTTCAGGCGAATATCCATGATGAACATAGATGCAAAAATCTTCAATAAAATACTGGCAAGCCGATTGCAACAGCACATCAAAAAGCTTATCCACCATAATTGAGTAGGATTCATCCCGAAGATGCAAGGCTGGTTCAACATACGCAAGTCTATAAATGTAATTCACCACAAACAGAAACAAAAACACAAACCACATGATTATCTCAATTGATGCAGAGAAGGCATTTGACAAAATTCAACAGCCCTTTATGCTAAAAACCCTAAATAAATTCGGTATTGATGGAACGTATCTCAAAATAATAAAAGCTATTTATGACAAACCAACAGCCAATATCATACTGAATGAGCAAAAACTAGAAGCATTCCCTTTGAAATCTGGCACTAGAAAAGGATGTTCTCTCACCACTCCTATTCACTCCTACTAGAAGTTCTAGCCAGAGTAATCAGGCAAGAAAAAGAAATAAAGAGTATTCAAATAAAAAAGAAGGAAGCCAAATTGTCTCTATTTGCAGAGGATATAATAGTATATCTAGAAGACCCCATTGTGTATGCCCAAAAACTCCTGAAACTGATAAGCAACTTCAGCAAAGTCTCAGGATACAAAATCAATGTGCAAAAATCACAAGCATTTCTATACACCAATGGCAGACGTAAAGAGAGCCAAATCAAGAACAAACTGCCATTAACAATTGCTACAAAAAGAATAAAATACCTTGGAATACAACTCACAAGGAACGTAAGGGACCTCTTCAGGGAAAACTACAAACCACTGCCCAACACCATTTATTAAACAGGAAATTCTTTCCCCATTGCTTGTTTTTGTCATGTTTATTAGATTGTAGGTTTGTAGATATGTTGTGTTGCCTCCGATGGCTCTGTTCTTTCCATTGGTCTGTATCTCTGTTTTGATGCCAGTGCCATGCTGTTTTGATAACTGTAGCCTTGTAGTATAGTTTAAAGTCCGGTAGTGTGATGCTCCCTGCTGTGTTCTTTTTGCTTAGAATTGACGTGGCTCGAATGTTCATTGCAGCACTGTTTACAATAGCAAAGACCTGGAATCAACCCAAATGCCCATTGATAATAGACTGGATTGGAAAAATGTGGCACATATACACCATGGAATATTATGCAGCAATCAGAAATGAAGAGTTTGTGTCGTTTGTAGGGACATGGATGAATCTGGAGAACATCATCCTCAGCAAACTGACACAAGAACAGAAAATGAAACACCACATATTCTCACTCATAGGCGGGTGATGAAAAATGAGAACACATGGACACAGAAAGGGTAGTACTAAACACTGGGGTCTATTGGGGGAAAAGGGGAGGGCCAGTGGGAGGGGGAGGTGGGAAAGGATAGCCTGGGGAGAAATGCCAAATGTGGGTGAAGGGGAGAAGCAAAGCAAAGAACACTGCCATGTGCGTACCTACGCAACTGTCTTGCATGCTCTGCTCATGTACCCCAAAACCTAAAATCCAATGAAAAATTAAAAAAAAAAAAGAATTGACGTGGCTATGCGGGCTCTCTTTTGGTTCCATGAAGTTCAAGGTGGTTTATTCCAGTTCTGTGAAGAAAGTCAATGATAGCTTGATGGGGATAGCGTTGATTCTGTGAATTACTTTGGGCAGTATAGCCATTTTCACGATACTGATTTTTCCTAACCATTAACATGGAATGTTTCTCCATCTGTTTGTGTCTTCTCTTATTTCGTTGAGCAGTGGTTTGTGGTTTTCCTTGAAGAGGTCGCTTATGTTTTTTTAATTTGTATTCCTAGGTATTTTATTCTTTTTGTAGTAATTGTGAATGGCAGTTTGTTCTTGATTTGGCTCTATTTAAGTCTGTTATTGGTGTATAGAAATGCTTGTAATTTTTGCACATTGATTTTATATCTTGAGATTTTGCTGAAGCTTTTTATCAATTTCAGGAGATTTTGGGCTGAGGTAAAGGGGTCTTCTAGGTATACTATTATGTCGTTTGCAAATAGAGACAATTTGGCTTCCTCCTTTCCTATTTGAATACCCTTTATTTCTATTTCTTACCTGATTGCTTTGGCTAGAACTTCCAGTACTATATTGAATAGGAGTGGTGACAGAGGGCATCCTTGTCTAGTGCCGGATTTCAAAGGGAATGCTTCCAGTTTTTTCCCATTCAGTATGATATTGGCTGTTGGTTTGTCATAGATAGCTTTTATTATTTTGAGATATGTTTCATCAATACCGAGTTTATTGAGGGTTTTTAGCATAAAGGGCTCTTGAATTTTGTCGAATGCCTTCTCTGAGTCAATTGAGATAATCATGTGGTTTTTGTTTTTGGTTCTGTTTATGTCGTGAATTACAATTATAGACTTGCATATGTTGAACCAGACTTGCATTCCCGGGATGAATTTTACTTGATCATGATGGATAAGTTTTTTGATGTGCTGTTGCAATCGGCTTGCCAGTATTTTATTGAAGATTTTTGCATCTATGTTCATCATGGATATTGGTCTGAAGTTTTCTTTTCTTGTTGTGTCTCTGCCGGGTTTTGGGATCAGGATGATGTTGGTCTCATAAAATGATTTGGGAAGAATTTCCTATTTTTTGATTATTTGAAATAGTTTCAGAAGAAATGGTACCAGCTCCTCTTTATGTGTCTGGTAGAATTTGGCTGTGAACCCATCTTGACCTGGGCTTTTTTTGTGTGGTAGGCTCTTAATTTTTGCCTCGACTTCAGACCTTGTTATTGGTCTATTGATCGTTGAGGCTTCATCCTGGTTTAGGCTTGGGAGGACACAGGTGTCCAGAAATTTATTCATATCCTCCAGGTTTACTAGTGTATGGGCATAGAGTTGTTTGTAATATTCTCTGATGATGGTTTGAATTTCTGTGGAATCTGTGATTTCCCCTTTATAGTTTTTTTATTGCATTTATTTAGTTGTTCTCTTTTTTCTTTTTTATCAGTCTGGCCAGTGGTCTGTCTATGTTGTTGATCTTTTAGAAAAACCAGCTCCTGGATTTATTGGTTTTTTGAGGGGTTTTTCATGTCTGTATCTTTTTTACTTCTGCTCTGATCTTAGTTATTTCTTGACTTCTGCTAGGTTTTGAGTTTTTTTGATCTTGCTCCTCTAGATCTTTCAATTTTGACTATCGGGTGTCAATTTTGGATTGACACTGTTCTCATGTGGGCACTTATTACTATATATTTTCCTCTAGAGAATGCTTTAAATGTGTTCCAGAGATTCTGGTATGTTTTGTCTTTGTTCTCGTTGGTTTCGAAGAACTTCTTTATTTTTGCCTTCAATTCATTGTTTATCCAGTCAACATTCAAGAGCCAGTTGTTCAGTTTTTATGAAGCTGTGCCGTTCTGAGTTAGTTTCTGAATTCTGAGTTCTAACTTGATTGCACTATGATCTGAGACAATGTTTGTTATGATGTCAGTTGTTTTGCATTTGCTGAGGAGTGCTTTACTTCCAATTATGTGGTCAATTTTAGAGTAGGTGTGATGTGGTGCTGAGAAGAATGTGTATTCTGTGGATTTGGCGTGGAGAGTTCTGTAAATGTCTGTCAGGTTTGCTTGTTCCAGGTCTGAGTTCAAGCCCTGGATATCCTTGTTGATTTTCTGTCTGGTTAATTTGTCTAATATTGACAGTGGAGTGTTAAAGTCTCCTACTATAATTGTGTGGGAGTCTAAGTCTCTTTGTAAGTCTTGTCTTATGTATCTGGGGGCTTTTGTATTGGGTCCATATATATTTAAGATCGTTAGTTCTTCTTGTCGTATCGATCCTTTTACCATTATGTAATGGCCTTCTTTGTCTCTTTTGATCTTTGTTGCTTTAAAGTCTATTTTATCAGAGATGAGAAGTTCAACTTTTGCTTTTTTTTTGCTCTCCATTTGCTTGGTAAATCTTCCTCCATCCCTTTATTTTGAGCCTTTTTGTAACCTTGCATGTGAGATGGGTTTCCTGGATACAGCAAACGAATGGGTTTTGGTTTTTTATCCAATTTGCCAGTCTGTGTCTTTTGATTGGTGCATTTAGCCCATTTATATTTAGGGTTAATATTATGTGTTAATTTGATACTGGCATTTTGATGCTAGCTGGCTGTTTTGCCCTTTAGTTGATGCAGATACTTCATTTTGTTGATGCTATTAGCATTTGATATGTTTTTGGAATGGCTGGTACTGGTTGTTTCTTTCTATGTGTAGTGCCTCTTTCAGGAGCTCTTGTAAAGCAGGCCTGGTGGTGACAAAATCTCTGAGTACTTGCTTGTTTGCAAAGGATTTTATTTTTTCTTCACTTATGAAGCTCAGTTTGGCTGTATATGAAATTCTGGGTTGAAAGTTGTTTTCTTTAAGGATGTTGAATAATGGCTGTCACTCTCTTCTGGCTTTTAGGGTTTCTCCTGAGAGATCTGCTGTGAGTCTAATGGGCTTCTCTTTGTGGGTGACCCGACCTTTCTCTCTGGCTGTCCTTAGCATTTTCTCCTCCGTTTCAACCCTGGTGAATCTGACGAATATGTGCCTTGGGGTTCCTCTTCTTGCGGAGTATCTTTGTGGGGTTCTCTGTATTTTCTGGACTTGAATATTGGCTTGCCTTGCTAGGTTGGGAAAATTTTCCTGGATAATATCCTGAAGAGTGTTTTCTAGCTTGGATTCATTCTCTTCATCACATTCTGGCACACCTATCAAACGTAGGTTAGGTCTCCTTACATAGTCCCACATTTCTTGGAGACTTTGTTCATTCTTTTTGCGTTTTTTTCTCCAATCTTGGTTTCTCGTTTTATTGTATTGAGTTGATCTTCGACTTCTGTTATTCTTTCTTCTGCTTGGTCAATTTCGCTGTTGAAACTTGTGCATGCTTTGCGAAGTTCTCGTGTTGTGTTTTTCAGCTCCTTCAATTCATTCATATTCGTAAGTGGTTCATTCTTGTTATCATTTCTTCGAATCTTTTTCAAACATTTTTTCAAGGTTCTTAGTTTTTTTGCATTGATTTAGAACATGTTCTTTTAGATCACGGAAGTTTCTCATTACCTATTTTCTGAAGTCTGATTCCATCATTTCATCACAGTCATTCTTTGTCCAGCTTGGTTCCCTTGCTGGTGAGGAGTTTTGGTTTATTGTAGAAGGTGAGGTGTTTTGGTTTCAGCTGTTTTTCTTTTTTTTGCTCTGGTTTCTTTCCATGTTTGTGGGTTTATCCACCTATCTTCTAAGTAGTTGCTGACTTTTTGATTGGGTCTCTGAGTGGGTGCCCAGATTGTTGATGATGAAGTATTTCTGTTACTTAGTTTTCCTACTAACAGTCTAGCCCCTCTGCTGTGGGACTGCTGAGGTCTACTCCCGGCCCTACTTGTCTGGGGTACGCCTGTAGCAGCTGCAGAACAGTGAGGGAGGCTATTAGTTTCTACTTCTGCTATCTTTGTCCCAGAATGATGCCCGGCCAATGTCAGTCTGATCAGTTTTTTTGAGGTGACTCTTTGGATATACAGGGGTCAGGAGCTTCTTAAGGGGGCAGTCTGTACTTCATAGGAGCTCAAGTGCTGAGCTGTGATCTCTGTTGATCATTTAGGGCTGTTAGGCTAGTGCATTTAAGTCTGCTGCAGCAGAACTTATAAAATTCTTTATTTTTCTCAGATGCTCTGTCTTGGGAGTTAGGGCTTTTTAAATGAGTATTCATTGCACTGTCCCTCCCAGCTAGGAGGCAGTCTAGTCACTATTTTCCTGCTGAGGCTCTGGCCTGCTGCCATGGGGTCTGCCCTGTTGCTGTGGGCTCTGCTGTGCTGCCGTGGGCTCTGCCCTGCTGCTGTGGCCTCCCCCCTTTTGGCAAAGTTCTCTGTTATGGCGGGTTGCCTTGGCAACGGCAGGCTGCATCAGCCATTGGAGTGTACTGCAGTAGGGGCGGAATGCCTCGGTAATGGCAGACGCTCCTCCCACACCGAGCTGCACCGTCCTGGGTTCATCTGTGCCCGCAGTGAAACTCTCAACCCCGAGTGTTTTGAATCGCCGTTTTGTTTGTCCCTGTGGGGGTGGAAACTGCCGAGCCTGATCGCCTGGCTCCCTGCCTCAGAGCCCTTTGTTTTTTCTTTCCTATAAGTTGAACGGTTGACTCTCTCCCACGTGTTTCACTCGCCTGCTGATATGGCACCAGGATCTGTGTGATTTCCCATGCAGTGACCCACTGCACCAGCTCAAACGTCGTTTTCCGGGAATCTCATTCTTTGGCTCACTTTCCAAGTCCCATTTTATTAGCTGGATATGCTAATCTCCTTTCTCAACTCTCATATTGCTGGTTTAACAAAGCACCCAGACCAGTGCGTTTTGTGCAGAGTGCCGCTGCGCTGCAGTGCCGGCCAAAATGGCTGCACCAGCTGAACCAGCTGCGCTGGCATCCTGTGTCTTTCCTACACCTGGGAATTTCCCCATTCTGTGGGCAAGAAAGATCCGTCTGAAAATGCGGCTTTCCCTCACCCTCTGCGTCTTCACTGGGGGCTGCAATCCTGAGTTGCTCCTACCGCGCCATCTTCTTTTTTCTCCTCAGGATTCTATTTCATACGACCAGTATTGAGAGCCAAAATGAATAATACACACCTTGGGAATAGTGAGGAGTCTGATAGGAACACACTTTCAGTGCCTCCATAAATAATAGACACCAGCGGAATACTGAGGAGTCTTTTTAATATTGCCCCTCATTCACAGACTCTCGAAGTAGTGCAAGTTTGGGGAATTGTCAGGGATTTATTTAGAATGGCCACTCATTCAGAGACTCAGTGAAATATACAAATTCAGGGAATAGTGAGGATTCTATTTCCAATGGCCACACATTCAGAGCCTCTGTGAATAATGCACACCTGAGGAATGTTCAGGAGTCTATTTCATATGCCCACTCTTTCAAAGTCTCACTGAATAACTCACCCCTGGGGAGTACTGAGAGGTTTATTTCATATGGCCACTCATTTTGAGACTCACTGAATAATACACACCTGGGTAATAGCCAGAAGTTTATATTTTCAGGATTATTCAGAGGCTCAGTGAATTATACACACCTGGAACATAGTCAGGAGTCTACTTCATATTGCTACTCATTCAAAGCCCAAGAGAACAATGAACACCTGTTGAATTTTCAGGAATGTATGTCATAAGGCCACTCATTCAGCACCTCACTGAATGATACACATGTGGGGAATAGTCGGGATTCTATTTAATATGGACTCCCATTTTGAGACGCAATAAATGACCTCTACCTGTAGAATAGTGAAGAGTCTATTTCATATCGCCCCTTCTTCCAAGTCTCGCTGAGTAATACACACCTTGGGAATTGCAGGAGTCTGTTTGTATGGCCTACATTCAGAGCTTCATTGCGTAACACATACCTGGGGACAAATTTGGAGTCTCATTCATATGGCCATTCGTTCAGAGCTTCAGTGAATAATGTACACGGGGAGTAGCCAGGTGTCTGTTTCCTTTGGCCACACATTGAGAACCTCAGCAAATCATACACACCTCTGGAATAGATAGGAGTCTATTTCACATGGCCCCTCATTCAGTGCCCATGTGAATAAAACCCACCTGGAAAATAATCAGAAGTCTATTTCACATTGCCTCCCATTCATAGCCTCAGTGATTAATCCACACCTGGGGAATAGTCAGCAATCTATTTCATAGGAATACTTTTTCAGAACCTTTCCTAGTAATGCACACATGGGGGATATTCAGAAGTCTATTTCACATGGCCACTGATTCACAGCCTCCGTGAATAATGCATACCTGGGGAGTACTCAGAAATCTATTTCATATGGCCACTCATTCAGCACCTCAGTGAATAATGCACACCTGGGGAATAGTCAGGATTCTATTTCTTATGGTCACTCATTTAGACCTTCACTGAATCATGCACACGTTTGGAATAGTCAGAAATCTCTTTCATATGGTCATTCATTTAGAACCTTACTGAATAGTACACACCTGTAAAATAGTCATATGGCCACTAATTCAGAATCTCATGGAGTAATGCACACCAGTGAATAAGTGAAAATTCTCTTTCATATGGCCACTGATTCAGAGCCTCACTGAATGATACACACCTGTGGAATTGTCAAGAGTCTATTTCATATTGCCACTCACTCAGAGCCTCAGTGAATAATGCACACCTGGCAAGAACTGAGGATTCTACTGTAAATAATAGTCACTTGAGGAATAGTCAATGGTCTATTTTAAATGGTCACTAATTCGAAGCCTCACTGAATGAAACACACCTGGGAAACAGCCAGGATTCAATTTCATATGACCAGTCATTGAGAGCCAAGCTGAATAATGCACAGCTTGGGAATAGTCAGGTGTCTTTTTCATAGGAACACTGTTTCAGAGCCTCAGTGTATAATGCACAGCTGGGGAATAGTCAGGAGTCTGTTTAACATGACCACTCATTATGAGCCTCAGTGAATAATGCACGTCTGTGGAGTACTGAGGAGACTAATTCATATCACCCTCGATCCTGAGACTCTCTGAATAATGCACATATGGGGATGGGCCAGAAGTCCATTTCATATGGTCACTCAGTAGGACCCCCACGGAATAATACAGAACTGGGGAATAGTCAGGAGTCTATTTTATATGGCCACTCAGAGAATCAGTGAATAATGCAGACTTGGGGAATACTCAGGAGTCTATTTCACATGGCCAATAATTCAGAGCCACAGTGAATAATGCACACCAGGGTAATAGTGAGGAGCCTCTTTTATATGGCCACTCATTCAGTGCCTCACTGAATGATACACACCTGGGGAATCATCAGGATTCTATTCCATACTACCACTCATTCAGAGCCTTATTGAATAATTCACAATGAGGCAATCCTCAGGAATCTATTTTATATGGCCTCTCATTCAGAGCGTCAGTGAATAATAAACCCCTATGGAGAAGTCAGGACTTCTGTTTAAGATAGCCACAAATTAAGTGCCTCCCTGAATGATGCCCACCTTGGTGATTGTCAGGAGTCTATTTCATATAACCTCTAGTTCTGGGCCTCACTGAATAATGCACACCTGGGAGAGTGTCAGGAGTCTATTTGATATGAACACTCATACAGAACGTCTTTGAATAATGCACACATGGAGAATAATTAGGAGTCTATATTATATTGCTACTTATTCAGACAATCAGTGAATAAGGCACACATGTGGAGTAATAAAAAGTTTCTTTTTTAATTTATTTATTGCATTTAAGGTTTTGGGAAACATGTGCAGAACATGCAGGATAGTTGCATAGGTACACATGTGGCAATCTGTTTTGCTGCCTTCCTCACCTTCACCCACATTTGGCATTTCTCCCCATGCTCTCCCTCCCCAGCTCCCCCCACGCTGTCCCTCTCCTATTCCCCCCAATATATTTCAGTGTGTAGTGCTCCCTTCCCTGTGTCCATGTGTTCTCATTGTTCATCACCCACGTATAAGTGAGAATATGCGGTATTTCATTTTCTGTTCTTATGTCAGTTTTCTGAGAATGATGTTTTCCAGATTCATCCATGTCCCTACAAAGGACACGAACTCATCATTTTTGATTGCTGCATAATATTCCATGGTGTATATGTGCCACATTTTCCCAGTCCAGTCTATTATCGATGGGCATTTGGGTTGGTTCTAGGTCTTTGCTATTGTAAACAGTGCAGCAATAAACATTCATGTGCATGTGTCCTTATAGTAGAACGATTTATAGTCCTTTGGATATATACCCAGTAATGGGATTGCTGGGTCAAATGGAATTTCTACTTCTAGGTCATTGAGGAATCGCCACACTGTCTTCCACAATGGTTGAACTAATGTACACTCCCACCAGCAGTGTAGAAATGTTCTTATTTCTCCACATCCTCTCCAGCATCTGTTGTCTCCAGATTTTTTAATAATCGCCATTCTAACTGGCATGAGGTGGTATCTGAATGTGGTTTTGATTTGCATCTCTCTGATGACCAGTGATGATGAGCATTTTTTCATATGATTGTTGGCCTCATGTATGTCTTTTTTTGTAAAGTGTATGTTCATATCCTTTGCCCATTTTTGAATGGGCTTGTTTGTTTATTTTCTGTAAATCTGGTTGAGTTCTTTGTAAATTCTGGATATCAGCCCTTTGTCAGATGAGTAAACTGCAAAGATTTTTTCCCATTCTGTTGGTTGCCGATTCACTCTAGTGACTGTTTCTTTTGCCATGCAGAAGCTGTGGAGTTTGATTAGGTCTATTTTGGCTTTTGCTGCCAATGCTTTTGATGTTTTGGTCATGAAGTCGTTGCCTACTTTTATGTCCCGAATGGTTTTGCCTAGATTTTCTTCTAGGGTTTTAATGGTGCCGGGTCTTATGTTTAAGTCTTTAATTCATCTGGAGTTAATTTTAGTGTAAGGTGTCAGGAAGGGGTTCAGTTTCTGCTTTCTGCACATTGCTAGCCAGTTTTCCCAACGCCATTTATTAAATAGGGAGTCCTTTTCCCATTGCTTGTTTTTGTCAGGTTTATCAAACATTGCATAGTTGTAGATATGTTGTGTTGACTTTGATGCCTCTGTTCTGTTCCATTGGTCTATATCTTTGTTTTGGTACCAGTACCATGCTGTTTTGATTACTGTAGCATTGTAGTATAATTTGAAGTCCAGTAGTGTGATGCCTCCTGTGGCGTTCTTTTTACTTTGAATTGCTATGCGGGCTCTCTTTTGGTTCCATATGAAGTTCAAGGTGTTTTTTTGCAGTTCTGTGAAGAAGGTCATTGGTAGCTTGATGGGGATAGCATTGATTCTGTAAATTACTTTGGGCAATGTAGCCATTTTCATAGTATTGATTCTTCCTAACCATGAACATGAAATGTTTCTCCATCTGTTTGTGTTTTCTCATTTCGTTGAGAAGTGGTTTTTAGTTTTTTTTTGAAGAGGTCTCTTACGTTCCTTGTAAGTTGTATTTCTAGGTATTTTATTGTCTTTGCAGCAATTGTGAATGGCAGTTGGTTCTTGATTTGGCTTTCTTTAAGTCTGTTATTGGTGTATAGAAATGCTTGTGATTTTTGCACATTGATTTTATATCCTGAGGCTTTGCTGAAGTTGTTTATCAGTTTCAGGGTTTTTTAAGCTGAGACAATGGGGTCTTCTACATATACTATCATGTCCTCTGCAAATAGAGACAATTTATTTGGCTTCCTTCTTTTCTATTTGAATAGCCCTTATTACTTTTTCTTGCCTGATTGCTCTGGCTAGAACTTCCAGGACTATATTAAATAGGAGTGGTAGAGAGGGCATTCTTGTCTAGTGCCAGATTTCAAAGGGAATGCTTCCAGTTTTGCCATTTCAGCATGATGTTGGCTGTTCGTTTGTCGTAAATAGCTTTTATTATTTTGAGATATGTTCCATCAATACCTAGTTTATTGAGGGTTTTATTTTTTTGAGATGGAGTTCCGCTCTTGTTACCCAGGCTGGAGTGCAATGGCACGATCTTGGCTAACCACAACCAACGCCTCCTGGGTTCAGACAATTCTCCTGCCTCAGCCTTCTGAGTAGCTGGGATTACAGGCACACACCACCATGCCCAGCTAATTTTTTGTATTATTAGTAGAGACGGGGTTTCTCCATGTTGACCAGGATGGTCTCGATCTTTTGACCTCGTGATTTACCTGCCTTGGCCTCTTAAAGTGCTGGGATTACAGGCTTGAGCCACCGCGCCTGGCCTATTGAGGGTTTTTAGCATGAAAGGCTGTTGAATTTTGTCAAATGCCTTCTCTGCGTCAATTGAGATAATCATGTGATTTTTGTTTTTGATTCTGTTTATGTGGTCAATCACGTTTATAGACTTGCATATGTTGAATCAGCCTTGCATCCCCAAGATGTATTCTACTTGATCATGATGGATAAGCTTTTTGATGTGCTGTTGCAATCGGCTTGCCAGTATTTTATTGAATATTTTTGCATCCATGTTCATAATGGATATTGGCCTGAAGTTTTCTTTTCTTGTTGAGTCTATGCCGGGTTTTGGTATCAGGATGATGTTGGTCTCATGAAATGATTTGGGAAGGATTCCCTCTTTTTGGATAATTTGGAATAGTTTCAGAAGGAATGGTAGCAGCTCCTCTTTGTGTTTCTGGTAGAATTCGGCTTTGAACCCATCTGGACCTGGGATTATTTGTGTGGTAGGCTGTTAATTTCTGCCTCGACTTCAGACCTTGTTCTATTCATAGTTTCGGCTTCCTCCTGGTTTAGGCTTGGGAGGACACAGGTGTCCAGGAATTTATCCATTTCTTCCAGGTTAATTAGTGTATGTGCATAGAGTTGTTTCTAATATTCTCTGATGATGGTTTGAATTTCTGTGGAATCTGTGGTGATTTCCCCTTTATGGTTTTTTTATTGCATCTATTTGGTTGTTCTCTCTTTTTTTTTTAAATTTTTTATTGGACTATAGGTTTTGGGGTACATGAGCAGAGCATGCAAGACAGTTGCGCAGGCACACACGTGGCAGTGTGCTTTGCCTTTCTTCGCCCCTTCACCCACATTTGGAATCTCTCCCCAGGCTATCCCTCCTCACCTCCCCCTCCCACTGGCCCTCCCCTTTTCCCCCCAATAGACCCCAGTGTTTAGTACTCCCCTTTCTGTGTCCATGTGTTCTCATTTTTCATCACTCACCTATGAGTGAGAATATGCGGTGTTTCATTTTCTGTTCTTGTGTCAGTTTGCTGAGGATGATGTTCTCCAGATTCATCCATGTCCCTACAAACGACACGAACTCATCATTTCTGATTGCTGCATAATATTCCATGGTGGATATGTGCCACATTTTTCCAATCCAGTCTATCATCAATGGGCATTTGGGTTGATTCCAGGTCTTTGCTATTGTAAACAGTGCTGCAATGAACATTCGTGTACATGTGTCCTTATAGTAGAACGATTTATAGTCTTTTGGATATATACCCAGTAATGGGATTGCTGGGTCAAATGGAATTTCTATTTCTAAGGCCTTGAGGAATCGCCACACTGTCTTCCACAATGGTTGAACTAATTAACACTCCCACCAACAGTGTAAAAGTGTTCCTTTTTCTCCACATCCTCTCCAGCATCTGTTGTCTCCAGATTTTTTAATGATCGCCATTCTAACTGGCGTGAGATGGTATCTCAATGTGGTTTTGATTTGCATCTCTCTGATGACCAGTGACGATGAGCATTTTTCATATGATTGTTGGCCTCATATATGTCTTCTTTCGTAAAGTATCTGTTCATATCCTTTGCCCACTTTTGAATGGGCTTGTTTGTTTTTTTCCTGTAAATCTGTTTGAGTTCTTTGTGAATTCTGGATATCAGCCCTTTGTCAGATGGGTAGACTGCGAAAATTTTTTCCCATTCTGTTGGTTGCGATCCACTCTAGTGACTGTTTCTTTTGCCGTGCAGAAGCTGTAAAGTTTGATTAGGTCCCATTTGTCTATTTTGGCTTCTGTTGCCAATGCTTTTGGTGTTTTGTTCATGAAGTCCTTGCCTACTCCTATGTCCTGGATAGTTTTGCCTAGATTTCCTTCTAGGGTTTTTATGGTGCCAGGTCTTATGTTTAAGTCTTTAATCCATCTGGAGTTAATTTTAGTGTAAGGTGTCAGGAAGGGGTCCAGTTTCTGCTTTCTGCTAGCCAGTTTTCCCAACACCATTTGTTAAACATGGAATCCTTTCCCCATTGCTTGTTTTTGTCAGGTTTATCAAAGATTGTATAGTTGTATGTATGTTGTGTTGCCTCCGGTGCCTCTGTTTTGTTCCATTGGTCTATATCTCTGTTTTGGTACCAGTACCATGCTGTTTTGATTACTGTAGCCTTGTAGTATAGTTTGAAATCCGGTAGTGTGATGCCCCCCGCTGTGTTCTTTTTGCTTAGAATTGACTTGTCTATGCAGGCTCTCTTTTGGTTCCATATGAAGTTCATGGTGGTTTCTTCCAGTTCTGTGAAGAAAGTCCATGGTAGCTTGATGGGGATAGCGTTGATTCTGTAAATTACTTTGGGCAGTATAGCCATTTTCACGATATTAATTCTTCCTAACCATGAACATGGAATGTTTCTCCATCTGTTTGTGTCCTCTCTGATTTCGTTGAGCAGTGGTTTGTAGTTCTCCTTGAAGAGGTCCCTTACGTTCCTTGTGAGTTGTATTCCAAGGTATTTTATTCTTTTTGTAGCAATTGCGAATGGCAGTTCACTCTTGATTTGGCTTTCTTTAAGTCTGTTATTGGTGTAGACGAATGCTTGTGATTTTTGCACATTGATTTTATATCCTGAGACTTTGCTGAAGTTGTTTATCAGTTTCAGGAGTTTTTGGGCTGATGCAATGGGGTCTTCTAGGTATACTATCATGTCGTCTGCAAATAGAGACAATTTGGCTTCCACCTTTCCTATTTGAATACCCTTTATTTCTTTTTCTTGCCTGATTGCTCTGGCTAGAACTTCCAGTACTATATTGAATAGGAGTGGTGAGAGAGGGCATCCTTGTCTAGTGCCAGATTTCAAAGGGAATGCTTCCAGTTTTTGCCCATTCAGTATGATATTGGCTGTTGGTTTGTCATAAATAGCTTTTATTACTTTGAGATACGTTCCATCGATACCGAGTTTATTGAGGGTTTTTAGCATAAAGGGCTGTTGAATTTTGTCAAATGCCTTCTCTGCGTCAATTGAGATAATCATGTGGTTTTTGTTTTTGGTTCTGTTTATGTGGTGAATTACGTTGATGGACTTGCGTATGTTGAACAAGCCTTGCATCCCCGGGATGAATCCTACTTGATCATGATGAGTAAGTTTTTTGATTTGCTGTTGCATTCGGCTTGCCAATATTTTATTGAAGATTTTTGCATCTATGTTCATCATGGATATTGGCCTGAAGTTTTCTTTTCTCTTTGGGTCTCTGCCGGGTTTTGGTATCAGGATGATGTTGGTCTCATAAAATTATTTGGGAAGGATTCCCTCTTTTTGGATTGTTTGAAATAGTTTTAGAAGGAATGGTACCAGCTCCTCCTAGTGTGTCTGGTAGAATTCGGCTGTGAACCCGTCTGGACCTGGGCTTTTTTTTGTGTGGTAGGCTCTTAATTGCTGCCTCAACTTCAGACCTTGTTATTGGTCTATTCATGGTTTCAGCTTCCTCCTGGTTTAGGCTTGGGAGGACACAGGAGTCCATGAATTTATCCATTTCTTCCAGGTTTACTAGTTTATGCACATATAGTTGTTTGTAATATTCTCTGATGATGGTTTGAATTTCTGTGGACTCTGTGGTGATTTCCCCTTTATCATTTTTTATTGCATCTATTTGGTTGTTCTCTCTTTTCTTTTTAATCAATCTGGCTAGTGGTCTGTCTATTTTGTTGATCTTTTCAAAAAACCAGCTCTTGGATTTATTGATTTTTTAAAGGGTTTTTCGTGTCTCAATCTCCTTCAGTTCAGCTCTGATCTTAGTTATTTCTTGTCTTCTGCTGGGTTTTGAGTTTTGTTGATCTTGCTCCTCTAGCTCTTTCAATTTTGTCGATAGGGTGTCAATTTTGGATCTCTCCATTCTCCTCATATGGGCTCTTACTGCTATATACTTTTCTCTAGAGACTGCTTTAAATGTGTCCCAGAGGTTCTGGCACGTTGTGTCTTCGTTCTCATTGGTTTCGAAGAACTTCTTTATTTCTGCCTTCATTTCGTTGTTTACCCAGTCAACATTCAAGAGCCAGTTGTTCAGTTTCCATGAAGCTGTGCGGTTCTGGGTCGGTTTCTGAATTCTGAGTTCTAACTTGATTGCACTATGGTCTGAGAGGCTGTTTGTTGTGATTTTAGTTGTTTTGCATTTGTTGAGCAGTGCTTTACTTCCAATTATGTGGTCAATTTTAGAGTAGGTGTGATGTGGTGCTGAGAAGAATGTGTATTCTGTGGATTTGGGGTGGAGAGTTCTGTAAATGTCCACCAGGTTTGCTTGCTCCAGGTCTGAGTTCAAGCCCTGGGTATCCTTGTTGATTTTCTGTCTGGTTGATCTGTCTAGTATTGACAGTGGAGTGTTAAAGTCTCCCACTATTATTGTGTGGGAGTCTAAGTCCTTTTGTAAGTCATTAAGAACTTGCCTTATGTATCTGGGTGCTCCTGTGTTGGGTCCATATATGTTTAGGATCGTTAGCTCTTCTTGTTGTATTGATCCTTTTACCATTATGTAATGGCCTTCTTTGTCTCTTTTGATCTTTGTTGCTTTAAAGTCTATTTTATCAGAGATGAGAATTGCAACTCCTGCTTTTTTTTTTTTTTGCTTTCCATTAGCTTGGTAAATCTTCCTCCATCCCTTTATTTTGAGCCTTTGTGTATCCTTGCATGTGAGATGGGTTTTCTGGATACAGCACACTGATGGGTTTTGGATTTTTATCCAATTTGCCAGTCTGTGTCTTTTGATTGGTGCATTTAGTCCATTTACATTTAGGGTTAATATTGTTATGTGTGAATTTGATACTGCCATTGTGATGCTAAGTGGCTATTTTGCCTGTTAGTTGTTGTAGATTCTTCATTATGTTGAAGCTCTTTAGCATTCAGTGTGATTTTGGAATGGCTGGTACTGATTGATCTTTTCTATGTGTAGTGCCTCTTTTAGGAGCTCTTGTAAAGCAGGCCTGGTGGTGACAAAATCTCTGAGTACTTGCTTGTTCGCAAAGGATTTTATTCTTCCTTCACTTCTGAAGCTCAGTTTGGCTGGATATGAAATTCTGGGTTGAAAGTTCTTTTCTTTAAGAATGTTGAATATTGGCCCCCACTCTCTTCTGGCTTGTAGTGTTTCTGCCGAGAGATCTGCTGTGAGTCTGATGGGCTTCCCTTTGTGGGTGACCCGACCTTTCTCTCTGGCTGCCCTTAGTATTCTCTCCTTTATTTCAACCCTATTGAATCTGACGATTATGTGCCTTGGGGTTGCTCTTCTTGCAGAATATCTTTTTGGTGTTCTCTGTATTTCCTGCAATTGAGTGTTGGCTTGCCTTGCTAGGTGGGGGAAATTTTCCTGGATGATGTCCTGCAGAGTATTTTCCAGCTTGGATTCATTCTCTTCGTCCCCTTCTGGTACTCCTATCAAACGTAGGTTAGGTCTTTTCACATAGTCCCACATTTCTTGGAGACTTTGTTCATTCCTTTTTGCGCTTTTTTCTCTGATCTTGGTTTCTCATTTTATTTCATTGAGTTGGTCGTCGACTTCAGATATTCTTTATTCTGCTTGGTCAATTCGGCTATTGAAACTTGTGTTTGCTTCGCGAAGTTCTCGTATTGTGTTTTTCAGCTCCTTTAATTCATTCATATTCCTCTCTAAGGTATCCATTCTTGTTATCATTTCCTCGAATCTTTTTTCAAATCTTTTTTCAAGGTTCTTAGTTTCTTTGTATTGATTTAATACATGATCTTTTAGCTCACAAAAGTTTCTCATTATCCATCTGAAGTCTAATTCTGTCATTTCGTCGCAGTCATTCTCCGTCCAGCTTTGCTCCGCTGCTGGTGTGGAGTTTTGGTTTTTTTTAGGAGGCGAGGTGTTCTGGTTTCGGGTGTTTTCCTCCTTTTTGCGCTGGTTTCTTCCCATCTTTGTGGATTTGTCTGCTGGTCGTCTGCGTAGTTGCTGACTTTTCGTTTGGGTCTCTGAGTGGACACCCAGAATGTTGATGATGAAGTATTTCTGTTGCTTGGTTTTCCTTCTACCAGTCTAGCCCCTTCGCTGTACGACTGCTGTGGTCCGCTCCAGACCCTGCTTGTTTGGGGTGCACCTCTAGTAGCTGTGGCACAGCGAGGGATGCTACCAGTTTCTTTTTCTACTCTCTTTGTCCCAGGATGATGCCTGCCTAATGTCAGTCTTTTGGATATAGAGGGGTCAGGGAGCTGCTTGAGGAGACAGTTTGTACTTTATAGGGGTTTAATTGCTGAGCTGTGCACTCTGTTGTTCATTCAGGGCTGTTAGGCTGCTATGTTTGATTCTGCTGCAACAGAGCTCATTAAAAAACCCTTTTTTTTTTCTCAAATGCTCTGTGTTGAGGGGTTTGGGCTTTATTTTTGGATGTCCGATCAGGTGTCCTGCCCAGCTGGAAAGCAGACTAGCCACTGTTTGGCTGCCGAGGCTCCGCCCTGCTGTTGTGTGATTCGCGCTGTTTCTGCCGGCTCTGCTGTGGTCTCCGCCACGCCTTGTGGCAGAGTCTCTTCGTTGTAGCGTGTTGCCTCAGCAATGGCAGGCTGCGTCAGCAATGGGCGTGTATCTCAGTAGGGACGGGTTGCCTTGGCATCAGCTGGCTGCGTCAGCAGTGGGTGTGTATCTCAGTTGGGGCGGTTTGCCTTGGCAACGGCTGGCTGCGTCAGCAGTGGGCGTGTATCTCAGTTGGGGCGGGTTGCCTCGGTAGTGGTGGACGCTCCTCCCCCACAGAGCGTCTCGGACCGTCTGCCCGGGATAGTTTGAAATCGCGGTTTTGTTCGTCCCACTGGGTATCCCAATCCCTGCAATCCCCTGGGCTGGCCTACTGTCCAAGTCTCGTTCAGTCTCAAGTCCAGCCCTCTCAAGTCTCAGGTTGCCAGTTCAACAGGGCACCCGGACAAGTGTGCCCTGTGGGAATTGCTGGGTAGGGCCGGCCACCGCCGCCCCGGCTGCCGGCTTCGCCAGGCAGACCTACTGCCTGGCGTCCTGTGTCTTTTTTATACTTGGGAGTTTCCCCGTTCTGTGGGCAACAAAGATCAGTCTGGAAATTCCGGTCTGACTCACCGTTTGCGGATTCAACGAGAAGAGCTCCAATCCTGGGTTGTTCTCACAGCGCCATCTTGAGTCCTCCCCCCCGCAGGTTTCTTTTTCATGTGGACGCTCCTTTAGAGCCTCAGTGAATAATACACACTAGAAGAATATTGATTAGGTTATTTAATATTGCGACTCATTCAGAGCCCTGCGAATAGTTCAAGTTTGTGGAAGTGTCCTCTTATTCAGAGCCTCATTGAATAATGCATACCTGGAAAAATCTTGGAGTCTCTTTCACATGGCCATTTATTCAGAGCATCACTGAAGAATGCACACTTGCGTGGAGTAGTCATGTGTCCATTTTTTTTGTGACAGTTTTAGAACATCAGTGAATAACACACATTATTGGAATAGTCAGGGGTCTATTTCATACGGTCCCTCATTCAGAGTCCGTGTGTTAACACCTGGGGAAGTCAGGAGTGTATTTCATATTGAAACTCAATCAGAGCCACAGTGAGTAATGCACACCTGGGGAATAGGCAGGAGTGTATTTTATATGGAGACTTTCAGAGCCTCTCTGAATAATACACACATGGGGTAGAGTCAGGAGTCTATTTCACATGAACTCTGAGTGAGAGCCTCAGGGAGTAGTGCACACCTGGGGAATTTTCAGGAGTCTATTTCGTATGGCAACTCATACAGAACCTCAGTGAATAACACACACCTGGAGAATAGTCAGTAGTGTATTTCAATTGGCCACACATTCAGAAGGTCAGTGAGTAATACACACTTGAGGAATGGTCAGGAGACAGTTTCATCTGGCCTCTCATGCAGAGCTTCACTAAATAATGCATGCCTGGAAAGTAGTCAGCAGCCTAATTGATATAGCCATTCATTCAGAGCCTCTCTTAGTAATAAGCTCATTGCACATATTCAGGAATCTCTTTAATATAGCCACTCAAAGCCTCACTGAATGGTACACACCTGTGGAATAGTCATATGGCCACTAATTCAGAATCTCATGAAGGAATGCACACCGGTGTATAAGTGAAAATTCTCTGTCATACGGCCACTCATTAAGAGCTTTACCGAATGATACACACCTGTGGAATTGTCAAGAGTCTATTTCATATTGCCACTCATTCACAGCCTCACTGAGTAATGCACACCTGGGTAATACTGACCATTCTGTAGTAAATAATATTTAGGGAATAGTCAATGGTCTATTTTAGATGATCACTCATTCAGAGCCTCACTGAATAATACAAACCTGGGGAATAGTCAGGATTCTATTTCATATGACCAGTCATTGAGAGCCACGTTGAATAATGCACACCTTGGGAATAGTCAGGTGTCTATTGCATAGGGACACTGTTTTAGAGCCTCAGTGAATAATACACATTTGGGGAATAATCAGGAGTCTGTTTAACATGACCACTCATTAGGAGATTCAGTGAATAATGACGTCTGTGGAGTACTGATGAGACTAATTCATATCACCCCCGATTCTGAGACTCTCTGAATAATTCACACATGGGGAACAGTCAGAAGTCTATTTCATATGGTCACTCAGTAGGACCCCCACGGAATAATACACAACTGGTGAATAGTCAGGCGTCTATTTTATATGGCCACTCAGAGAATCAGTGAATAATGCCGACTTGGGGAATACTCAGGAGTCTATTTCACATGGCCAATAATTCAGAGCCGCAGTGAATAATGCACACCAGGATAAGAGGGGCCTTTTTCATATGACCACTCATTCAGTGCCTCACTGAATAATACACACCAGGGGAATCGTCAGGATTCTATTCCATACTACCAATCATTCAGAGCCTTATTGAATAATTTACAACGGAACAATAATCAGGAATCTATTTTATATGGCCTCTCATTCAGAGCTTCAGTGAATAATGAACCCCTATGGAGTAGTTAGGACGCTGACTAAGATAGCCACCAAGTATTTGCCTCCCTGAATGATACATACCTGAGTGATAGTCAGGAGTCAATTTCATATGACCTCTCATTCTGGATCTCACTGAATAATACACATGGGTGGGTGTCAGGAGTCTATTTGGTATGGACAATCATACAGAACCTCTTTGAATATGACCACTCAGCCTCTTTGAAGAATGCACACATGCAGAATAATTAGGAGTCTATATCATATGGCTACTCATTCAGAGAATCAGTGAATAATGCACACATGTGGAGTAATAAGGAGTCTATTTCCTATGGCCCCTCTTTCACAGCCTCACTAAATATTACACACTTGTGATATAGTCTGGAGTCTATTTCTTATGGCCACTTATTCAGAGCCTCTCTGAATAATGCACACTAGGTAAAAGGTGACTATTTCATATGGAAATTCATTCAGAACCTCACTGAATATTACATACCTGGGGAATTGTCAGAAGTCTATTTCATATGGCCACTCTTATATAGCTTCATGGAATAATTCACTCATGCAGAATAGTCAGAAGTCTCTTTCATATGGCCACTCATTGAGAGCCTTACTAAATGTACGCACATGGGAAAATAGTCAGGATTTTGTTTTATCCCCTCATTCAGAGTCTCACTGAATAATGCACACCTGTGGAATAGTCAGGAGTGTTTTTCATGTGGCCTCTCATTCAGAGTGTCACTGAATAATGTCAAGTAGTCAGGAGTCTATTTCATGTAGCCACATATTCAGAGCCTTAGTGAAAAATACACAACTGTGGGATAGTAAAAAATCTAATTAATATGGCCACTTATCCTGAGCCTCACTGAATAAGACACACCTGGAAATAATGTGCAGTCTATTTCCTATGGACATTCATTCAGAGTTTCAGTAAATAATGAACACCTGTGGAATAGCCAGGAGTCTATATCATTTGGACACTCATTCATAGCCTCAGTGAATAATATGCACCTGTGGAATAGTCAGGAGACATATGGCCACTCATTGGAATCCTCAGTAAATAATACACACTTGTGGAATAGTCAAGAGTCTATTTTATATGGTCACTCTTTCAGCACCTCACTGAGTGATACACACCTGGGGAATAGTCAGGACAGTTTCATATAAACACTGATTGTGAGCCTCACTGAATAATGCACACCTGTGGAATAGTCAGAAATCTATTTCATTTGGTCACTCTTTCAGAGCCTCAGTGAATAATACACACCTGGGGAACAGTGAGGAGTCTATTTCATGTGGCCACTTATTCAAAGCCTCACTGAATAGTGCACACCTGGAGAATTCTCAAGAGTCTATTTGGAATGGCAATACATTCAGAGACTCTGTGAATAACACACACCTAGGGAATAGTGAGGAATCTATTGCAAATGGCCACATATTCAGAGCCTCAGTGAATAATGCACACCTGGGGAATAATCAGGAGTCTATTGCTTATGCTCACTCATTCATCCCCTCAGTGAATAATGCACGTCTGTCGAGTACAGAGGGGTCTGTTTCATATGGCCACTCATTTCAAGCCTTACTGAATAGTACACACCTGCGAAACACTCAGGATTGTATTTCACATGGCCACTTGTTTGGAGGCTCAGTGAATAATTCACAACTGTTGAGTACTCAGGAGTTTTTTTCACATGGTGAATCATTCAGAGCCTCACTGAATGATACACACCTTGGGAATAGTCAAGATTCTGTTTAATATGACGACTCATTATGAGCTGCAGTGAATAACGCATGTCCATGAAGTACTGAGGAGACTAATTCATATCGCCCCCATTCTGAGATGCCCTCAATAATACACACCTGTGGAATAATCAGAAGTCTATTTTATATAACCACTCATTAAAACCCCCAAGAAATAATACACAACTGGGGAAGAGTCAGATGTCTATTTCATATGGCCAATCAGAGAATCAGTGAAAAATGCACACATAAGGAATACTCAGTGAATATTAGGAGTCTATTTCACATGGCCACGCAGAGTCTCTGTGAATAATGCACACCACGGTAATAGTCAGGAGCCTCTTTCATATGACCACTGATTTAGTATCTCACTGAATTGTACACACCTGGGGAATCGTCAGGAGTCTATTCCATATTACCACTCATTCAGCACCTTACTGAATAATGCACAATGGGGCAATAGTCAGGAGTCTATTTCATATGGCCTCTCATTCAGAGCTTCAGTGAATAATGAACACCTGTGGAATAGTCAGGACCCTATTTAAGATAGCCACAAATTAAGCACCTCCCTCAATGATACACACCTGGGTGATAGTCAGGAGTCTATTTGATATGGACACTCATACAGAACCTCTTTGAATAATGCACATGTGGGGAATAATCATTAGTCTATTTAATATGGTGATTCATTTAGAGAATCGATGCATAACGCACACATGTGGAGTAAGATAGAGTCTATTTCATATGGCCACTCTTTCAGTGTTTCAGTGAATAATATATATATCTGGAATAGTCAGGAATCTCTTTCATATGGCCACTCGTTCAGGGCCTCATTGCATAATACACCCCTGGGAAATAGTAAAGAGTCTACTTCAAATGGCTACACATTTAGAGTCTCTGTAAATAATGCACACCTGGGGAATAGTCAGGAGTCTCTTTCTTATGCCCACTTATTCAGTATCATTCAATAATACACACCTGGGGAAGAGTTAAGAGTCTACATTATATAGCCACTCAGTTGGAGCCTCAGTGAATAAGGCGCACCTAGGGAATAGATACTAGTCTATTTTATATGGCCACAAAATTAAAGCCTGAGTGAATAATGCACAACTTTGGAATAGTGAGGAGTCTATTCGATATGCCCACTTAATCAGAGTCTCAGTCAATAATACACACCTGAGGAATAATCAGGAATCTATTTCATATGGTCACTAACTCAAAGCATCATTAAATGATACACACCTGTGGAATAATCAGGAGGTTATTTCATGTGGCCAATCTTTCAGAGCCTCAGTGAATAATGGATACCGGGGAATACTCAAAACTCTATTACATATGGCCTCTCATTCAGAGTTTCACTGAATAATGAACACTTGTACAGTAATCAGAAGTCTATTTCATATAGCCACACATTCAGCGCCTCACTGAATAATATACACCTGGGAGAAAGTCAGGATTCTATTTCTTATGGCCACTCATTCAGAGCCCAACCTAAAAATGCACGGCTGGGGAGTATCAGAAGTCTATTTCCTATGGCCACTCATTCAGAGCCTCACTGAATAATACACACCTATGGAAAAATCAGGAGTGTATTTCACATGGCCACTCATTCAGAGCTCCAGTTAAGACTCTTATATACCTGGGGAATACTCAGGAGTCTATTTCATATAGCCACTTATTCAGAGACCCACTGAATAATGCACACCAGGGGAATAGTCTGGAGTCTGTTTGATATGACTGTTCACCCATTGCATCAGTGGAAAATGCACACCACAGGAATAGTCAAGAGCCTATGGTCAGGAGTCTATTTCATATTGTCACTCATTCAGAAACTCACTGAATGATACACACCTGGGGAATAGTCAGAGCATTACTGAATGATGCACACCTGCGAAATAGTCAGGATTCTGTTTCCTATGACCACTGATTGAGAGCCTCATTGAATAATGCACACCCGGACATTAATCAAGAGGCTATATCATATGAGCACTCCTTCAGATGCTCAGTGAATAATACACACCTAGGGAATACTCAGGAGTCTATTACATAGGCCCTCTCATTCAAAGCCTCCCTGAAAAATGCACACCTGTTTGGTACTCAGGAGTCTATTTCATATGGCCACTCATTCAGCACCTCACTGAATGATACACACGTGGGGAATAGTCATGATTCTATTTAATATGAACACCGATTTTGAGCCTCCCTGAATTATGTATGCCTTGGAATCCTGAGGAGTCTATTTCCTATCGACTCCCTTCCCGAGTCTAACAGAAAAATTAACACATGCGGAATTGTAAGGAGTAAATTTCCTATGGCCCCTTCTTCAGAGCCTCGTTGAATAATGTATACATGGAGAAAAATTTGGAGTCTCTTTCATATGGCTATTCATTCCAAGCATCAGTAAAGAATGCACATCTGTGGAGTGGCCA
Organism: Callithrix jacchus; assembly: GCF_049354715.1. NCBI lineage: Eukaryota > Metazoa > Chordata > Mammalia > Primates > Cebidae > Callithrix > Callithrix jacchus. The sequence continues at coordinate 23,242,271 of NC_133523.1, forward strand.
GGTGTCTCTTTGCCTTGGTCACACATTCAAAGCATCAGTGAATGATACACACTTGTGTTATAGTCAGGAATCTATTTCATAAGGCCCCTCATTCAGAGGCTGAGTGAATAATACACACCTGGGGAATAGTCAGGGCTCTATTATATATTGCCACTTATTCAGAGCCTCAGTGAATAATGTACACCTGGAAAATAGGAGTCTATTTCATATGTACACTCTTTCAGAACCTCCCTGAATAATACACACATTGGGGAGAGTCAGGAATCTGTTTTATATGGCCAGTCTCTGAGACTCCCAGGGAATAGGGCATGCTTAGGGAATTGTCAGGAGTCTATTTAATATGGCAACTTATTCAGAGCTTCACTGAATGGTAAACACCTGTGGAATAGTCAGAAGACTATTTTATATAGCCACTCATTCAGAGCCTCAGTGAATTATGCACGCCCGAGGAGTACTGAGGATTTTATTTCAAATGACCCTTCATTCAAAGCCTCAGTGAATAATTCACACCTGGGGAATAGTCAAGGGTTTATTTCATATGGCCAGTCATTCAGAGCCTCAGTGAATGACACACACTTGGGGAATAATCAGGATTCTATTTCATACGACCAATATTGAGAGCCAAACTGAATAATGCACACCTTGGCAATAGTGAGGAGTCTGGCAGAAACACTTTTTTAGTGCCTCAGTGAATAATACACACCAAGGGAATACTGAGTAGTCTTTTTAATATTGTCCCTCATTCACAGTCTCTCGAAGTAGTGCAAGTTTGGGGAATTGTCAGGAGTTTACTTAGAATGGCACTCATTCAGAGACTCAGGGAAAAATACACACCAAGGGAATAGTGAGAATTCTATTTCCAATGGCCACACATTCAGAGACTCCGTGAATAATGCACACCTGAGAAATGGTCAGGAGTCTATTTCATATGCCCACTCTTTCAGAGTCTCACTGAATAACTCACCCCTGTGGAGTACTGAGAGGTTTATTTCATATGGCCACTCATTTTGAGACTCACTGAATAATACACACCTGGGTAATAACCAGGAGTTTATTTCTTCAGGCCAATCATTCAGAGGCTCAGTGAATTATACACACCTGGAACATAGTCAGGAGTTTATTTCATATTGCTCCTCATTCAAAGCCTGAGTGAACCATGAACACCTGTTGAGTCCTCAGGAATATATGTCATATGGCCACTCATTCAGCACCTTACTGAATGATACACACGTGGGGAATAGTCGGAATTCTCTTTAATATGGACGCCCATTTTGAGACTCACTGAATAACCTACACCTGTAGAATAGTGAGGAGTCTATTTCATATCATCTCTCCTTCCGAGTCTCACTGATTAATACACACTTGGAGAATTGTCAGGAGTCTATTTCATATGGCCTGCATTCAGATCCTCATTGAATAATGCATACGTAAAGAAAAATTTGGAGTGTCTTTCATATGGCCATTCGTTCAGAGCATCGGTTAATAATGTACACAGGTGGAGTAGCCAGGTATCTATTTCCGTTGGTCACACATTGACAACCTCAGCAAATCATACACACCTGTGGAATAGACAGGAGTCTATTTCACACGCCCCCTCATTCAGTGCCCATGTGAATAAAACCCACCTGGAAAATAATCAGAAGTCTATTTCACATTGCCTTCCATTCATAGCCTCAGTGAATAATCCACACCTGGGGAATAGTCAGCAATCTATTTCATAAGAATACTTTTTCAGAACCTCCCTCAATAATGCACACATGGGGGATATTCAGAAGTCTATTTCACATGGCCACTGATTCACAGCCTCCGTGAATAATGCATACCTAGGGAGTACTCAGCAATCTGTTTCATATGGCCACTCAATCAGCACCTCAGTGAATAATGCACACCTGAAGAATAGTGAGGATTCTATTTCTTATGGTCACTCATTTAGACATTCACTGAAAAATGCACACCTTTGGAGTAGTCAGGATTCTCCTTCATATAACCACTCATTCAGAGCCTCACTGAATGGTACACATCTGTGGAATAGTCAGAAGTCTATTTCATATTTTCACTAATTCAGAGCCGCAGTGAATAATGTATGCCTGGGGAGTACTGAGGGTTCTATATTAAATGACCCCTCGTTCAGAGCCTCAGTCAATAATACACACATGGGGAATATTCAAGGTTCTGTATCACATGGCCACTCATTCAGAGCCTCAGTGAATGATACTCGCCTGGGGAATAATCAGTATCTTATTCCATATGACCTGTGATTCAGAGCCAAACTGAATAATGCGCACCTTGGGAATAGACAGGTTTCTTTTTCATATGGACTCTCTTTGAGAGCCTCAGTGCATAATACACACCAGGGGAATATAGATTAGGTTATTTTATATTGCCACTCATTCAGAGCCCTCCGAATGGTGCAAGTTTGTGGAATTGTCAGGAATTTATTTACAGTGTCCTCTCATTCAGAGTCTCATTGAATAATGTATACCTAGAGAAAAGTTTGGAGTCTCTTTTATATGGCCATTCAATTAGAGCATCAGTAAAGAATGCACAGCTGTGGAGTGGCCAGGTGTCTATTTGCTTTGGCCACACTTTCAGAACATCAGTGAATGATACACACCTGTGGAATAGTCAGGAGTCTATTTCATACGGCCAATCATTCAGAGCCCGTGTGAATAAAACAAACCTGAAGAATAGTCAGGAGTGTATTTCATATTAAAACTCATTCAGAGCCTCAGTGAATAATGCATATCTGGAAAATAGACAGGAGTGTATTTCCTATGGACACTCTTTCAGAGCCTCTCTGAATAACACATACATGGCATAGAGTCAGGAGTCTATTTCATATGGCCACTGAGTGAGAGACTCAGGGAGTAGTGCACACCTGGGGAATTGTCAGGAGTCTATTTCGTATGGCAACTCATATAGAACCTCAGTGAATAACACACACCTCGGGAATAGTCAGGAGTGTATTTCAATTGGCCACACATTCAGAAGCTCAGTAAATAATACACACCTAGGGAATTGTCTGGAGACAATTTCATCTGGCCTCTCATGCAGAGCTTCACTGAATAATGCATTCCTGGGTAGTAGTCAGCAGCCTAATTGATATAGCCATTCATTCAGACCCTCTCTGAGTAATAAGCTCCTTGCAGATATTCAGGAATCTCTTTAATATGGCCACTCAGAGCCTCACTGAATGGTACACACCAGTGGAATAGTCATATGGCCACTAATTCAGAATCTCATGGAGTAATGCACACCAGTGGGTAAGTGAGAATCATCTTTCACATGGCCACTTATTCAGAGCCTCACTGAATAATACACATCCGTGCAATTGTCAAGTGTCTATTTCATATTGCCACTCATTCAAAGTCTCAGTGAATAATGCACACCTGGGGATTACTGAGGATTCTATTGTAGATAGTAGACACTTGTGAAATAGTCAATGGTCTATTTTATATGGTCACTCATTTGGATTCTCACTGAATGATACACACCTGAAGAATAGTCAGGATTCTATTTCAAATGACCAGTCATTGAGAGCCAAGCTGAATGATGCATACCTTGGGAATAGTCAGGTGTCTCTTTCATAGGGATACTGTTTTAGAGCCTCAGTGAATAATGCACATCTGGGGAATAGTCAGAAGTCTTTTTAACATGACCACTCATTATCAGCCTCAGTGAATAATGCACGTCTGTGGAGTAGTGAGGAGACTAATTCATATCACCCTCGATCCTGAGACTTCCTGAATAATGCACACATGGGGAACAGTAAGAAGTCTATTTCAGAGGAACTATCCAAGATGGCCGATCACTAACATCCCGGGATTGCAGCTCTCAGGGAAAGCGCAGAGAACTAGAGGACACCACACTTTCAGACAAATTCTGGTCGCTCACGGAGCAGAAGATCCCCCAGTGGAGGAAACACACGGGTGGCCAGCGCGACTCTCATAGCCAGCACAGTGGTTCCGCTGGCACCTCGGCGCGGCAGCTCTCGGAGCAGAGTAAACAGGTTCGGAGGACCCGCATGGGTCCCCAGCAGGACACCGGAGCCCGGCGCAGGGGCTGTGACGGCACCTCTGCGCAGCAGCACTCAGCGCAGAGTAAATGGGACCGGTTCCCCTTCTGACTGAGGTTTGGAGCCCCGGGAAGGCAGAGTCGCCTACTACAAACACAAGAAGGAAGCCAGACAGGAGAATCCTGGGCAGAAAAACACCATCAGTTTTAACGCCGCTGCTCTGGCCCTGGGAACTAACAACCTGGACGTCCACTCAAGAGACCTAATCTGAAAGTTGGTAATTTCAAAGACGACAGGAGGATAAATTTACAATGACGGAAAGAAACCGGCGTAAAAAAGCTGAGAATACTCAAAGTCAGAACGCCTCTCCCTCTAAAGATGATCACAGTTCCACATCAACAATGGAACAAGGCTTGATGGAGAACGAGCGCATCCTGATGACAGAATCACTCTTCAAGAAATGGATAATAACAAACTTCGGTGAGTTAAAAGAACATGTTGTAGCCCAACGTAAAGAAACTAGGAACATTGAAAAAAAGTTTGATGAAATCCTATTGAGAATAGACAACTTAGAGAGGAGTATGAGTGAAATAATGGAACTGAAGAATACAATACAGGAACTCCGAGAAGTATGCACAGGTTTAAACACTCGAATTGTTCAAGCAGAAGAAGGGATATCAGAGGTCAAAGTCCAACTTAATGAACTAAAACGCGAAGAAAAGATTAGAGAAAAAAGGATAAAAAGGAATGAGCAAAGTCTCCAAGAAATGTGGGACTATGTGAAAAGACCAAATTTACGTTTGATAGGTGTACCTGAATGCGACACAGAGAATGAATCCAAGCCGGAAAATACCCTTCAGGATGTTATTCAGGAAAATTTTCCTAAACTAGCAAAGCAGGTCAACATTCAACCCCAGGTAATACAGAGAACACCACAAAGATATTCCTCAATAAGAGCAACCCCAAGGCACATAATCGTTAGATTCACCAGGGTTGAAACGAAGGAGAAAATACTAAGGGCAGCCAGAGAGAGGTCAGGTTATCCACAAAGGCAAGCCTATCAGACTTACAGCAGATCTCTCAGCAGAAACTCTACAAGCCAGAAGAGAGTGGGGGCCAATATTCAACATCCTCAAAGAACAGAACCTTCAGCCCAGAATTTCATATCCAGCCAAACTAAGCTTCACAACTGAAGGAAAAATAAAACCTTTTATGAACAAGCAAGAACTCAGAGATTTTATTACCACCAGGCCTGCTTTACAAGAGCTTCTGAAAGAAGCATTACACACAGAAAGAAACAACCAGTATTAGCCTTTCTAAAAATACACAAAAAAGTAAAGAGCACCAACATAAAGAAGAATTTACACCAACGAATGGATAAAACAGCCAGTCAACATCAAATGGCAGTAACCCTAAATATAAATTGACTAAATCCCCCAATCAAAAGACACAGCCAAAACCCAATGGCATGTTACATCCAGACCTGTTTCACAGGAAAGGATACACAAAGACTCAAAACAAAGGGATGGAGAAAGATTTACCAACCAAAGGGAGAGCAAAAATAAATAATAAATAAAAAGCAGGAGTTGCAATTCTCGTATCGGATAAAATAGATTTTAAAGCAACGAAGATATAGTGGTAAAAGGATCAATGCAACAACAAGAGCTAACGATCCTAACACCCAGATTCGAGACTTAGATTCAATGAGACAGAAAATTAATAAGGATATCAAGGACTTGAACTCAGATCCGGAACAAGTAAACTTAATAAATATTTATAGAGCTCTCCACTTCAAATACACAAAATATACATTCTTGTCAATACCACATCACACCTACCCATAAGTTTAAGTGAAACATTGATGGGTCATTATTAATACCCAAATTTTTCAAAATAAAGCAATATTTCCATTTACGCTCCCTCTTTCTCTTCCTCTTTCTTTCTCTCCTTTACTTATTTTTTTTCTTTCCTTCTCTCAAAAAAAAAGAAATCAACTTGTAAACCTCTAGATCCAGGTCGGCAATATCTCTCTCATTGCTTGATTTCCTTCCTTCCCTTCCCTCCCTCCCTCCCTCCCTCGCCGCTTCCTCCCTTCCTTCCTTCCTTCATCCCTACCGTCCTTCTTCCCTCCCTTCCTGCCTTCCTTCCCCCCAAAAGAAAAGTTAAAAAAAAAAAAAAAAAGAAGTCTATTTCATATGGTCACTCAGTAGGACCTCCACGGAATAATACACAACTGGTGAATAGTCAGGCGTCTATTTTATATGGCCACTTAGAGAATCAGTGAATAATGCAGACTTGGGGAATACTCAGAATTCTATTTCACATGGCCAATAATTCAGAGCCACAGTGAATAATGCATACAAGGGTAATAGTCAGGAACGTCTTTCGTATGGCCACTCATTCAGTGCCTCACTGAATGACAGACCTGGGGAATCATCAGGATTCCATTCCAAACTACCAATCATTCAGAGCCTTATTGAATAATTCACAATAGGGAAATAGTCAGGAGTCTATTTTATATGGCCTCTCATTCAGTGATTCAGTGAATAATGAACCCCTATGGAGTAGTCAGGATGCTGTTTAAGATAGCCACGAATTAAGTGCCTCCCTGAATGATACACACTTGGGTGATAGTCAGGAGTCTATTTCATATGACCTCTCATTCTGGGCCTCACTGAATAATACACACATGGGGGAGTGTCAGTAGTCTGTTTGGTATGGACACTCATGCAGAACCTCTTTGAATAATGCACACATGGAGAATAATTAGAAGTCTATGTCATATGGCTACTCATTCAATCAGTTAATAACACACACATGTGGACTAATAAGGAGTCTGTTTCCCATGGCCACTTCTTCACAGCCTCACTGAATATTACACACTTGTAATATAGTCTGCAGCCTATTTCTTATGGCCACTCATTCGGAGCCTCACTGAATATTACATACCTGGGGAATCGTCAGGAGTCTATTTCATATGGCCACTCGTTGAGAGCCTCACTAAATACACACACCTGGGGAAATAGAATTCTCTTTTATCCCCTCATTCAGGGTCTCACCGAATAATGCACACCTGTGGAATAGTCAGTAGTCTTTTTATGTGGCCTCTCATTCGGAGTGTCACTGAACAATATGGAGTAGTCAGAAATCTATTTCATGTAGCCACTTTTTCAGAGCCTCAGTGATTAATACACACCTGTGGGATAGTAAGGAATCTAATTATTATGGCCACTTATTCTGAGCCTCACTGAATAAGACACACCTGGAGAATAATGTGGAGTCTATTTCCGATGGACATTCATTCAGAGCGTCAGTGAATAATGCACACCTGTGGAGTAGCCAGGAGTCTATTTCATATATCCAGTCGTTCAGAGCCTCAGTGAATTATACACACTTGGGGAATAGTCAAGAGTCTATTTTATATGGCCACTCTGTCAGCACCTCACTGAGTGATACACACCTGGGGAATAGTTAGGACAGTTTCATATAAACACTCATTGAGAGCTTCACTGAATAATGCATACCTGTGGAATAGTCAGGAATCCATTTCATTTGGTCACTGTTTCAGAGCCTCAGTGAATAATACACACCTGGGGAACAGTGAGGAGTCTATTTTATGTGGCCACTCATTCATGGAATAGTGCACACCTGGAGAATTCTCAAGAGTCTATTTGAAACGGCAATGCATTCAGAGACTCTGTCAATAACACACACCTAAGGAATAGTGAGGAATCCATTCCAAATGGCCACATATTCAGAGCCTCAGAGAATAATGCACACCTGGGGAATAATCAGGAGTCTATTGTTTATGCCCACTCATTCATTCCCTCAGTGAATAATGCATGTCTTTCGAGTACTGATGCGTCTGTTTTATATGGTTACTAATTTAGAACCTCACTGAATAGTACACACCTGGGAAAAAGGCAGGAGTGTATTTCACACGGCCACTCGTTCAGAGTGTCAGTGAATAATTCACACCTCTTGAGTACTCAGGAGTCTTTTTCATATGGCAAATCATTTAGAGCCTCACTGAATGATACACACCTTGGGAATAGTCAGGATTCTGTTTATTATGACCACTCATTGTGAGCCTCATTGAATAACGCATGTCCATGGAGTACTGAGAAGACTAATTCATAACTCCCCCCTTCTGAGATTCCCTGAATAATACACACCTGTGGAATAATCAGAAGTCTATTTCATATGTCCACTCATTAGGACCCCCAAGAAATAATACACAACTGGGGAATAGTCAGGAGTCTATTTCATATGGCCACTCAGAGAATCAGTGAATAATGCACACATGAGGAATACTCAGCGAATATTAGGAGTCTATTTCACATGGCCACTCAGAGCCTCAGTGAATAATGCACACCACAGTAATAGTCAGGAGCCTCTTTCATATGACCACTGATGCATTATCTCACTGAATGATACAAATCTGGAAAATCGTCAGGATTCTATTCCGTATGAAAACTCAATTCAGAACTTTACTGAATAATGCACAATGAGGAAATAGGAGTGTATTTCATATGGCCTGTCACTCAGAGCTTCAGTGAATAATGAACACCTGTGGAGTAGTCAGGACCCTATTTAAGATACGGAATAATCAGGAGTCTATTGCTTATGCCCACTCATTCAGCACTTCAGTGAATAATGCACGTGCTAGGATTGCTGGCGTGAGTCACGGAGCCTGGCCCAGTCTCTCTGATTTCTTTTTTACCAATAAAGTCAGCCGGCCGAGCTCATGTGATCCTGTCATCCAAGCGCTTCGAAGACAAAAGCGCTTCGAAGACAAACCTCTCACCCGAGGTTTTGGGTTTGAGACTGGCCCTACCAAAATGCTGAAACCCCTTCTTTAAAACGAAAACAAAACTTAGGTTGGGCTCGGCCTCTCACGCATGTAATCCCAGCACTTTTGAAGGCTGAGGTGAGCGGATCATGAGGTCACAGTTTTGAGACTGGCCTTGAACGACACAGCACAACCCGTTCCTTATTAAAAACATCAAAACAGACAAAAATAGAAAGGGGTTTTCAAGATGGCGCAGTAAGAACAACTCGGGATCGCAGCTCTCAGTGAAAGCTCAGACGGTGAGTTAAAGCCGCATTTCCAGACGGATCTTTGTTGCCCACAGAACGGGGAAAGTCCCAGGTGTAGAAAAGACACGGGACGCAAGCGCAGCCGGTTCAGCTGTTGCGGCTGCTTTGGCCGGGTGCTGCAGAGCAGGCACTCCCCAACAATCCACACAAAACACACGGCCCGGGTGCCCTGCTAAACTGGAAATCTGAGATTTGGGAGGGCAGATTAGCATATCCATCTGATTGAACGGGACTGGGACAGTGAGCAAGACCAGGAGATTCCTGGGGAGTGGTGTTTGAGCCAGCACAGTGGCGAGCTGCACGGGAAATCACACAGATCCCGGTGCTCTAACAGCGGGCGACCAAAACACCTGGGTGAGAGCCATCCGTTCAGCTTAAAAAAAAAAAAAGAAAGATGCTCTGAGGCAGGGAGCCAGGTGAGCGGGCTCGGCGGGTTTCACCCCCACAGGGACAAACAAAATGGCAACTCAAAACGCTCCGGGTGAAGATTTTTACTGCGAGCACAGCTGAACCGAGAATGGTGCAGCTCGGTGGGAAAGGGGCGTTCGCCATTACCGAAAATGTCCGACCCTACGGAGGTACACTCCCATTGCTGACGCAGCCTGCTGTTACCGAGGCAACACGCCATCACTGAGAGACTTTGCTGCAGGGCGGAGCTGGTGGCAGTAGGGCGGAGCCTGCCACGGAACCAGCGGCTGCAGGGCAGAGCCCATAGCAACAGGGCCCACACCACATCAGCAGGGCGGAGCCTCGGCAGGGAAAAAATGACTAGACTGCCTCCTAGCTGGGCAGAATAGTGCCACGGACACTCATAAAAAAAAAGCCCCAACCCTCCCGAGACAGAGCATCTGGGGAAAAAAAGGCGTCCTAAGAGTTGTGCTGCGGCAGAATTAAACGCACCAGCCCAACAGCCCTGAATGAACAATGGAGCTCACAGCTCAGCACTTGAGCTCCTATAAAGTACAGACTGTCTCCTCAAGCAGCTCCCTGACCTCTGTATATCCAGAGTCACCTCAAAAAGGACTGATCAGACTGACATTAGGCGGGCACCATTCTAAGACAAAGATAGAAGAAGAAGAAACGGGTAGCATCCCTCACAGTTCTGTGGCTGCTACAGGCATACCCCAGACAAGCAGGGCCGGGAGTAAAACTCAGCAGTCAGCAGAGGGGCTAGACTGGTAGAAGAAAAACCAAGTAACAGAAAGACCTCATCATCAACAATCTGGGCATCCACTCAGAGACCCAATTGAAAAGTCAGCCAGTACTCAGATGACAGGTGAATAAATCCAAAAAGATGGGAAGAAACCAGCGCAAAAAAAAGATGAACACCAGAAACCAGAACACCTCGCCTTCTAGGAAGGACCAAAACTCCTCACCAGCAAGGGAACCAAGCTGGACTGAGAATGACTGTGACGAAATGACAGAATCAGACTTCAGAAGGTGGGTAATGAGAAACTTCTGTGAGCTAAAACAACATGTTCTAAATCAATGCAAAGAAACTAAGAACTGGGGGAAGGACTCAAGATGGCGCTGTGAGAACAACCCAGGATTGAAGCTCTTGCTGGACACACGGAGAGGGTAAGTCGGGGAAGCATTTCCAGACGGATCTTAGTTGCCCACAGAACGGGGAAATTCCCAGGTATAAAAGAGACGCGGGACGCCAGGCAGAGGTCTCCGCTGGCGTAGCCGGCAGCCGGTGCGACTCCAGCCCGCGCCGGAGCACAGAGGCGCTCCACAGCGCTCCATACAAAAGCGCACTGTTACGGGTGCCCTGTTGAACTGGCAAACTAAGACCCGAGAGGGCTGAACGTGAGACTGAACGGGTCTTGAACTGTGACCCAGCCCAGGAAATCCCAGGGACTCAGCGTTTGGGGGAGCGCAGTGCAACAAACAAAACGGCGATTCCAAACGCTCCCGGTGAATAGGTTTTTTTTTTTAAAGTGCAGCTCCGCGGGGGAGGGGCGTCAGCCATTACCGAGGCAATCAGCCCCTACTGAGGTACATGCCCATTGCTGACGCAGCCTGCCGCTGCCGAGGCAACCCGGTACAACAGAGAGACTCCGCCGCAGGGCATAGCCCGAGGGAACAGGGCGGAGACCACAGCAGAAGGGCAGAGCCTGCAGGAAAAGGGTGAACCTCACACCAGCAGGGCGGAGCCTCTGCAGGCAAAAAGTGACTAGACTGCCTCCTAGCTGGGCAGGACAGTGAGGCGGACACTCACAAGGAAAGCCCCAACCCCCCCCAAACAGAGCGTCTGAGGAAAAAAAGGGGTTTTGTTACGAGTTAGGTTGCAGCAGAACTAAACATAGCAGCCTAGCAGCCATGAATGAACAACAGAGCTCACAGCTCAGCACTTGAGCTCCTACACACTGTCTCCTCAAGCAACTCCCTGACCACTCTATATCCATAAGACTGACATTTGGCAGACATCATCCTGGGACAAAGATAGCAGAAAAAGAAACTGGTAGCATCCCTCGCTGTTCTGCAGCAGCTACAGGTGCACCCCAGACAAGCAGGGCCTGGAGTGGACCTCAGCGGTCATACAGCGAAGGGGCTAGACTGGTAGAAGAAAAACCAAGTAACAGAAATACTCCATCATCAACAATCTGGGTGTCCACTCAGAGATCCAATCAAAAAGTCAGTAACTACACAGACGACAGGTGGATAAATCCACAAAGATGGGAAGAAACCAGCGCAAAAAGGAGGAAAACACCCGAAACCAGAACACCTCGCCACCTAGAAAGGACCAAAACTCCTCACCAGCAAGGGAACAAAGCTGGACGGAGAATGACTGTGATGAAATGACGGAATTAGACTTCAGAAGGTGGATAACAAGAAACTTTTGTGAGCTAAAAGAACATGTTTTAAATCAATGTAAAGAAACTAAGAACCTTGAAAAAAGATTTGAAAAAAGATTGGAGGAAATGATAACAAGAATGGATACCTTAGAGAGGAATATGAATGAATTAAAGGAGCTGAAAAACACAATACGAGTACTTCGCGAAACATGCACAAGTTTCAATAGCCGAATTGACCAAGCAGAAGAAAGAATATCAGAAGTCGAGGATCAACTCAATGAAATAAAATGAGAAACCAAGATCAGAGAAAAAAGCGCAAAAAGGAATGAACAAAGTCTCCAAGAAATGTGGGACTATGTGAAGAGACCTAACCTACGTTTGATAGGTGTACCAGAATGTGATGAAGAGAATGAATCCAAGCTGGAAAATACTCTTCAGGACATTATCTAGGAAAATTTCCCCCACCTAGCAAGACAGGCCAACACTCAAATGCAGGAAATACAGAGAACACCACAGAGATGTTCTGCAAGGAGAGCAACCCCAAGGCACATAATCGTCAGATTCAACAAGGTTGAAATAAAGGAGAAAATACTAAGGGCAGCCAGAGAGAAAGGTCGGGTCACACACAAAGGGAAGCCAATCAGACTCACAGCAGATCTCTCGGCAGAAACTCTACAAGCCAGAAGAGAGTGGGGGCCAATATTCAACATTCTTAAAGAAAAGAACTTTCAACCCAGAATTTCATATCCAGCCAAACTGAGCTTCAGAAGTGAAGGAAAAATAAAATCCTTTGCGAACAAGCAAGCACTAAGAGATTTTGTCACCACCAGCCCTGCTTTATAAGAGCTCCTGAAAGAGGCACTACACATAGAAAGGAACAACCAGTACCAGCCATGTCAAAATCACACTAAATGCTAAAGAGCATCAACATAATGAAGAATCTACAACAACTAACGGGCAAAACAGCCAGCTAGCATCAAAATGGCAGTGTCAAACTCACACATAACAATATTAAACCTAAATGTAAATGGACTAAATGCACCAATCAAAAGACACAGACTGGCAAATTGGATAAAAAGCCAAAACCCAGCAGTGTGCTGTATCCAGGAAACCCATCTCACATGCAAAGATACACAAAGGCTCAAAATAAAGGGATGGAGGAAGATTTACCAAGCAAATGGAGAGCAAAAGAAAGCAGGAGTTGCAATCCGCATCTCTGATAAAATAGACTTTAAAGCAACAAAGATCAAAAGAGACAAAAAAGGTCATTACATAATGGTAAAAGGATCGATACAACAAGAAGAGCTAACGATTCTAAACATATATGGACCCAATACAGGAGCACCCAGATACATAAGGCAAGTTCTTAACGACTTACGAAGAGACTTAGACTCCCACACAATAATAGTGGGAGACTTTAATACTCCACTGTCAATATTAGACAGATCAACCAGACAGAAAATCAACAAGGATATCCAGGGCTTGAACTCAGACCTGGAGCAAGCAAACCTGATAGACATTTACAGAACTCTCCACCCCGAATCCACAGAATATACATTCTTCTCACCACCACATCATACCTACTCTAAAATTGACCACAGAATTGGAAGTAAAGCACTCCTCAGCAAATGCAAAACAACTGAAATCTTAAGAAACAGCCTCTCAGACCATAGTGCAATCAAGTTAGGACTCAGAATTCAGAAACCAACCCAGAACCGCAACGCTTCATGGACACTGAACAACTGGCTCCTGAATGTTGACTGGATAAACAACGAAATGAAGGCAGAAATAAAGAAGTTCTTCGAAACCAATGAGAACGAAGACACAACATGCCAAAATCTCTGGGACACATTTAAAGCAGTCTCTAGAGGAAAGTATATAGCAATAAGTGCCCATATGAGAAGAATGGAGAGATCCAAAATTGACAGCCTATCGTCAAAATTGAAAGAGCTAGAGGAGCAAGATCAAAAAAACTCAAAACCCAGCAGAAGACAAGAAATAACTAAGATCAGAGCTGAACTGAAGGAGATTGAGACACGAAGAACCCTCCAAAAAATCAATAAATCCAAGAGCTGGTTTTTGAAAAGATCAACAGAATAGACAGACCACTAGCCAGATTGATTAAAAAGAAAAGAGAGAACAACCAAAGAGATGCAATAAAAAATGATAAAGGGGAAATCACCACAGATTCCACAGAAATTCAAACCATCATCAGAGAATATTACAAACAACTCTATGCACATAAACTCGTAAACCTGGAAAAAATGGATAAGTTCCTGGACTCCTGTGTCCTCCCAAGATTAAACCAGGAGGAAGCTGAAACTATGAATAGACTAATAGCAAGGTCAGAAGACGAGGCAGAAATTAAGAGCCTACCACTCAAATAAAGCCCAGGTCCAGACGGGTTTACAGCCGAATTCTACCAGACACAGAAAGAGGAGCTGGTACCATTCCTTCTGAAACGATTCCAAATAATACAAAAAGAGGGAATCCTTCCCAAATCATTTTACGAGACCAACATCATCCTGATACCAAAACGCGGCAGAGACCCAACAAGAAAAGAAAACTTCAGGCCAATATCCATGATGAACATAGATGCAAAAATCTTGAATAAAATACTGGCAAGCCGATTGCAACAGAAAATCAAAAAACTTATTCATCATGATCAAGTAGGATTCATCCCAGAGATGCAAGGCTGGTTCAACATATGCAAGTCTATCAACGTAATTCACCACATAAACAGAACCAAAAACAAAAACCACATGATTATCTCAATTGACGCAGTGAAGGCATTTGACAAAATTCAACAGCCCTTTATGCTAAAAACCCTCAATAAACTCGGTATCTATGGAACGTATCTCAAAGTAATAAAAGCTATTTGTGACAAACTAACAGCCAATATCATACTGAATGGGCAAAAACTGGAAGCCTTTCCTTTGAAATCCGGCATCAGAAGAGGATGCCCTGTTTCACCACTCCTATTCAATATAGTACTGGAAGTTCTAGCCAGAGCAATCAGGCAAGAAAAAGAAATAAAGGGTATTCAAATAGGAAAGGTGGAAGCCAAATTGTCTCTATTTGCAGACGACATGATAGTATACCTAGAAGACCCCATCGCCTCAGCCCAAAAGCTCCTGAAACTGATAAGCAACTTTAGCAAAGTCTCAGGATATAAAATCAATGTGCAAATATCACAAGCCTTCGTCTGCACCAATAACAGACTTAAGGAATGCCAAATCAAGAACGAACTGCCATTCACAATTGCTACAAAAAGAATAAAATACCTTGGAATACAACTCGCAAGGAACGTAAGGGACCTCTTCAAGGAGAACTACAAACCACTGCTCAACGAAATCAGAGGACAGAAACAGATGGAGAAACATTCCATGTTCATGGTTAGGAAGCATTAATATTGTGAAAATGGCTATACTGCCCAAAGTAATTTACAGAATCAATGCTATCCCCATCAAGCTACTATTGACTTTCTTTACAGAACTGGAAAAAACAACCATGAACTTCATATGGAACCAAAAGAGAGCCTGCATAGCCAAGTCAATTCTAAGCAAAAAGAACACAGCGGGGGGCATCACACTACCGGATTTCAAACTATACTACAAGGCTACAGTAATCAAAACAGCATGGTACTGGTACCAAAACAGAGATACAGACCAATGGAACAGAACAGAGGCACCGGAGGCAACACAACATATCTACAACTATACAATCTTTGATAATCCTCACAATAACAAGAAATGGTGAAAGGATTCCCTGTTTAACAAATGGTGTTGGGAAAACTGGCTAACCATGTGCAGAAAGAAGAAACTGGACCCCTTCCTGACACCTTACACTAAAATTAACTCCAGATGGATTAAAGACTTAAACCCAAGACCTGGGACGTTAAAAACCCTAGAAGGAAATCTAGGGAAAACTATTCAGGACATAGGAGTAGGCAAGGACTTCATGAACAAAGCACCAACAGCATTGGCAATAAAAGCCAAAATAGACAAATGGGACCTAATGAATCTCCACAGCTTCTGCACGGCAAAAGAAACAGTCACTGGAGTGTCTCGGCAACCAACAGAATGGGAAAAAGTTTTTGCAGTTTACCCATCTGACAAAGGGCTGATATCCAGAATTTACAAAGAACTCAAACAGATTTACAGAAAAGAAACAAACAAGCCCATTCAAAAGTGGGCAAAGGATATGAACAGACACTTTACGAAAGAAGATATATATGAGGCCAACAATCATATGAAAAAATGCTCATCGTCACTGGTCATCAGAGAGATGCAAATCAAAACCACATTGAGATCCCATCTCACACCAGTTAGAATGGCGATCATTAAAAAATCTGGAGACAACAGATGCTGGAGAGGATGTGGAGAAAAAGGAACACTTTTACACTGTTGGTGGAAGTGTAAATTAGGTCAACCATTGTGGAAGACAGTGTGACGATTCCTCAAGGCCTTAGAAATAGAAATCCCATTTGACCCAGCAATCCCATTACTGGGTATATATCCAAAAGACTATAAATCGCTCTACTATAAGGACACATGTACACGAATGTTCATTACAGCACTGTTTACAATAGCAAAGACCTAGAATCAACCCAAATGCCCATTGATAATAGACTGTATTGGAAAAATGTGGCACATATACACCATGGAATATTATGCAGCAATCAGAAATGATGAGTTTGTGTCGTTTGTAGGGACATGGATGAATCTGGAAAACATCATTTTCAGCAAACTGACACAAGAACAGAAAATGAAACACCGCATATTCTCACTCATAGGCGGGTGATGAAAAATTAGAACACATGGGTACAGGGAGGGGAGTAATAAATACTGGGGTCTATTGGGGGGAAAAGGGGAGGGCCAGTGGGAGGGGAACGTGGGGAGGGTAACCTGGGGAGAAATGCCAAATGTGGATGAAGGGGAGAAAGGAAGCAAAACACACTGCCATGTGTGTACCTACGCAACTCTCTTGCATGCTCTGCTCATGTATCCCTAAACCTAAAATGCAATAAAAAATAATAAAAAAATTTAAAAAACAGACAAAAATTAAAATCTGAGCCGGGCATGGCATGTGCATGCTTTGGCAGCACCTACACTAAAATTGAAATGATACACAGAAGGCCAGCGTGGCCATGTGCAAGAATAACACGCAAAAGTGTTCAGCATTTCGTATTTTTTTTGCCACTGTGGTTGTTTTGTAGAAATCATCTACAGACAGATTTGAGGTGCAAAAAACACACAACAATACAACA
Source organism: Callithrix jacchus (assembly GCF_049354715.1). Taxonomy (NCBI): domain Eukaryota; kingdom Metazoa; phylum Chordata; class Mammalia; order Primates; family Cebidae; genus Callithrix; species Callithrix jacchus. The sequence goes on from NC_133523.1 coordinate 23,259,453, forward strand.
ACAAGAACAGAAAAACAGAAAGTTAACTGGACTAACTTTCAGTGAGGACTAACCATTCAGTGAGGCTCTGAGTGGCCATATTACGGAGATTCCTGAGTATCCACAAAGAGCTTATTACTCAGAGAGGCTCTGAATGAATGGCTGCTGACTTCTCCACAGGAGTGCATTATTCAGTGAAGCTCGGCATGAGAGGCCAGATGAAATTGTCTCCTGGCAAGTCCTTAGGTGTGTGTTGTTCACTGAGCTTCTGAATGTGTGGCCAATTGAAATACACTCCTGACTATTCCTGAGGTGTGTGTTATTCACTGAGGTTCTGTATGAGTTGAAATACAAAATAGATTCCTGACAATTTCCCAGGTGTGCACTACTCCCTGAGGCTCTCACTCAGTTGCCATATGAAAGACTCTTGACTCTACCCCATGTGTGTATTATTCAAAGAGGCTCTGAAAGAGTGTCCATATGAAATACACTCCTGTCTATTCCCCACGTATGCATTATTCACTGAGGCTCTGAATGAGTTTCAATATGAAATTCACTCCTGACTGTTCTCCAGGTGTGAATTTTATTCACATGGGCTCTGAATGAGGGGCTGCATAAAATAGACTCCTGACTATTCCACAGGTGTGTATTATTCACTGATGTTCTGAATGTATTGCCAAAGAAAATAGACACATCGCTACTCCACACAAGTTTGCATCCTTCACTGATGCTCTGAATGAATGGTCATGTGAAAGAGACTACAAGATATTTTCCAGGTATGCATTATTCAATGAGACTCTGAATGAGAGGACACTGTAAGTAAACTCCTGACAATTCCACAAACTTGCACTATTTGGAGGGCTCTGAATGAGTGGCAATATAAAATAACCTAATCAATATTTCCCTGGTGTATATTATTCACTGAGGCTCTAAAAGAGTGTCCATATGAAAGAGAAACCTGTCTATTCCCAAGGTGTGCATTATTCAGTTTGGCTCTGAATCACAGGTTATATGGAATAAGATACTGATTATTCCCCAGGCGAGTATCATTCACTGAGGCTCTGAATGAGTGGTCATATGATACAGAGCCTTGAATATTCCCCATGTTTGTATGATTCACTGAGGCTCTGAATGAAGGGTCATTTGAAATGAAATCCCCACTACTCCCCAGGCATGCATTATTCACTGTGTCTCTGAATGAGTGGAAATATGAAATAGACACTTGACTATTCCACAGGTGTGTACAATTCAGTGAGGCTCTGAATGAGTGGCCACATGTAAGAGAATCCTGACTATTCTAAACGTGTACATTATTCAGTGAAGGTCTAAATGAGTTACCATAAAAAAATAGAATCCTGACTATTCCCCAGGTGTGCATTACTCACTGAGGTGCTGAATGAGTGGCCATATGAAATTGATTGCTGAGTACTCCCTAGGTATGCATTATTTACAGAGGCTGTGAGTTAGTGGCCATGTGAAATAGACTTTTGAATATCTCCCATGTGTGCATTATTGAGGGAGGTTCTGAAAAAGCATCCCTATGAAATAGATTGCTGACCATTCCCCAGGTGTGGATTATTCACTGAGGCTATGAATGGGAGGCAATATAAAATAGACTTCTGATTATTTTCCAGGTGGGTTTTATTCACACGGGCACTGAATGAGGGGCCATGTGAAATAGACTCCTGTGTATTCCACAGGTATGTATGATTCGCTGAGGTTGTCAATGTGTGGCCAACGGAAATAGACACCTGGCTACTCCACCTGTGTACATTATTCACAGATGCTCTGAATGAATGGCCATATGAAAGATACTCCAAATTTTTCTTTACGTATGCATTATTCAATGAGGCTCTGAATGCAAGTCATACAAAATAGACTCCTGACAATTCTCCAGGCGTGTATTTCTCAGTGAGACTCGAAGGAGTGGTGATATGAAATAGACTCATCACTATTCTACAGGTATAGGTTATTCAGTGAGTCTCAAAATGGGTGTCCATATTAAATAGAATCCCAAATGTTCCCCACTTGTGTATCATTCAGTGAGGTGCTGAATGAGTGGCCATATGACATGTAGTTCTGAGGACTCAATAGGTGTTCATTATTTACTTAGGTTTTGAATGAGAAGCAATATGAAGTAGACTCCAGACTATATCCCAGATGTGTATAATTCACTCAGCCTCTGAATGATTGGCCTGAAGAAATAAACTCCTGGCTATTGTTCAGGTGTGTATCATTCACTGAGGCTAAAAATGAGTGGCCATATATAATAGACCTCTCAGTACTTCACAGGGGTGAGTTGTTCAGTGAGACTCTGAGAGTGGGCATATGAAATAAATGCCTTACTATTCCTCAGGTGTGCATTATTCACTGAGGCTCTGAATGTGTGGCCATTGGAAATAGAATCCTCACTATTCCCTTAGTGTGTATTTTTCACTGAGTCTCTCAATGAGTGTCCATTCTGAATAAACTCCGGACAATTCCCCAAACTTGCACTACTTCGAGAGGCTGTGCATGAGGGACAATTTTAAAAAGACTCCTCAGTATTCCCTTGGTGTGTATTATTTACTGACGCACTGAGAGAGTGTTCCTATCAGACCCCTCACTATTTCCAAGGTGTGCATTATTCAGTTTGGCTCTCAATACTGGTCGTATGACATAGAATCCTCATTATTCCCCAAGTGTGTGTCATGCACTGAGGCTCTGAATGAGTGGCCATATGAAGCAGACCCTTGACTATTCCCCAGGTGTGTATCATTCACTGAGACATTGAATGAAGGGTCATTTGAAATAAAATCCTCAGTACTCTTCAGGCATGCATGATTCACTGAGGCTCTGAATGAGTGGCTATATAAAATAGTCTCCTGACTATTCCACAGGTGTGTACCATTCAGTGAGGATCTGAATGAGTGGCCATATGAAACAGAATTCTCACTATTCCAAATGTGTGCATTATTCAGTGACGCTCTGAATGAGTGTCCATAAGAAATAGAATTTTGACTATTTCCCTGGTGTGCATTATTCACTGAGGTGAGGAATGAGTGGCCATATGAAATAGATTGCTGAGTACTCCCCAGGTATGGTGTGCATTATTCACTAAGGCGTTGAATCAGTGGTAATATGAAATAGATACCTAAATATCTCCGAGGTGCATATTTTTTCAGAGAGGCTCTGAATGAGTAGCTATATTAATTAAGCTCCTGACAATTCCACAGCAGTGCACTATTCAATGAAGCTCTGAGTGAGAGGCCAGATGACATTGACTCCTCACCCTTCCTCACTTGTGTATAATTCAATGAGCCTCTTATTGTGTGCTTAATTGAAATACAGTCCTAACTATTCCACAGGTGTGTCTTATTCACCAAGGTTCTGTATCAGTTGCCATATGAAATAGACTTCTGACAATTCCCCAAGTGTGCACTATCTTCTTGGAGTCTCAGTGAGGGACCATAAGAGATTCCTGACCCTCCCTAATGTGTGTATTATTCAGGGAGGCTCTGAAAGAGTGTACATATGAAATAGACTCCTGACTATTTCCCAGGTGTGCATTATTCACTGAGGCTCTGAATAAGTGGCAATATATAATTGACTCCTGACTATTCTCCAGGTGTATATTATTCACTCAGCCTCTGAATGAGGGGCCTTATAAAATAGACTCCTGACTATACCAAAATTGTGTATTCACTGATGTTCTGAATGTGTGGCCAAAGCAAATAGACACCTGACCACTCCACAGGTGTGCATTCTTTACTGATGCTCGGAATAAATGGCCATATGAAAGAGACTCCAAATTTTTATCCAGGCATACATTATTCAATGAGGCTCTGAAGGACGGGCCATACGAAATTTACTCCTTACAATTCCACATGTGTTAACTTTTCTGTTAGACTTGGAAAGGGGGTCGATAGGAAATAGACTCCTCAGGATTCCAAGGCATACATATTTCAGCGAGGCTCATAATGGGTGTTCATATTAAATATAATTCTATTTCCCACGTGTGTATCATTCAATGAGGTGGTGTATGAGTGGCCATATGAAATAGACTCCTGAGTACCCAACAGGTGTGCATTGTTCAGTGAGGCTTTGAATGAGACGGCCTATGTAATAGACTCCTGAGTATTTCCTAGGTGTGTGTTATTCACTGAGGCTCAAAGGAGTGTTCATATTCTATAGCCTCCTGATTAATGTCCAGGTTTGCATTATTCAATGAGGCTCTCAATCAGTGGTCATATGAGATAGAATCCTGACTATTTCCCAGGTGTGCATCATGCAGTAATGCTCTGATTGAGTGGCTATATAGCATGGACTCTGACTATTCCCCAGTTGTTTATCATTCAGTAAGTTTCTGAACGAGTGACCATATGAAATAGACTCCTGACTATAGCCTCTTAACTCTTCCTCAGGTGTGCATTTTCCACTGAGGCACTTGGTGAATGGTCATATCAAATAGGCTCCAGACTATTCCCCAAGTGTGCATTATTCAGTGATTCTCTGAATAAGTGGCCATATGAAATAGACTCCTGAGTATTCCCCAGGTATATACAATTCTTCACTGAGGCTCTGAATGAGTGGCCATGTGAAATACACTCCTGACTTGTCCATAGGTGTGTATTATTAAGTGAGGCTCTGATTGAGTGACCATAGGAAAGAGACTTCTGAATACACCCCAGGCGTGCATTTTTAGGTTTGGCTCTGAATGAGTGGCCATACGAAATAGAATCCTGGCTTTCTTCCAGGTGTATATTACTCAGTGAGGCTCTGAATGTGTGGCTATATGACATAGACTTCTGACTACTCTACAGGTGTTCCTTATTCAGTGAAGCTCTGAAGGAGAGGCCATATGTAATAGCGTCCTGAGCATTCCCCAGGTATGCATTATTCACTGAGGTGTTGAAAGTTTGGCCATATAAAATAGTCTCCTGACTAGTCCATAGCTGTGTATTATTTAATGAGGCTTTGAGTTAGTGACCATATGAAATAGACTCTGGTCTGTTCCCCAGGTGTGTATTATTGACTGAGACTCTGAATAAGTGGGCATATGTAATTGACTGAGACTCTGAATAAGTGGGCATATGTAATAGACTACTGACTATTCCAAAGTTGTACATTACACAACACTGAAGGCCGGCTTGACCGTTGTGCAAAAATGACATGCAAAGGTGTGCAGCTTTTCATAATTGTTTTGCCGTGGTGGCTGTTTTGCATAAATCAAATACAGATAGATTTGAGGTACAAAAACAACGAAAAAAAACCCCAGAAAGTTAGCTGGACGTGGTGGTGTGGACACCTGCAACCCCAGCTTCTTTGAAAGCTGCGGCTCGACAATCGCTTGAATCGAGGAGGCAGATGTTGCAATAGGGCAAGATCGAGCCATTGCACTGCAGCATGAGTTACAAGAGAGGCAGGGCGGAGAATGGAGTCATCCAGTGCCTCGTTTTTTACAATTTTACACACTGATCTGTATGATTTATTTTTTTTTCTTATTCTCTTTTTTTAAAATGAGGTGGATTTTCACCGGGTTGTTCAGGCTGACCTTGAATTTGTGACCTCAGGTGAACCTCCCCCTTTGGCCTCCCAAAGTGCTCAGATTGCTGGAGTGAGTCACAGTGCTCGGCGCAGTCTCTCTGATTTCTTTTATAACAATAAAGTCAGACGGCTTGGCACGGTGGCTCACGTGAGTCTGTTATCCAAGCGCTTTGAAGATCAAGGCTGGTGGATGCGGGTTGGAGACCGGCCTGACCAATAAGGCAAAACCCGGTCTTTAAAACAAAAATAAAACTTAGGTTGGGCTTGACAGCTCACGCCTGTAATCCCGACGCTTTGGGAGGCCAAGGCCAGCGTATCGTGAGGTCACAAGTTTGAGACTGGCCTTGAACAACACAGGACAACCCGCTCCCTGTAAAAAACAGAAAAACAGAATATATAAAAAAGCTGAGCCGGGCAGGGCATGTGCTCACTTCGGCAGCACCTACACTAAAATTGGGACGATACAAAGAAGGCCGCAATTGTCGCCGCACAAGAATGGCATGCAAAGATGTGCAGCATTCCGTACTTTCTTTGCCATTGTGGCTGTTTTGTAGAAATCAAATACAGACAGATTTGAGGTACAAAAAAAAGAAAACAATAAAAACAAACAAACAAAACAAAAACAAAGTTAGTTGAACGTGATGGTATAGACAACTGCAATTCCAGTTTTTTGAAAGGCTGTGGCAGGACAATCGCTTGAAACCAGGAGGGAGATATTGCAATAAGCGAAGATCGCACCATTGCACTCCAGCCTGGGTGACAAGAGAAAAACACTGTGTCATAAAAAAACGCCTGGCCAAAGGCTGGACTCATCCAGCACCTTGTTTTTACAATTGTATACACTAATCATTCTAATTTATTTTCTTTTCCTTTTTCTCCTTTTTAAAAAATAAGGTGGGTTTTCACTGGGATTCCCTGGCTGACCTCGAACTCGTGACCTCAGGTGACCCGCCCACTTTGGCCTTCCAAAGTGCTAAGATTGCTGGTGTGAGTCACAGCACCTGGCCCAGTCTGTCTGATTTTTTTAAATAATAAAGTCGGCCAGCCGAGCAGAGTGGCTTACATGAGCCTGTCATCCAAGCACTTTGAAGACCAAGGAGGGTGGATCACCCAGAGTTGGGAGTTCAAGACCAGCCCGACCAGTATGGTGAAACCTTATATCTAAAACAAAACCAAAACTTAGGTTGGGCTCAGTGGCTCACGCCTGTAATCCCAGCATTTTGGAAGGCTGAGGCAAGAGGATTGTGAGATAACAGATTCGAGACTCTCCTTGAACAACACAGCACAACCCACTCCCTATAAAAAACATAAAAACAGAAAAAAATAAAAAAGCTGAGCCGGGCATGGCATGTGCTAGCTTCGGCAGCACCTACACTAAAATTGAGACAATGCACAGAAGGTCAGCGTGGCCACCACGCAGGGATGACACGTGAAGGTGTGCTGCGATCTGTATTATTTTGCCATTGTGGCTGTTTGTAGAAATCAAATACAGATAGATTTGAGGTACAAAAAATAAAAATTAAAATTAAAAAACCCAGAAAGTTAGTTGGATGTGCGGTGTGGATACCTGTAACCCTAGCTACTTGGGAGGCTGTGGCAGGACAGTCGCTTGAACCGAGGAGGCAGATGTTGCAATAAGGGAAGATTGCACCACTGCACTCCAGCCTGGGTGACAAGAGGAAAATACTACGTCATAAAGAAAGACAGGGAAGGTGGAGTCATCTGGCACGTCGTTTTTTACAATTCTACACACTGATCTGTCTGATTTCTTTTCTTTTTTTTTTTTAATTAGGTGGGTTTTTTTTCACCAGGATGCCCAGGCTGACCTTGAACTCGTGACCTCAGGTGACCCACCCACCTCGGCCTCCCAAAGTGCTAAGATGGCTGGCATGAGTCACAGAGCCCGGCCCAGTCTCTATGATTTATTTTTTAACCACAAAGTCAGCCGGCCAGGCACGGTGGCTCACATGAGCCTGTCATCCAAGTGCTTTGAAGACCAAGGTGTGCGGATCATCCGAGGTTGCAGGTTCAAGACCGGCCCAACCAACATGGTGAAATTATGTTTTTAAAAGAAAACAAAACTTAGGTTGGGCTAGGCGGCTCACGCCTGTAATCCCAGCATTTTGGAAAATTGAGGCGAGCCAATCCTGAGGTCACAGATTCGAGACTGGCCTTGAACGATACAGTGCAACCCACTCCCTATAAACAACATAAAAAGAAAAATAAAAAAGCTGATCCGGGCATGGCATGTGCTCGCTTTGGCAGCACCTACACTAAAATTGTGATGATACACAAAAGGCTGGCGTGGCTGCCGCACAAGGATAACACACAAAGGTATGCAGCATTCTGTATTTTTTTTGCCATTGTGGCTGCTTTGTAGAAATCAAATACAGATAGACTTGAGGTACAAAAACCCCCCCCAAAATACAGAAAGTTAGCTGGATGTGGTGGTGTGGACACCTGCAACACCACCTACTTGAGAGGCTGTGGCAGGACAATTGCTAGAACCCAGAAGGAATATGTTGCAATAAGCCAAGATCGCAACATTGCACTCCAGCCTGGGTGAGGGGAGGGAAACGCTATGTCATAAAGAAAGTCGAGAGAGAAGAGAGAGAGAACAGGGCACTGTAGGACCAACTCAGGATTGCAGCTCCCAGTGAATCCGCAGATAGTGAGTGGATGCCACATTTCCAGACGGATCTTTATTGCCCACAGACCAGGAGATTCCCAGGTGTAAGAGCCACACAGGCTGCCAGCGTGGCTGTTTGGGCCAGTGCAGCTGTTTGGGCTGGGGCCACAGTGCAGCGGCACTCGGTAAAAAATACACTGCTTTGGTTGCCTTGTTAAACTGGCAATTGAAAATTTCGAAAGGCAGATTAGCACATTCATCTGATTATATGGGACTTAAACAGAAAACCAGGCCAGGAGATTCCTGGGCAGCAACGTGATTCCAGCTGGCACAGTGGGTCACTGCACGGGAAAGCACACAGATCCCGGTGCCCTTTCAGCAGGCGACTGGAATACCTGGGAGAAAGTCAACCATTCAACTTAAAAAAAAAGGGCTTTGAGGCAGGGAGCCAGGTGATCATGCTCGGCAGGTCCCACCCCCACAAAAACAAATGAAACAGCAATTGAAAACGCTTGGGGTTGAGAGTTTCATGGCAAGCACAGCTGAACCCAGGATGGTGCAACTCGAAGGAGGAGGGACGTCCGCCATTACCGAGGCACTCGACCCCTATGTGGGTCCACTGCCATTGCTGATGCAGCCTGCCATTGCCAAGGCAACCTGCCATAACAGAGAGAGTCTGGCACTACAGAGGCGAGCCATTATCACCATTGCAGCTCTAACCACACCCATATAAACAGGACTGCAGGGAATTACACATGGCAGCAGGGCGGAGCCCACAGAAAAAGGGCGGAGCCCACGACAGCAGTGTGGAGCCCACGGCAGAAGGGTGAAGCCCATGGCAGAAGGGCGGAGCCCATGGCAGCTCAGCATAGCCACTAGAGGCAAGGAGTGATTAGACTGCCTCCTTACCGGGCAAAACAGTGCAACAGATACTCATAAATAAAGCCCTAACTCCCTGGGACAGAGCACCTGAGGAAAAAATAAAGGGGCTTTATGAGTTCTGCTGCAGCATACTTAAACGTAACTGCATAGCAGCCCAGAATGAACAATGAAGCTCACAGCTCAGCACTTGAGCTCCTATAAAGTACAGACTGTCTCCTCAAGTATAAAGTACAGACAGTCACCTCAAGCAGCTCCCTGAACCCTGTATATCCAAAGAGTCACCTCACAGAAAACTGATCAGACTGACATTTGGTGGGCATCATTCAGGGACAAAGATAGCAATAGAAGAAATGGGTAGCTAACGGTTCTGCAGCTGTTACAGTTGTACCCCAGGCAAGCAGGGCCTGGAGTGGACCTCAGTAGTCCTACAGCAGAGGGGCAAGGCTGCTAGAAGAAAAACTAAGAAACAGAAATATTTCATCATCAAAAATCTGGGCGTCCACTCAGAGACCCAACTGGAAAATCAGCAACTACTCAGATGCCAGGTGGATACATCCACAAAGTTGAAAAGAAACCAGTGCAAAAAAAAAAAAAAAAGGAAAACACCCGAAACCAGAACATCTCACCTCCTACAAAGGACCACAACCCCTCACCAGCAAGGGAACAAAGCTGAACAGAGAATGAGTGTGATGAAGTGAAAGAATCAGACTTCAGAAAGTGGGTAATGAAAAACTTCCGTGAACTCAAAGAACATGTTCTAACTCAATGCAAAGAAACTAAGAACCTTGAAAAAACCTTGAAAAAAATTTGAGGACATGATAAGAATGGACAACTTAGAGAGGAATATGAGAGAATTGAAGGAGCTGAAAAACACAACAAGAAAACTGCGAAGCATGCACAAGTATCAACAGCCAAATTGACTAAGCAGAAGAAAAAATATCAGAGGTCGAAGATCAACCCAATGAAATAAAACGAGAAGCCAAAATTAGAGAAAAAAAGCGCAAAAAGGAATGAACAAAGTCCCCAAGAAATGTGGAACTATGTGAAGAGACCTAATCTACGTTTGATAGGTATACCTGAATGTGGCGAAGAGAATGAATCCAAGCTGGAAAATACTCTTCAAGATACTATCCAGAAAAATTTCCCCAACTTAGCAAGGCAGGCCAATACTCAATTCCAGGAAATACAGAGAACACCACAAAGATATTCCGCAAAAAGATCAACCCCAAGGTACATAATCGTCAGATTCACCAGGGTTGAAAAGAATGCGATATGCTAAGGGCAGCCAGAGAGAAAGGTTGTGTCACCCACAAAGGGAAGCTCATCAGACTCACAGCAGATCTCTCAGCAGAAACTCTACAAGTCAGAAGAGAGTGGGAGCCAATACTCAACATCCTTAAAGAAAAAAACTTTCAACCCAGAATTTCATATCTAGCCAAACTGAGCTTCATAAGTGAAGGAAAAATAAAATCCTTTGCAAACAAGCAAGTACTCAGACACTTTGTCACCACCAGGCCTGCTTTACAGAGCTCCTGAAAGAGGCACTACACATAGAGAGAAACAACGAGTACCAGCCATTCCATAAACATACCAAATGCTAAAGAGCATCAACAAAATGAAGAATCTGCATCAACTATCAGGCAAAACACTCAGCTAGTAACAAAATGGCAGTATCAAATTCACACATAACAATATTAACCCTAATGTAAATGGGCTAAATGCACCAATCAAAAGACACAGACAGGCAAATTGGATAAAAAAACAAAACCCATTACTGTGCTGTATCCAAAAAACCCAGCTCACATGCAATAATACACAACGGCTCAAAATAAGGACATGGAGGAAGATTTACCAAGCAAATGGAGAGCAGAAAAAAGCAGGAACTGAAATTCTCATCTCTGATAAAATAGACTTTAAAGCAACAAAGATCAAAAGAGACAAAGAAGGACATTACATAATGGTAAAAGGATGGATGCAACAAGAAGAGCTAACAATCGTAAATATATATGGACCCAATACAGGAGCACCCAGATATGTAAGGCAAGTTCTTAATGATTTACAAAGAGACGTAGACTTCCACCCAATAATAGCGGAAGACATTAACACTCCACTTTCAATAGTAGACAGGTCAACCAGACAGAAAATCAACAAGGATATCCAGGGCTTGAACTCAGACCTGGAAAAAGCAAACCTGATAGACATTTACAGAACTCTCCACCCCGAATCCACAGAATATACATTCTTCTCAGCACTACATCACACCTACTCTAAAATTGACCACATAATTGGAAGTAAAGCACTCCTCAGCAAATGCAAAACAACTGACATAATAACAAACAATCTCTCAGACCATAGTGCAGTCAAGTTAGAACTCAGAATTCAGAAACTAACTCAGAACCTCACAGCTTCATGGAAATTGAACAACTGGCTTTTGAATGTTGACTGGCCCAACAATGCAGTGAAGGCAGAAATAAAGAAGTTCTTCGAAACCAATGAGAATGAAGACACAACATACCAGAATCTCGGGAAAACATTTAAAGCAGTCTCTAGAGGAAAATACATAGCTATAAGTGCCCTTATGAGAAGAGTGAAGTGATCCAAAATTGACATCCTAACATCAAAATTGAAAGAGCTAGAGGAGCAAAATCAAAAAACCTCAAAACCTAGCAGAAGACAAGAAATAACTAAGATCAGAGCAGAACTGAAGGAGATAGAGACACAAAAAACCCTTCAAAAAATCAATAAATCCAAGAGCTGGTTTTTTGAAAAGATCAACAAAATAGATCACTAGCCAAATTGATAAAATAGAAAAGAAAGAATAACCAAAAAAACGCAATAAAAATGATTAAGAAGAAATCACCACAGATTCCACAAAAATTCAGATCATGATTGGAGAATATTACAAATAACTCTATGCAGATAAACTAGTAAACTTGGAAGAATGTATAAATTCCTGGATACTTGTGTCCTCCCAAGCCTAAACCAGGAGAAAGCCATAACTATGAATAGACCAATAACAAGGTCTGAAGTTGAGGCAGCAATTAAGAGCCTACCACACAAAAAAAGCTCAGGTCCAGATGGGTTCACAGCCGAATTGTACCAGAGACATATAGAGGAACTATTACCATTCCTTCTTAAACTATTCCAAATAATACAAAAAGAGGGAATTCTTCCCAAATCATTTTACGAGACCAACATCATCCTGATACCAAAACCTGGCGGAGACTCAACAAAAAAAGAAAACTTCAGACCAATATTCATGATGAACACAGACGCAAAAATCTTCAATAAAATACTGGAAATCTAATTGCAACAGCACATCAAAAAGCTTATTCACCATGACCAAGTACGATTTATCCTGAAAATGCAAGGCTGGTTCAACATACGCAATTATATAAACGTAATTAACCACATAAAACGTAATTAACCACATAAACAGAACCAAAAACAAGAACCACATGGTTATGTCAATTGAAGCAGAGAAGGCATTTGACAAAGCTCAACAGCACTTTATGCTAAAAACCCTCAATAAAATCGGTATTGATGGAACGTACCTCAAAATAATAAAAGCTATTTATGACAAACCAACAGCCAATATCATACTGAATGGGCAAAAACTGGAGGCATTCCTTTTGAAATCTGGCACTAGACAAGGATGCCCTCTCTCATCACTCCTATTCAATAAAGTACTGGAAGTTCTAGCCCAAGGAACAAGGCAAGAAAAAGAAATAAAGCGTATTCAAATAGAAAAGGTGGAAGCCAAATTGTCTCTATTTGCAGACATCATGATAATATATCTAGAAGACTCCATCGTCTCAGCCCAAAAACCCCTGAAACTAATAAGCAAATTCATCAAAGTCTCAGAATATAAAATCAATGTGCAAAAATCACAAGCATTCCTCTACACCAATAACAGACTTAAAGAGAGCCAAATCAAGAAAGAACTTCCATTCACAATTGCTACAAAAAAATAAAATACCTAGGAATACAACTAACAGGGAACGTAAGGAACCTCTTCAAAAAGGACTACAAACCACTGCTCAACGAAATAAGAGAGGACACAAACAGATAAAGAAACATTCTATGTTCGTGGTTTGGAAGAATCAATATTGTGAAAATGATCATACTGCCCAAAGTAATTTACAGACTCAATGCTATTCCCATCAAGCTACCATTGACTTTCTTTTTTTTTTTTTTTAATTTTTTATTGGATTTTAGGTTTTGGGGTACATGAGCAGAGCATGCAAGACAGTTGCATAGGTACACACATGGCAGTGTGCTTTGCTTTTCTTCTCCCCTTCACCCACATTTGGCATTTCTCCCCAGGCTATCCCTCCCCACCTCCCCCTCCCACTGGCCCTCCCCTTTTCCACCCAATAGACCCCAGTGTTTAGTACTCCCCTTTCTGTGTCCATGTGTTCTCATTTTTCATCACCCACCTATGAGTGAGAATATGCGGTGTTTCATTTTCTGTTCTTGTGTCAGTTTGCTGAGGATGATGTTCTCCAGATTCATCCATGTCCCTACAAACGACACGAACTCATCATTTCTGATTGCTGCATAATATTCCATGGTGTATATGTGCCACATTTTTCCAATCCAGTCTATCATCAATGGGCATTTTGGTTGATTCCAGGTCTTTGCTATTGTAAACAGTGCTGCAATGAACATTCGTGTACATGTGTCCTTATAGTAGAACGATTTATAGTCTTTTGGATATATACCCAGTAATGGGATTGCTGGGTCAAATGGAATTTCTATTTCTAAGGCCTTGAGGAATCGCCACACTGTCTTCCACAATGGTTGAACTAATTGACACTCCCACCAACAGTGTAAAAGTGTTCCTTTTTCTCCACATCCTCTCCAGCATCTGTTGTCTCCAGATTTTTTAATGATCGCCATTCTAACTGGCGTGAGATGGTACCTCAATGTGGTTTTGATTTGCATCTCTCTGATGACCAGTGACGATGAGCATTTTTTCATATGATTGTTGGCCTCATATATGTCTTCTTTCGTAAAGTATCTGTTCATATCCTTTGCCCACTTTTGAATGGGCTTGTTTGTTTTTTTCCTGTAAATCTGCTTGAGTTGTTTGTAAATTCTGGATATCAGCCCTTTGTCAGATGGGTAGACTGCGAAAATTTTTTCCCATTCTGTTGGTTGCCGATCCACTCTAGTGACTGTTTCTTTTGCCGTGCAGAAGCTGTGGAGTTTCATTAGGTCCCATTTGTCTATTTTGGCTTTTGTTGCCAATGCTTTTGGTGTTTTGTTCATGAAGTCCTTGCCTACTCCTATGTCCTGGATAGTTTTGCCTAGATTTCCTTCTAGGGTTTTTATGGTGCCAGGTCTTATGTTTAAGTCTTTAATCCATCTGGAGTTAATTTTAGTGTAAGGTGTCAGGAAGGGGTCCAGTTTCTGCTTTCTGCACATGGCTAGCCAGTTTTCCCAACACCATTTGTTAAACATGGAATCCTTGCCCCATTGCTTGTTTTTGTCAGGTTTATCAAAGATTGTATAGTTGTATGTATGTTGTGTTGCCTCTGGTGCCTCTGTTTTGTTCCATTGGTCTATATCTCTGTTTTGGTACCAGTACCATGCTGTTTTGATTACTGTAGCCTTGTAGTATAGTTTGAAATCCGGTAGTGTGATGCCCCCCGCTGTGTTCTTTTTGCTTAGAATTGACTTGGCTATGCGGGCTCTCTTTTGGTTCCATATGAAGTTCATGGTGGTTTTTTCCAGTTCTGTGAAGAAAGTCAATGGTAGCTTGATGGGGATAGCGTTGATTCTGTAAATTACTTTGGGCAGTACAGCCATTTTCACGATGTTAATTCTTCCTAACCATGAACATGGAATGTTTCTCCATCTGTTTGTGCCCTCTCTCATTTCGTTGAGCAGTGGTTTGTAGTTCTCCTTGAAGAGGTCCCTTATGTTCCTTGTGAGTTGTATTCCAAGGTATTTTATTCTTTTTGTAGCAATTGCGAATGGCAGTTCGTTCTTGATTTGGCTTTCTTTAAGTCTGTTATTGGTGTAGATGAATGCTTGTGATTTTTGCACATTGATTTTATATCCTGAGACTTTGCTGAGGTTGCTTATTAGTTTCAGGAGTTTTTGGGCTGAGGCAATGGGGTCTTCTAGGTATACTATCATGTCGTCTGCAAATAGAGACAATTTGGCTTCCACCTTTCCTATTTGAATACCTTTTATTTCTTTTTCTTGCCTGATTGCTCTGGCTAGAACTTCCAGTACTGTATTGACTAGGATTGGTGAAAGAGGGCAACCTTGTCTAGTGCCAGATATCAAAGGGTATGCTTCCAGATTTTGCCCATTCAGTATGATATTGGCTGTTGGTTTGTTGTAAATAGCTTATATTACTTTGAGATACGTTCCATCGATACCGAGTTTATTGAGGGTTTTTAGCATAAAGGGCTGTTGAATTTTGTCAAATGCCTTCTCTGCGTCAATTAAGATAATCATGTGGTTTTTGTTTTTGGTTCTGTTTATGTGGTGAATTACGTTGATAGACTTGCGTATGTTTAACCAGGCTTGCATCCCCGGGATGAATCCTACTTGATCATGATGAATAAGTTTTTTGATTTGCTGTTGCAATCGGCTTGCCAATATTTTATTGAAGATTTTTGCATCTATGTTCATCATGGATATTGGTCTGAAGTTTTCTTTTCTCATTGGGTCTCTTCCGGGTTTTGGTATTTTGATATAGAGTCTCACTCTGTTGCCAGGCTAGAGTGCAATAGCACAATTTTGGCTCACTGCAACCTCTGCCTCCTGGGTTCACATGATTCTCCTGCCTCAGCATTTTTAGTAGCTTGGACTACAGGTGCATACCACCGCACCTGGCTAACTTTTCTATTTTTAGTAGAGATGGGGTTTTATCATGTTGGGCAGAATAGCCTCAATTTCTTGGCCTTATGGTTCAATCTCAGCCTCCCAAACTCCTAGAATTACAGACCTGATTCTCCACATCGAGCCCTTGAAAGAATATTTAGGGTAACAAACCAAGAGAGAAAAGGGTTTTATAATAAATTTATGGGTACACATAAATAAATCAAGTTCTTAGAGACATATGAAGAGAATAAGATACCGACACATTAATAATGGAAGACAACACACACAGCTACTAATAGACACATTATTGAGACAGAAAATTAATAAAAACCTTAAGACTTAAACTCAACACTTGACTAAATAGTTCTAGTAAACTTCTAGAGAGCTCTCCATCTAAAAATAACATAGTATGCAGTCTTCTCATCACCATATACCCTAAATTAGTTCACACAGTCAGAAGCAAAACAATCCTCAGCAAATTTTAAAATTCCAAAATTATACACATCACAGAGGCTACAGCTTGATAAATTATTTAAAAACCACTTAAATCATACACTTATATGGAAATTCAAAGAGCTTCACTTGAATAACTTTTGGGTAGAAAATAAAATTAAGGCAGGACCCAAGAGATTCTTTGAAAAAAATGAAAACAAAGATACAACATACCAGAATTTTTGTAACACAGCTAAGGCCATGTTAAGAGAAAAATTATGGCATTAAATGTTTACATTGAAAAGTCAGAAAGACCTCAGTTTAGGTCAGAAGTTTGAGACCCCCTGGTCAATATGGTGAAACCCAGTCTCTACTAAAAATACAAAACATTAGCTGAATGTAGTGGTGGGAACCCGTAATCCCAGCCACTCAGGAGGTTGAGGCAGAATAACTTGATCCCAGGAGATGGAAGTTGCAGTCAGCTAAGATCACACCATTGCACTTTAGCCTGGGTTTGAGAGTGACTTTATCTTTACGAGAAAAAGGACCTCAGTTTAACAAGCTGATATCATAAATAAAATACTGAGAGAAGCAAGAGCAAATCATCCCCTGAGCTAGAAGAGGACAAGAAATAACCAAAATTATTTCTGAATGGATGAAGATTCTGACATAAAAAAAGATACAAAAGATCAAGAACTGCAGGGATAAAATCTTAAAAAAAATTATGAATAAGCTAAACCATTATGAAGATTAATAAAGAAAAAGGAAAAGATTCAAATAAACATAATTAAAAATGACAAAAAAGACATAGTCACTGACCTTACAGAAATATGCCGAAGTGTACTATGACCACCTCTATGCACATAAACTTGAAAATCTAGACGAAAGGGACAAATTCTTGAACAAATATATTCTCTCAAGACTCAATATAAAGAAAATCAAAGCCCTTAATAGATCAATAACAACCTCAAAAATTAAATTAGTAATAAGTAGCCTACCAAACAAAATAGCCCAGGACCAGATAGATTCACAGCTGACTTCTACTATAGTTAAAAAACGAGCTGGTAAGCTTTTTACTAAAACTATTCCAAAAAGTTAAAACAGCACCATTCTGATAACAAAACTTGACAGAGGAAAAGAAAAGAAAAAACCTGAGACCAATATTCATGATGAACAATGATGCAAAATTTCTCAACAACATATTGACAAACCAAATTCATCAGGACATCAAGACACTAAATGATTATGATCAAGTAAGTTTGATTTCTGGGATACAAAGTTAATTCTACATGAAGTAGGGCACGGTGGTTCATGCCTATAATCCTAGCACTTTGAGAGTCTGAGGCAGGTAGATCACCTGAGGTCAAAAGTTAAAAAACAGCCAGGCCAACATGGCAAAACCCTGACTCTACTAAAACCACAAAAACTAGCCAGGCATGGTAGCAAGCATCTATAATCCAGCTGCTTGGGATGCTGAGGCAAGAAAACCACTTGAATCTGGAAGGCAGAAATTGCAGTGAGCTGAGGTCATGCCATTGTACTCCACCCTGGCAACAGAACAAGAGTCTATCTAAAAAAGAAAAAGAATTAATAAATGTAATTTATCACATAAACAGAACTAAAGACAGAAAACACAAAATTATGTGAAAAAATGAAGAAAAGGCTTTCAATAAAATTTAATAATTTTATGTTAAAAAGCCTTGACAGACTAGGCATGGAAGTGTGCATATTTCAAAATAATGTGTTATCTGTCACAAACCCACAGACAACATACTGCGTACACATGAACTGGAATCATTTTTCTATGAAAACTGGCACAAGACAAAGATGTCTTCTCTCAACACTCCTATTGAACATAAAATTGGAAGTCCTGGCCTGAGCGATTAGGCAAGATAAAAATATACATGACCTGCAAACAGAAAGAGAGGAAGTCAACCTTATTTCTGTTTGCAGATGACATAATAAAAAACCCTGTAATCTTGGCAGAAAAGCTTTCTAAACTTACAAAAAGCTTCAGTAAAATTTCAAAATACAGAATGTACAAAAATTAGTGCCATCTGTGTAAATAAAAAACATGCATGCCAAAACCAATTCAAAAACAAAATCTCATTTACAATCACTACAAAGAGAATAAAATATCTAGGAACACAGCTAACCAGGGAGGTGAAAGATCTTTATGACAAGACTGACAAAACACTGCTTAAAGAAGACAGAGATGAAACAAACAAATGGAAAAATATTTTATGCTCACGGATAGAAAAGATTAATATTATTAAAATCGTAATACTGTAAAGAAAATTACAGATTTGATGCTATTTTTATCAAATTACTGAAAATATTTTTTAACAGAACTAAAAAAGAAAACTTATCAAGTTATACAGAAACAAAAAAGAGCCCAAATAGCCAAGGCAATCATAAGAGAAATGAACAAAGCTTAAGTCATTACATTACCTAAATTCAAACCATACTATAGGGCTACATTAAAGAAAGCAAAAAGGTACTGGTACAAAAACAAACTCATACACTAATGCAACAGAATAGAGAGCCCAGAAATAATACCACATACCTACAACCATCTGGTCTTCGACAAAGCTAACAGAAGGAATCTGGGAAGAATTCCCTATTTAATAAATGGTGCTGGAATAACTAGCTAGCACCATGTAGAAGATTGAAACTGGACGCTTTCATTAAACCATATACAAAACTGAAGATAAATTAAAATTTTAAATAAAGAACTTCAAATTAATAAAGAAAAAAGCCTGTGAGATAACTTAGGAAATATCATTGTAAACATAGAAAATGGTAAAAATTTTAAAACACAGATGCTAAAAGCAATTCCAACGAAAATAATTGACAAATTGAAACTAATTAAGCTAAAAAGCTTCGTCACACCCAAGGAGACCATCAACATAGTAAACAAACAACACACAGAACAAAATATTTGCAAGCTATGCTTTTGACAAAGTCCAATATTCATAATTTATAAGAAACTTAAGTTTGTAGAGAAAAAAGACCTCAATAAAAAGTAGCTAAAAAACACAAAAAAGTTGTTTTCTAGAAGAAGACATACATGTGGCTAACAAGCATATAAAAAATGTTTATCACTAATGATTAGAGAAGTTTAGAAAAACCCACAATGAAATATCTTCTCACACCAGTGAGAATGGCTAGTTTTAGAAAGTCAAAAGACAGCAGATGCTGGCAAGGTTACAGAGAAATGGGAATGGTTATACACTGCCAGTGGGAGAGTAAATTAGTTCCACCATTGTGAAAAACAATGTGACGATTCCATACAGAACTAAAAACAAAATTACCTTTTGACTTAGCAACCTCATAATTGGGCATAGACCCAGTAAATTATCAATTATTCTAAAGACATATGCATCACTGCAGCACTATTCACGAAGACATGAAATCAACCTAAATGCTTCTCAGTTGTACACTGGTTAAGAAAAGATATGGTATGGTTGGGCATGGTGGCTCACACCTTTAATCTCAGCACTTTGGGAGGTGAGGTAAGTAAATTGCCTGAGCTCAAAAGTTTGTTACCAGCCATGGCAACATAGTAAAACCCCCATTTCTTTCTTTTTTTTTTTTTTTTTGAGATGGAATTTCACTCTTGTTACCCAGGCTGGAGTGCAATGGCTTGATCTCAGCTCACTGCAAGCTCTGCTTCCTGGGTTCAGGCAATTCTCCTGCCTCAGCCTCCTGAGCAGCTGGGATCACAAGCACGCACCACCATGCCCAGCTAATCTTTTTGTATTCTTAGTAGAGACGGGATTCCACCATGTTGACCAGTATGGTCTCAATCTCTTGACCTCATGATCTATCCGCCTTGGCCTCCCAAAGTGCTGGGATTAAAGGTTTGAGTAACTGTGCCCGGCCTTAAAACCCCATTTCTACAAATAATAATAATAATAATAATAATAATAATAATAATAATAATAAGCCAGGTCTGCTGGTGTGTGCCTGTAGTTCCAGTTACTTGAGGGGATGAAGTAAAAGAAGATTGTTTCAGCCTGGGAAATTGAGGCTGCAATGAGCTGAGGTTATGCCACTGCATTCCAGTCTGGGCAAAAAAGCAAGACCCTGTCTTCAAAAATAAAATAAAATATAAATAAAAGACTTAATAAAAAATATGATATATAAATATTATAGAATACTATGTGGTTATTAAAACCACCCACCCACCCACACACACACACGACCATGTCCTTTGAAGCAATATGGATGAAGCTGAAAATCATTCTTAGAAAACTAATGCAGTAGCAGAAAACCAAATGCATGTTATTTCTAAGCAAAATCTGAATGATAAGAACACAGAAACACAAACTGTAGCAACAGACACTGAGGCTTACTTGAGACTGGAGAATGGGAGGACAAAGAACATCACAAAAAGCACCTGTTTGGTGCTATGCTTAGCACCTCAGTGACAAAATAATCCACACACCAAACTGCATGACACAATTTTAGCTGCGTATAAAACCTACCTGTGTGCCCCTGAGCCAAAAATAAAAGGTAAATGAATAAAAATCTGTGAGTGGGAAACAGTGCAATGTAGGTGAAAGAACTGGTTTGTGCTACAAATAGCGGCTGAGGGGGAGGTGGCCTCTGATGTAACTTTTTATATATGCAGGCAGATGAGATCAGGAAGATGTGGTCCAGAACCCTCATTTGGTGAAGAAAACAGTCTGTTGTTGCAGATTCAGTGTCTGGGGGTGGGGATGTGCCCGGAGACTTGAAGACACTTTTGTAGGTTTTTGCCAATAAACACTAGAATCGAAATGCTGTTGTGAAATTTCTCTGGGTGGTGCCTAGTCCTGGAAGAGAAGCAGACAGGCTCATATTTAGTGGGTAAGCCTGTGAGTGAGTGGGAATGCTGTGATGACAGCTGTGGAAAAACGGGGTCTGCTATCAGAGTTCCTCTTCTCTAAGGTTTTATCCTCTCACTCTGGGAGGAGACTTGGAATCACAGGACAATGGGCAGTGTGACAGTCTGTGTACAGGAGAGCAGAGCCTTCCATTCCCAGACAACCAGAGTTTGATTCCAGGCCAGGTTTCTGGGATACCTTTTTTCTTGTACAAAATCTGTAGTTTGCTAAACACCAAGCCATTCTCTGACACCAACTCACTGACTAAAATTTGAATTTCGATTCTGATGCCATCCAGAGTCAGCACAGACCCTGATTCAGGGCTCATTCTCACAACATTTTCCTAATATCAGATGCCAGTAACAAACCTCATAGGCCTATCGATGCTTCTGAGCTACTGTTTAAAAATTGTGGACTCTAATAACCTCTCTCAAGTTTCATAATTTGATAGAGGTACTCACCCAACTCAGCGAAGAACTGCAGCTACATTTACCGGCTTTTTATAAAAAATACAACTCAGAAAAAGTCAAATGTAGAAAACGTGACCAGGTATGGAGCCTCACGCCTGTCATTTCAGCACTTCGATTGGCGAAGGTGGGTGAATCACCTGATATTGGGAGTTTGAGACCAGTCTGACCAACATGAAGAAACCTTGTCCCTACTAAAAATACAAAAAATTAGCCAGGCATGGTGGCGCATGCCTGTATTCCCAGCTACTCAGGAAGCTGAAGCAGAAGATTCACTTGAATCTGCAAGGCAGAGGTTGTGGTGAGCCAAGAACCTGCCATGACTCCAGCCTGGGCAACAAAAGTAAAACTCTTTCTCAAGAAAAAGAAGAGGGAAAGGGGAGGGGAAGGGGAGGGGAGGGGAGGAGAAGAATAAGACAAAGAAAAAATGGAGAAGGAGGAAGTACATAGATAATCCTGATAAACAGCTGTGATTAATAAAATTCTCTGTCCTTTTGTGTTCTCCAGAAACAGTTTATTAAAAAAACATGCTTTCCTCTATGACTTAATTGGTGCTCTTTTTCTTATCTATCACATAGCCAGACATAGACTCTGAACATTTTCTTCTTGTTCTCATTTTAAAAAGTCAGCTGAATTTTTCTTCAGTGGTCAAAAGAAAACACTTTTAAATCAAACTTCAGTTATGTTGATTTCCAGCCCACAGGCTCCTGAACATTCAGCCACACTCCATTTGAGTCAAAATACAACACATTATGTCCTTCCTAAAAACATGCTGACTTTAGGGCAAAACATTAATGTTGAATCTGATTTTTTCACCTCTCATTTGCTATTTACTTTTTACCTTCTTTGTAATCTTATTTGTTCCTTTCGATAAAAGAAAGCCCTGTCTGCCCAAACTTTGCAATGTTTACAGATCTTATATCAGGTATTCTCTTCTTTCGCAATACTCCTTTGGAATTTATTTATTTACATATTTGATGAAGTCTCACCCTATAACCCAGGCTAGAGTGCAATAGAGTATTCTTGGCTCACTGTAACCTCTGCCTTCAAGGTCTAAGCAATTCTCCTTCCTCAGCCTCCTGAATAGCTGGGACTACAGGCCTGCACCACCACTCACAGCTAATTTTTATATTTTTAGTAGAGCTGGGGTTTCACTATGTTGGCCAGGCTGGTCTTGAACTCCTGACGTTGTGATCCACATGCCTCTGTCTCCCAGAGTACTGTGATGACAAGCGTGAGTGACCCCTCCCCGCTGGAATTTTATTTAAACATTTTTTTAAATTGGATTTTAGGTTTTGGGGTACATGAGCAGAGCGTGCAAGACATTTTCGTAAGTATGCACATGGCAGTGTGCTTTGCTTTGTTTCTCCCCTTCACCCACATTTGGCATTTCTCCCCAGGCTATCCCTCCCCACCTCCCCCTCCCACCAGCCCTCCCCTTTTCCCCCAATAGACCCCAGTGTTTAGTACTCCCCTTTAATTAATTATTTTTTTTTTAATTTTTTATTGGATTATAGGTTTTGGGGTACATGAGCAGAGCATGCAAGACAGTTGCGTAGGTACACACATGGCAGTGTGCTTTCTTTTCTTCTCCCCTTCACCCACATTTGGCTTTTCTCCCCAGGCTATCCCTCCCCACCTCCCCCTCCCACTGGCCCTCCCCTTTTCCCCCCAATAGACCCCAGTGTTTAGTACTACCCTTTCTGTGTCCATGTGTTCTCATTTTTCATCACCCACCTATGAGTGAGAATATGCGGTGTTTCATTTTCTGTTATTGTGTCAGTTTGCTGAGGATGATGTTCTCCAGATTCATCCATGTCCCTACAAATGACACGAACTCATCATTTCTGATTGCTGCATAATATTCCATGGTGTATATGTGCCACATTTTTCCAATCCAGTCTATCATCAATGGGCATTTTGGTTGATTCCAGGTCTTTGCTATTGTAAACAGTGCTGCAATGAACATTCGTGTACATGTGTCCTTATAGTAGAAGGATTTATAGTCTTTTGGATATATACCCAGTAATGGGATTGCTGGGTCAAATGGAATTTCTATTTCTAAGGCCTTGAGGAATCGCCACACCGTCTTCCACAATGGTTGAACTAATTTACACTCCCACCAACAGTGTAAAAGTGTTCCTTTTTCTCCACATCCTCTCCAGCATCTGTTGTCTCCATATTTTTTAATGATCGCCATTCTAACTGGCGTGAGATGGTATCTCAACGTGGTTTTGATTTGCATCTCTCTGATGACCAGTGACGATGAGCATTTTTTCATATGATTGTTGGCCTCATATATGTCTTCTTTCGTAAAGTATCTGTTCACATCCTTTGCCCACTTTTGAATGGGCTTGTTTGTTTTTTTCCTGTAAATCTGTTTGAGTTCTTTGTAAATTCTGGATATCAGCCCTTTGTCAGATGGGTAGACTGTGAAAATTTTTTCCCATTCTGTTGGTTGCCGATGCACTCTAGTGACTGTTTCTTTTGCCGTGCAGAAGCTGTGGAGTTTCATTAGGTCCCATTTGTCTATTTTGGCTTTTGTTGCCAATGCTTTTGGTGTTTTGTTCATGAAGTCCTTGCCTACTCCTATGTCCTGGATAGTTTTGCCTAGATTTCCTTCTAGGGTATTTATGGTGCCAGGTCTTATGTTTAAGTCTTTAATCCATCTAGAGTTAATTTTAGTGTAAGGTGTCAGGAAGGGGTCCAGTTTCTGCTTTCTGCACATGGCTAGCCAGTTTTCCCGACACCATTTGTTAAACATGGAATCCTTTCCCCATTGCTTGTTTTTATCACGTTTATCAAAGATTGTGTAGTTGTAGATATGTTGTGTTGCCTCCGGTGCCTCTGTTTTGTTCCATTGGTCTATATCTCTGTTTTGGTACCAGTACCATGCTGTTTTGATTACTGTAGCCTTGTAGTATAGTTTGAAATCCGGTAGTGTGATGCCCCCCGCTGTGTTCTTTTTGCTTAGAATTGACTTGGCTATGCGGGCTCTCTTTTGGTTCCATATGAAGTTCATGGTGGTTTTTTCCAGTTCTGTGAAGAAAGTCAATGGTAGCTTGATGGGGATAGCGTTGATTCTGTAAATTACTTTGGGCAGTATAGCCATTTTCACGATATTAATTCTTCCTAACCATGAACATGGAATGTTTCTCCATCTGTTTGTGTCCTCTCTGATTTCGTTGAGCAGTGATTTGTAGTTCTCCTTGAAGAGGTCCCTTACGTTCCTTGGAAGTTGTATTCCAAGGTATTTTATTCTTTTTGTAGCAATTGCGAATGGCAGTTCGCTCTTGATTTGGCTTTCTTTAAGTCTGTTATTGGTGTAGACGTATGCTTGTGATTTTTGCACATTGATTTTATATCCTGAGACTTTGCTGAAGTTGTTTATCAGTTTCAGGAGTTTTTGGGCTGAGGCAATGGGGTCCTCTAGGTATACTATCATGTCGTCTGCAAATAGAGACAATTTGGCTTCCACCTTTCCTATTTGAATACCCTTTATTTCTTTTTCTTGCCTGATTGCTCTGGCTAGAACTTCCAGTACTATATTGAATAGGAGTGGTGAGAGAGGGCATCCTTGTCTAGTGCCAGATTTCAAAGGGAATGCTTCCAGTTTTTGCCCATTCAGTATGATATTGGCTGTTGGTTTGTCATAAATAGCTTTTATTACTTTGAGATACGTTCCATCGGTACCGAGTTTATTGAGGGTTTTTAGCATAAAGGGCTGTTGAATTTTGTCAAATGCCTTCTCTGCGTCAATTGAGATAATCATGTGGTTTTTGTTTTTGGTTCTGTTTATGTGGTGAATTACGTTGATAGACTTGTGTTTGTTGAACCAGCCTTGCATCCCCGGGATGAATCTTACTTGATCATGATGAATAAGTTTTTTGATTTGCTGTTGCAATCGGCTTGCCAATATTTTATTGAAGATTTTTGCATCTATGTTCATCATGGATATTGGCCTGAAGTTTTCTTTTCTCGTTGGGTCTTTGCCGGGTTTTGGTATCAGGATGATGTTGGTCTCATAAAATGATTTGGGAAGGATTCCCTCTTTTTGGATTGTTTGAAATAGTTTTAGAAGGAATGGTACCAGCTCCGTTTTGTGTGTCTGGTAGAATTCAGCTGTGAACCCGTCTGGACCTGGGCTTTTTTTGCTGTGGTAGGCTCTTAATTGCTGCCTCAACTTCAGACCTTGTTATTGGTCTACTCATAGTTTCAGCTTCCTCCTGGTTTAGGCTTGGGAGGACACAGGAGTCCAGGAATTTATCCATTTCTTCCAGGTTTACTAGTTTATGTGCATGGAGTTGTTTGTAATATTCTCTGATGATGGTTTGAATTTCTGTGGAATCTGTGGTGATTTCCCCTTTATCATTTTTTATTGCATCTATTTTGTTGTTCTCTCTTTTCTTTTTAATCAATCAATCTGGCTAGTGGTCTGTCTATTTTGTTGATCTTTTCAAAAAACCAGCTCTTGGATTTATTGATTTTTTGAAGGGTTTTTCGTGTCTCAATCTCCTTCAGCTCAGCTCTGATCTTAGTAATTTCTTGTCTTCTGCTGGGTTTTGAGTTTTTTTGATCTTGCTCCTCTAGCTCTTTCAATTTTGATGATAGGGTGTCAATTTTGGATCTCTCCATTCTCCTCATATGGGCACTTATTGCTATATACTTTCCTCTAGAGACTGCTTTAAATGTGTCCCAGAGGTTCTGGCACGTTGTGTCTTCGTTCTCATTGGTTTCGAAGAACTTCTTTATTTCTGCTTTCATTTCGTTGTTTACCCAGTCAACATTCAAAAGCCAGTTGTTCAGTTTTCATGAAGCTGTGTGTTTCTGGGTCGGTTTCTGAATTCTGAGTTCTAACTTGATTGCACTATGGTCTGAGAGGCTGTTTGTTGTGATTTCTGTTGTTTTGCATTTGTTGAGCAGTGCTTTACTTCCAATTATGTGGTCAGTTTTAGAGTAGGTGTGATGTGGTGCTGAGAAGAATGTGTATTCTGTGGATTTGGGGTGGAGAGTTCTGTAAATGTCCACCAGGTTTGCTTGCTCCAGGTCTGAGTTCAAGCCCTCGGTATCCTTGTTGATTTTCTGTCTGGTTGATCTGTCTAGTATTGACAGTGGAGTGTTAAAGTCTCCCACTACTATTGTGTGGGAGTCTAAGTCCTTTTGTAAGTCATTAAGAACTTGCCTTATGTATCTGGGTGCTCCTGTGTTGGGTCCATATATGTTTAGGATCGTTAGCTCTTCTTGTTGTATCGATACTTTTACCATTATTTAATGGTTTTCTTTGTCTCTTTTGATCTTTGTTACTTTAAAGTCTATTTTATCAGAGATGAGAATTGCAACTCCTGCTTTTTTTTTTGCTTTCCATTAGCTTGGTAAATCTTCCTCCATCCCTTTATTTTGAGCCTTTGTGTATCCTTGCATGTGAGATGGGTTTCCTGGATACAGCACACTGATGGGTTTTGGATTTTTATCCAATTTGCCAGTCTGTGTCTTTTGATTGGTGCATTTAGTCCATTTACATTTAGGGTTAATATTGTTATGTGTGAATTTGATACTGCCATTTTGATGCTAAGTGGCTGTTTTGCCTGTTAGTTGTTGTAGATTCTTCATTATGTTGAAGCTCTTTAGCATTCAGTGTGATTTTGGAATGGCTGGTACTGATTGATCCTTTCTATGTGTAGTGCCTCTTTTAGGAACTCCTTGTAAAGCAGACCTGGTGGTGACGAAATCTCTGAGTACTTGCTTGTTCGCAAAGGATTTTATTTTTCCTTCAGTTCTGAAGCTCAGTTTGGCTGGATATGAAATTCTGGGTTGAAAGTTCTTTTCTTTAAGAATGTTGAATATTGGCCCCCACTCTCTTCTGGCTTGTAGTGTTTCTGCCGAGAGATCTGCTGTGAGTCTGATGGGCTTCCCTTTGTGGGTGACCCGACCTTTCTCTCTGGCTGCCCTTAGTATTGTCTCCTTTATTTCAACCCTGTTGAATCTGACGATTATGTGCATTGGGGTTGCTTTTCTTGCGGAATATCTTTGTGGTGTTTTCTCTATTTCCTGCAATTGAGTATTGGCTTGTCTTGCTAGGTGGGGGAAATTTTCCTGGATGATGTCCTGAAGAGTATTTTCCAGCTTGGATTCATTCTCTTTGTCCCCTTCTGGTACACCTATCAGACGTAGGTGAGGTCTTTTCACATAGTCCCACATTTCTTGGAGACTGTGTTCATTCCTTTTTGTGCTTTTTTCTCTGATCTTGGTTTCTCATTTAATTTCATTGAGTTGGTCGTCGACTTCAGATATTCTTTCTTCTGCTTGGTCAATTCGGCGATTGAAACTTGTGCATGCTTCGCGAAGTTCTCGTATTGTGTTTTTCAGCTCCTTTAATTCATTCATATTCCTCTCTAAGGTATCCATTCTTGTTATCATTTCCTCGAATCTTTTTTCAAATCTTTTTTCAAGGTTCTTAGCTTCTTTGCATTGATTTAATACATGATCTTTTAGCTCACAAGAGTTTCTCATTATCCATCTTCTGAAGTCTAATTCCGTCATTTCGTCACAGTCATTCTCCGTCCAGCTTTGCTCCCTTGCTGCTGAGGAGTTTTGGTCCTTTCTAGGAGGCGAGGTGTTCTGGTTTCGGGTGTTTTCCTCCTTTTTGCGCTGGTTTCTTCCCGTCTTTGTGGATTTGTCCGCTGGTCGTCTGCGTAGTTGCTGACTTTTCGTTTGGGTCTCTGAGTGGACACCCAGAATGTTGATGATGAAGTATTTTTGTTGCTTGGTTTTCCTTCTACCAGTCTAGCCCCTTCGCTGTACGACTGCTGAGGTCTGCTCCAGACCCTGTTTGTCTGGGGTGCACCTCTAGTAGCTGTGGCACAGTGAGGGATGCTACCAGTTTCTTTTTCTGCTCTCTTTGTCCCAGGATGATGCCTGCCTAATGTCAGTCTTTTGGATATAGAGGGGTCAGGGAGCTGCTTGAGGAGACAGTTTGTACTTTATAGGGGTTTAATTGCTGAGCTGTGCACTCTGTTGTTCATTCAGGGCTGTTAGGCTGCTATGTTTGATTCTGCTGCAACAGAGCTCATTAAAAAACCCTTTTTTTTTCTCAAATGCTCTGTGTTGAGGGGTTTGGGCTTTTTTTTGGATGTACGATCAGGTGTCCTTCCCAGCTGGAAGGCAGACTAGCCACTGTTTGGCTGCCGAGGCTCCGCCCTGCTGTTGTGTGATTCGTGCTGTTCCTGCCGGCTCTGCTGTGGTCCTCGCCACGCCCTGCGGTGGAGTCTCTTTGTTGTAGCGTGTTGCCTCTGCAACGGCAGGCTGCGTCAGCAGTGGGCGTGTATCTCAGTTGGGGCGGGTTGCCTCAGCAACGGCTGGCTGTGTCAGCAGTGGGCGTGTATCTCATTTGGGGCGTGTTGCCTCGGCAACGGCTGGCTGCGTCAGCAGTGGGCGTGTATCTCAGTTGGGGAGGGTTGCCTCGCTAGTGGTGGACGCCCCTCCCCCACAGAGCGTCTCTGACCGTCTGCTCTGGATAGTTTGAAATCGCAGTTTCGTTCGTCCCACTGGGTATCCCAATCCCTGCAATCCCCTGGGCTGGCCTACTGTCCAAGTCTCGTTCAGTCTCAAGTCCAGCCCTCTCAAGTCTCAGGTTGCCGGTTCAACAGGGCACCCGGACAAGTGCGCCCTGTGGGGATTGCTGGTTAGGGCCGGCCGCCGCTGCCCGTGCTACCGGCTGTGCCAGGCAGACCTACTGCCTGGTGTCCCTTGTCTTTTTTATACTTGGGAGTTTCCCCGTTCTGTGGGCAACAACGATCAGTCTGGAAATGCCGCTCTGACTCACCGTTTGCAGATTCAACGAGAGGAGCTCTGATCCTGGGTTGTTCTCACAGCGCCATCTTGAGTCCTCCGGAAACTCCTTCTTATGTGGACTATCTGAAAATGGACATTTTCAGCCAAATACCAGCATGTAAGAAATAGCATTAAGACTGCATCTAAAATATAAAACAAACGTATCTTTCAAACTACTCTGATGTGTGTTCATTCAACTAAGAGAGTTGAATCTATGTTTAGATTCAGTGATTTAGAAACACATTTCTTCTAAAAGCTGCTTTTCAACATCCCAGAGTGAAAGGGATTACGTGCTGTAATGTGAAATATCTGGATCTAAAATGGAAACTCCATTATCTAACAGAATCGTTGTCAATGCGTGCATTCAACTTACAAAGTTAACCTGTTGTGTGTATGCAGCAGTTTTGAAACCCGTTCTTCTGTGGACAATCTAAAAACAGACATTACCAGCCAAATCCCAGCATAAAAGAAATAGCAGTAAGACTGCGTCTAAAACACAAAACAAATGTATTTTTCAAACTGCTCTGCTGTGTGTTCATCCAACTAATAGAGTTGAATGTATGTTTAGATTCAGTGAGTTAGAAACAGGTTTTCTCTAGGAATTGTGTTTGCACATTAAGGAGTGAATGGGAGTATATGCTTTAATGAGAACTATCTGGTTCTAAAAGTAAAACGGACCTATCTAACAGAATGATTGTCAATGTGTGCATTCAACTTACAGAAGTAAACTGATGTGTGTTTGCAGGAGTTTGGCATTGCTTATTGTGGAGAATCTAGAAATGAACATTTCAAGCCAAATTCCCACATAGATAAGAAATAGCAGTAAGACTGCGTCTAAAACACACAAAAAAACATATATTTCAAACTGTTCTGCTGTGTGCTCGTTCAACTAAGAGAGCTGAATCTATGTTTAGCTTAAGAGTAGGAAACCTGTTTATTTTAAAAGCTGGGTTTGGAAATTCCAGAGTGAATGGGCATATACTCTGTAATGAGAAATATCTAGTTCTATAATGAAAACTGAGCTATCAAACAAAATGGTTGTCAATGCGTGCATTCAAGTTACAAAGGTAAATTGGTGTGTGTTTGCAGCAGTTTGGAAACCCTTTCTGTGAAGAACCTAAAAATGAAAATTTCCAGGCAAATCCCAGCATGTATAAGAAATAGCAGTGAGGGGGGGGACTCAAGATGGCGCTGTGAGAACAACCCAGGATTGAAGCTCTCGGTTAATCCACGGAGAGGTGAGTCAGAGCTGCATTTTCAGACTGATCTTTGTTGCCCACAGAAAGGGGAAATTCCCAAGTATAAAGGAGACGCAGGACACCAGGCAGAGGCTCTGCTTGGAGAAGCCAGCTGCCAGGGTGGCGGCGGCCGGCACTACCCAGCGGTCCCCACAGTGCACGCTTGTCCAGGTGCCCTGTTGAACCAGCAATCTGAGACTTGAGAGGGCTGAACTTGAGACTAAAGGGGACTTGAACAGTGGGCCAGCCCAGGGATTGCAGGGACACAGCGTTAGGGGTAGCGCAGTGGGACAGACAAAACAGGGATTCCAAACGCTCGCCATGGATACGGTCCCTGAGACGCTCCGTGGGAGAGGGGCATCCACCATTACCGAGGCAACCCACCCCGACTGAGATACACGCCCACTGCTGACGCAGCCTGCAGTTGCCAAGGCAACCCGCTACAACAGAGAGACTCCGCCACAGGGCATACCCCATGGTGGAGGCCGCAGCAGAAGAGCAAGAGCCTGCAGCAACAGGGCAAAGCTCACAACAGCAGGGCGGAGCCTCGGCAGTCAAAAAGTGACTACGCTGCCTCCTAGCTGGGCAGGACACCTCAATGGACATCCAAAAACAAAGCGCCAGCCCCCCGAGACAGAGCATTTGAGAAAAAAAGGGTTTTGTAATGACCTCTGTTGCAGCAGAATCAAACATAGCAGCCTAACAGCCCGGAATGAACAACACAGCTCACAGCTCAGCAATTGAGCTCATATAAAGTACAGACTGTCTCCTCAAGCAGCTCCCTGACCCCTCTATATCCAAAAGACTGACATTTCGCAGGCATCATCCTGGGACAAAGATAGTAGAAATAGAAACTGGTAGCATCCCTCACTGTTCCACAGCTGCACCCCAGACAAGCAGGGCCTGGAGTGGACCTCAGCAGTCGTACAGCGAAGGGGCTAGACTGATAGAAGCAAAACCATGTAACAGAAATACTTCATCATCAACAATCTGGGTGTCCACTAAGAGACCCAATCGAAAAGTCAGCAACTACGCAGACGACAAGTGGAAAAATCCAAAAAGATGGGAAGAAACCATCGCAAAAAAGAGGATAACACCTGAAACCAGAACACCTCGCCTCCTAGAAAGGACCGAAACTCCTCACCAGCAAGGGAACAAAGCTGGACGGAAAATGACTGTGATGAAATGACAGAATTAGACTTCAGAAGGTGGATAATGAAAAACTTTTGTGAGGTAAAAGAACATGTATTAAATCAATGCAAAGAAACTAAGAACCTTGAAAAAAGATTTGAGGAAATGATAACAAGAATGGATAACTTAGAGAGGAATATGAATGAATTAAAGGAGCGGAAAAACACAATACAAGAACTTCGTGAAGCACGCACAAGTTTCAATAGCCGAATTGACCAAGCTGAAGAAAGAATATAAGATGTTGAAGATCAACTCAACGAAATAAAACGAGAAACCAAGATCAGAGAAAAAAGTGTAAAAAGGAATGAACAAAGTCTCCAAGAAATGTGGGACTATGTGAAAAGACCTAACCTACGTTTGATAGGTGTACCAGAAGGGGATGAAGAGAATGAATCCAAGCTGGAAAATACTCTTCAGGACATAAAGGGATGGAGGAAGATTTACCAAGCAAATGGAGAGCAAAAAAAGCAGTAGTTGCAATTCTCATCTCTGATAAAATTGACTTTAAAGCAACAAAGATCAAAATTGACAAAGAAGGCCATTACATAATGGTAAAAGTATCGATACAACAAGAAGAGCTAAGAATTTTAAACATATATGGACCCAATACAGGAGCACCCAGATACATAAGGCAAGTTCTTTTTGACTTACAAAGAGACTTAGACTCCCACACAATAATAGTGGGAGACTTTCACACTCCACTGTCAATATCAGACAGATCAACCAGACAGAAAATCAACAAGGATATACAGGGCTTGAACTCAGACCTGGAGCAAGCAAACCTGATAGACATTTACAGAACTCTCCATGCAAAATCCACAGAATATACATTCTTCTCAGCACCACATCACACCTACTCTAAAATTGACCACATAATTGGAAGTAAAGCACTGCTCAGCAAATGCGAAACAACTGAAATCATAACAGCCCCTCAGACCATAGTGCAATCAAGGTAGAACTCAGAATTCAGAAACCAACCCAGAACGGCACAGCTTCATGGAAACTGAAACACTGGCTCTTTTTTTTTTTTAATTTTTTTATTGGATTTTAGGTTTTGGGGTACATGAGCAGAGCATGCAAGACAGTTGCATAGGTACACACATGGCAGTGTGCTTTGCTTTTCGTCTCTCACCCACATTTGGCATTTCTCCCTAGGCTATCCCTCCCCACCGCCCCCTCCCACTGGCCCTCCGCTTTTCCCCCCAATAGACCCCAGTGTTTAGTACTCCCCTTTCTGTGTCCATGGAACAACTGGCTCTTAAATGTTGACTGGGTAAACAATGAAAGAAAGGCAGAAATAAAGAAGTTCTTCGAAACCAATGAAAACGAAGACACAACATGCCAGAATCTTTGGGACACATCTAAAGCAGTCTCTAGAGAAAAGTATATAGCAATAAGTGCCCATATGAGGAGAATGGAGAGATCCAAAATTGACACCCTATTGTCAAAATTGAAAGAGCTAGAGGAACAAGATAAAAAAACTCAAAACCCAGCAGAAGACAAGAAATAACTAAGATCAGAGCTGAGCTGAAGGAGATTGAGACACGAAAAACCCTTCAAAAAATCAATAAATCCAAGAGCTGGCTGTTTGAAAAGATCAACAAAATAGACAGACCACTAGCCAGATTGATTAAAAAGAAAAGAGAGAACAACCAAATAGATGCAATAAAAAATGATAAAGGGGAAATCACCACAGATTCCACAGAAATTCAAACCATTTTCAGAGAATATTACAAACAACTCTATGCACATAAACTAGTAAACCTGGAAGAAATGGATAAGTTCCTGGACTCCTGTGTCCTCCCAAGCCTAAACCAGGAGGAAGCTGAAACTATGAATAGACCAATAACAAGGTCAGAAGTCGAGGCAGCAATTAAGAGCCTACCACTCACAAAAAGCACAGGTCCAGATGGGTTCACAGCCGAATTCTACCAGACACACAAAGAGGAGCTGGTACCATTCCTTCTAAAACTATTCCAAATAATCCAAAAAGAGGGAATCCTTCCCAAATCATTTTATGAGACCAACATCATCCTGATACCAAAACCCGGCAGAGACCCAACGAGAAAAGAAAATTTCAGGCCAATATCCATGATGAACATACATGCAAAAATCTTCAATAAAATATTGGCAAGCCGATTGCAACAGCAAATCAAAAAACTTATTCATCATGATCAAGTAGGATTCATCCCGGGGATGCAAGGCTGGTTCAACATATGCAAGTCTGTAAACGTAATTCACCACATAAACAGAACCAAAAACAAAAACCACATGATTATCTCAATTGACACAGAGAAGGCATCTGACAAAATTCAACAGCCCTTTATGCTAAAAATCCTCAATAAACTCGGTATCAATGGAACGTATCTCAAAGTAATAAAAGCTATTTATGACAAACCAACAGCCAATATCATACTGAATGGGCAAAAACTGGAAGCATTCCCTTTGAAATACGGCACTAGACAAGGATGCCCTTTTCACCACTCCTATTCAATATAGTACTGGAAGTTCTAACCAGAGCAATCAGGCAAGAAAAAGAAATAAAGGGTATTCAAATAGGAAAGGTGGAAGCCAAATTGTCTCTATTTGCAGACGACATGATAGTATACCTAGAAGACCCCATCGCCTCAGCCCAAAAACTCCTGAAACTGATAAGCAACTTCAGCAGTCTCAGGATATAAAATCAATGTGCAAGAATCACAGGCATTCGTCCACACCTATAACCGACTTAAAGAAAGCCAAATCAAGAACAAACTGCCATTCACAATTGCTACAAAAAGCATAAAATACCTTGGAATAAAACTCACAAGGAACGTAAGGGACCTCTTCAAGGAGAACTACAAACCACTGCTCAACGAAATCAGAGAGGACACAAACAGATGGGGAAACATTCCATGTTCATGGTTAGGAGGAATTAATATCGTGAAAATGGCTATACTGCCCAAAGTAATTGACAGATTCAACGCTATCCCCAGCAAGCTACCATTGACTTTCTTCACAGAACTGGAAAAAAACACCATGAACTTCATATGGAACCAAAAGAGAACCCGCATAGCCAAATCAACTCTAAGCAAAAAGAACACAGCAGGGGGCATCACACTACCGGATTTCAAACTATACTACAAGGGTACAGTAATCAAAACAGCATGGTACTGGTACCAAAACAGAGATATAGACCAATGGAACAAAACAGAGGCACCGGAGGCAACACAACATGTCTACAACTATACAATCTTTGATAAACCTGACAAAAACAAGCAACGGGGAATCGATTCCCTATTTAACAAATGGTGTTTGAAAAACTGGCTAGCCTTGTGCAGAAAGCAGAAACTGGACCCCTTCCTGACATCTTACACTAAAATTAACTCCAGATGGATTAAAGGCTTAAACATAAGACCTGGCACCATAAAAACCCTAGAAGGAAATCTAGGCAAAACTATCCAGGACATAGGAGTAGGCAAGGACTTCATGAACAAAACACCAAAAGCATTGGCAATAAAAGCCAAAATAGGCAAATGGGACCTAATGAATCTCCACAGTTTCTGCACGGCAAAAGAAACAGTCACTAGAGTGGATCAGCAACCAACAGAATGGGAAAACATTTTTGCAGTTTACCCACCTGACAAAGGGCTGATATCCAGAATTTACAAAGAACTCAAACAGATTTACAGGAAAAAAACAAACAAGCTCATTCAAAAGTGGGCAAAGGATATGAACTGACACTTTACGAAAGAAGACATATATGAGGCCAACAATCATATGAAAAAAAGCTCATCGTCACTGGTCATCAGAGAGATGCAAATCAAAACCACATTGAGATACCATCTCACGCCAGTTAGAATGGCGATCATTAAAAAATCTGGAGACAACAGATGCTGGAGAGGATGTAGAGAAAAAGGAACACTTTTACACTGTTGGTGGGAGTGTAAATTAGTCCAATCATTGTGGAAGACGGTGTGGCGATTCCTCAAGGCCTTAGAAATAGAAATTCCATTTGACCCAGCAATTCCATTACTGGGTATATATCCAAAGGAGTATAAATCGTTCTACTATAAGGACATATGCACACGAATGTTCATTGCAGCACTGTTTACAATAGCAAAGACCTGGAATCAACCCAAATGCCCATTGATGACAGACTGGATTGGGAAAATGTGGCACATATACACCATGGAATATTATGCAGCAATCAGTAATGATGAGTTCGTGTCGTTTGTAAGGACATGGATGAATCTGGAGAACATCATTCTCAGCAAACTGACACAAGAACAGAAAATAAAACACCGCATATTCTCACTTATAGGTGGGTGATAATAAATGAGAACACATGGACACAGAGAGGGGAATACTAAACACTGGGGTCTATTGGGGGGAAAACGGGAGGGCCAGTGGGTGGGGGATGTGGGGAGGGATAGCCTGGAGAAAAATGCCAAATGGGGTGAAGGGGAGAAAGCAAACAGAACACACTGCCATGTGTGTACCTATGCAACTGTATAGCATGCTCTGCACATGTACCCCAAAACCTAAAATGCAATAAAAAAAAGAAATAGCAGTATGACTGCATCTAAAACACAAAGTAAACTTATCTTTCAAACTGATCTGCTGTGTTTGTTCAACTAAGAGAGTTGAATCTATGTTTAGATTCTGTGTATTGGAAACACGTTTCTTCTGGGAACTGCATTTGGACATTCTAGAGTGAATGGAAGTATATGCTGTAATGAGAAATATCTGGTTCTAAAACAAAAATTGAGCTATCTGAATGGTTTTCAATGTGTGCATTCAACTTAAAGAGTTAAACTGATGTGTGTTTGCAGCAGTTTGAAATCTATTTTTGTGGAGAATCTAAAAATGAACATTTTCAGCCGAATTTCAGCATATGTAAGAAATAGCAGTAAGACTGCGTCTGAAACACAAAGTAAACCCATCTATCAAACTTCTCTGCTGTGTGCTTATTCAACTAAGAGAGTTGAATCTCTGTTTAGATTCAGCGAGTTAGAAATACATTTTATCTAAAAGCTGCGTTTTGACATCCCAAAGTGTATGAAAGTATATGGTTTACTTAAAAATACGAGGTTCTGAAGGAACAATCCAAGATGGCCGATCGCTAACATCCCGGGATTGCAGCTCTCAGGGAAGGCACGAAGAACTAGAGGACGCCACACTTTCAGACAAAGTCTGGTCGCTCACGGAGCAGAAGATCACCCAGTGGTGGAAACACACGAGTCACCAGCGCGACTCTCGTGGTCGGCGCAGCGGTTCCGCCGGCACCTCTACGCGGCAGCACTCGGCGCAGAGTAAACGGGACTAGTTCCCCTTCTGACCGAGGTTTGGAGCCCCGGGAAGGCAGAGTCACCTACTACGGAAACAAGAAGGAAGCCCGACAGGAGAATCCTGGGCAGAAAAGCACCATCAGTTGTAATGCTGCTGCTCTGGCCCTGGGAACTAACAACCTGGACGCCCACTCAAGAGACCTAATCTGAAAGTTGGTAATTTCAAAGACGACAGGAGGATAAATTTACAATGATGGGAAGAAACCAGCGTAAAAAAGCTGAGAATACTCAAAGTCAGAACGCCTCTCCCTCTAAAGATGATCACAGTTCCACATCAACAATGGAACAAGGCTTGATGGAGAACGAGCGCCTCCTGATGACAGAATCACTCTTCAAGGAATGGATAATAACAAACTTCGGTGAGTTAAAAGACCATGTTGTAGCCCAACGTAAAGAAACTAGGAACTTTGAAAAAAGGTTTGATGAAATCCTATTGAGAATAGACAACTTAGAGAGGAGTATGAGTGAATTAATGGAACTGAAGAATACAATACAGGAACTCCAAGAAGTATGCACAGGTTTAAACACTCGAATTGTTCAAGCAGAAGAAGGGATATCAGAAGTCAAAGTCCAACTTAATGAAATAAAACGTGAAGAAAAGATTAGAGAAAAAAGGATAAAAAGGAATGAGCAAAGTCTCCAAGAAATGTGGGACTATGTGAAAAGACCAAATTTACGTTTGATAGGTGTACCTGAATGCGACGGAGAGAATGAATCCAAGCTGGAAAATACCCTTCAGGATATTATTCAGGAAAATTTTCCTAAACTAGCAAAGCAGGTCAACATTCAACCCCAGGTAATACAGAGAACACCACAAAGATATTCCTCAAGAAGAGCAACCCCAAGGCACATAATCGTTAGATTCACCAGGGTTGAAATGAAGGAGAGGATACTAAGGGCAGCCAGAGAGAAAGGTCATGTTACCCACAAAGGCAAGTCTATCAGACTTACAGCAGATCTCTCAGCAGAAACTCTACAGGCCAGAAGAGAGTGGGGGCCAATATTCAACATCCTCATAGAACAGAACCTTCAGCCCAGAATTTCATATCCAGCCAAACTAAGCTTCACAACTGAAGGAAAAATAAAATCTTTTATGAACAAGCAAGAACTCAGAGATTTTGTTACCACCAGGCCTGCTTTACAAGAGCTTCTGAAAGAAGCATTACACACAGAAAGAAACAACCAGTATTAGCCTTTCTAAAAATACACCAAAAAGTAAAGAGCACCAAAATAAAGAAGAATTTACACCAACAAGTGGATAAAACAGCCAGTCAACATCAAATGGCAGTAACCCTAAATTTAAATTGACTGAATTCCCAATCAAAAGACACAGCCAAAACCCAACGGCATGTTACATCCAGACCTGTTTCACATGCAAGGATACACAAAGACTCAAAACAAAGGGATGGAGAAAGATTTACCAACCAAATGGAGAGCAAAAATAAATAATAAATAAATAAAAAGCAGGAGTTGCAATTCTTGTATCGGATAAAATAGATTTTAAAGCAACAAAGATATAGTGGTAAAAGGATCAATGCAACAACAAGAGCTAACGATCCTAACACCCAGATAAGAGACTTAGATTCAATGAGACAGAAAATTAATAAGGATATCAAGGACTCGAACTCAGATCCAGAACAAGTAAACTTAATAAATATTTATAGAGCTCTCCACTTCAAATACACAAAATATACATTCTTGTCAATACCACATCACACCTACCCATTAGTTTAAATGAAACATTGATTGGCCATTATTAATACCCAATTTTTTTCAAAATAAAGCAATATTTCCATTTACTCTCCCTCTTTCTCTTCCTCTTTCTTCCTCTCCTTTACTTATTTTTTTTTCTTTCCTTCTCTCAAAAAAAAAATACGAGGTTCTAAAATGAAAACGGAGCTATCTAACAGAATGCTAGTCAATGTGTGCATTCAACTTACAGATTTAAACTGATGTGTGTATGCAGCAGTTTTGAAACCTTTTTTTTAATGGAGAATCTAAACACAGACATTACCAGCAAAATCCCAGCATATAAGAAATAGCAATAAGACTGCGTCTAGAACAGAAAACAAACGTATCTTTCAAACTACTCTGCTCTGGGTTCGATCAACTAAGGGAGTTGAATCGGTGTTTAGATTTCAGAGGGTTTGAAGCACGTTTGTTCTAGGAGCTGCGTTGTGATATTCCAGAGTGAATGGGAGTAAACGCTTTATTGAGAAATATCTGCCTGTAAAACCAAAGCGGAGCTACCTAACAGAATGGTCTTCAATGTGTGCATTTAACTTATAAAGTTAAACTGATGTGTGTTTGCAGTAGATTGTAAACCCTTTCTGTGTAGAAGCAGAAAACAGATTTTTCCAGCCAAATCCAAGCATTTAGAAAATAGCTGTAAATCTCTTTCTAAAACACAAAACAACCGTATTCTTAAAATAACTCTGCTCTGGGTTTGTTCAGCTAAGAGAGCTGAAGGGGTCTTTAGATTCAGCGAGTTCAAAATGCCTTTCTTCTGGGAGCTGCGTTTGGATATTTTCGAATGAATTGAAGTACATGCCGTATTGAGAAATATCTGGTTCTAAAAGGAAAATGGAACTACTTAACGGAACAGTCTTCAATGTGTTCCGTTCAACTTACAGAGTTGAACTGATGTGTGTTTGCAGTGTCTGTAAAGGTTTTCTGTGAAGAAGCAGAAAACAAAATTTTCCAGCCAAATCCAAGTATTTAAGAAATAGCTGTAAATCTCAGTCTAAAACACAATAAAAACAGTATCTTTCAAACTGTTTGCTGTGTGTTCATTCAACTTAGAAAGTTGATTCTGGAGGGAGACTCAAGATGGCGCACTGAGAACAATCCAGGATTGAAGGTCTCGGTGAATGCATGGAGCGTGAGTCAGGGCCGCATTTTCAGACGCATCTTTATTGCCCACAGAACGGGGAAAGTCCCAGGTATAGAAGAGATGTGGGATGCCAGCGCAGAGGTTTTGGCTTGTGTTAGCCGGCGGCTGGTGCAACCGGCAGCCAAAGCAATGGCACCCCGGTACTCCGCAGTGCTCTGCACAAAGCCCATTGGTCTGGATGTCCTGTTGAACAGCCAATCGGAGACTTTAGAGGGCAGATTGGCATATCCATCTGATTGAACGGGACTTGGACAGTGAGCCAGGCCAGGAGATTCCAGGGAAACGGTGTTTGGGCCAGCGCAGTGGGCCAAAAAACTGGCGATTCCAAACGCTCCAGGTGGAGAGTTTCACTGCGGGCACAGCTGAACCCAGGATGGTGCAGCTCAGTGGGTTAGGGGCGTCCGCCATTACCGAGGTACACTCCCATTTCTGACACAGCCTGCCATTGCCAGAGCAACCTGCCACAACAGAGAGACTCCACCATAGGGCATAACCCGTGGCAGCAGGGTGGAGGCAGAGCCTGCAGCAACAGGGCGAACCT
Organism: Callithrix jacchus; assembly: GCF_049354715.1. Lineage (NCBI taxonomy): Eukaryota > Metazoa > Chordata > Mammalia > Primates > Cebidae > Callithrix > Callithrix jacchus. Next base: position 23,300,105 of record NC_133523.1, read on the forward strand.
CACAGCAGCAGGGTGGAGCCTCGACAGGCAAATAGTGACTAGACTGCCTCCTAGCTGGGCAGGACAGCGCAACATACACTCATAAAGAAAGCCCCAATCGCCCAAGACAGAGCATCTGAGAAAAAAAGGGTTTTTATTATGAGTTCTGCTGCAGCAGAATTAAAGGTGTGGCCTAACAGCCCTGAATAAACAACAGAGCTCACAGCTCAGCACCTGAGCTCCTATGAAGTACAGACTGTCTCCTCAAGCAGCTCCCTGACCCCTCTATATCCAGAAGATTGACATTTGGAAGGCATAATTCTGGGACAAAGATAGCAGAAAAAAAAACTGGTAGCATCCCTCATTGTTCCACAGCTGCTGTAGGTGCACCCCAGACAAGCAGGGCCTGTAGTGGACCTCAGCAGTCGTACAGTGGAGGGGCTAGACAGGTAGAAGGAAAACCAAGTAACATAAATACTTCATCATTAACAATCTGGGCATCCACTCAGAGACCAAATCGAAATGGCAGCAACTAATCAGACTACAGGTGAATAAATCCATAAAGACGGAAAGAAACCAGCGCAAAAAAAGGAAAACACCCAAAACCAGAACACCTCGCCTCCTACAAAGGACCAAAACTCCTCACCAGCAAGGGAACAAAGCTGGACAAAGAATGACTGTGACGAAATGATGGAATTACACTTCAGAAGGTGGATAATGAGAAACATTTGTGAGCAACAATAATATGTTTTAATCAATGCAAAGAAACTAAGAACCTTGAAAAAAGATTCGAGGAAATGATAACAAGAATGGATAAACTTAGAGAGGAATATAAATGAATTGAAGAAGCTGAAAAACACAACATGAGAACTTCGCAAAGCATGCATACGTTTCAACATCCAAATTGACGAAGCAAAAGAAAGAATATCAGAAGTCGAAGGTCAACTCAATGAAATAAAACGAGAAACCAAGATTAAAGAAAAAAGCACAAAAAGGAATGAACAAAGTCTCCAAGAAATGTGGGACTATGTGAAGAGACCTAACCTACGTTTGATAGGTGTACTAGAATGTGACGAAGAGAATGAATCCAAGCTGAAAAATACTCTTCAGGATATTATCTAGAAAAATTTCCTCCACTAGCAAGGCAGGCCAACACTCAAATGCAGGAAATACAGAGAACACCACAAAGATATTCCGCAAGAAGAGCAACCCCAAGGCACATAATCGTCAGATTCACCATGGTTGAAATAAAGAAGAAAATACTAAGGGCAGCCAGAGAGAAAGGTTGGGTCACCCACAAAGGGAAGCCCATCAGACTCACAGCAGATCTCTCGGCAGAAACTCTACAAGCCAGAAGAGAGTAGGGGCCAATATTCAACATCCTTAAAAAAAAGAACTTTCTTTTTTTTTTAATTTTTTACTGGATTTTAGGTTTTGGGGTACATGAGCAGAGCATGCAAGACAGTTGCATAGGAACACACATGGCAGTGTGCTTTTCTTTCCGTCTCCCCTTCACCCACATTTGGCATTTCTCCCCAGGCTATCCCTCCCCACCTCCTCCTTCCACTGGCCCTCCCCTTTTCCCCCCAATAGACCCCAGTGTTTAGTACTCCCCTTTCTGTGTCCATGTGTTCTCATTTTTCATCACCCACCTTTGAGTGAGAATATTCATTGCAGCACTGTTTACAATAGCAAAGACCTGGAATCAACCCAAATGCCCATTGATAATAGACTGGATTGGAAAAATGTGGCACATATACGCCATGGAATATTATGCAGCAATCAGAAATGATGAGTTTGTGTCGTTTGTAGGGACATGGATGAATCTGGAAAACATCATCCTCAGCAAACTGACACAAGAACAGAAAAGAAAAGAACTTTCAACCCAGAATTTTATATCCAGCAAAACTGAGCTTCATAAGTGAAGGAAAAATAGCATTCTTTGCCAACAAGCAAGTACTCAGAGATTTTTTTTTACCACCAGGCCTGCTTTACAAGAGCTCCTAAAAGAGGCACTACACATAGAAAAAAACCAGTATGAGCCATTTCAAAATTACACTCAATTCTAAAGAGCATCAACATAATGAAGAACCTACATGAACTAACAGGCAAAAAAGCCAGCTAGCATCAAAATGGGAGTATCAAATTTACAATAACAATATTAACCCTAAATGAAAATGGGCTAAATGCACTGATCAAAAGACACAGACTGGCAAACTGGATAAAAAACCAAAACCCATCAGTGTGCTATATCCAAGAAACCCATCTCACATGCAAAAATACACAAAGGCTCAAAATAAAGGGATAGAGAAAGATTTACCAAGAAAATGAAGAGCAAAAAAAGCAGGAGTTGCAATTCTCATCTCTGATAAAATTGACTTTAAAGGAACAAAGATCAAAAGAGACAAAAAAGGTCATTACATAATGGTAAAATGATCGATACCACAAGAAGAGCTAACGATCCTAAACATATATGGACCCAATACAGGAGCACCCAGATACATAAGGCAAGTTTTTAATTACTTACAAAGAGACATAGACTCCCACACAATAATAGTGGGACACTTTAACACTCCACTGTCAATATTAGACAGATAAACCAGACAGAAAATCGACAAGGATATACAGGGCTTGAACTCAGACCTAAAACAAGCAAACCTGATAGACATTTACAGAACTCTCCACCCCAGATTCACAGAATATACATTCTTCTCAGCACCACATCACACCTACTCGAAAACTGACCACATAACTGGAAGTAAAGCACTCCTCAGCAAATGTAAAACACCTGAAATCATAAAAAACAGCCGCTCAGACCATAGTGCAATCAAGGTAGAACTCAGAATTCAGAAACCAACCCAGAACCGCACAGCTTCATGGAAACTGAACAACTGGCTCTTGAATGTTGACTGGATAAACAATAAAATGAAGGCAAAAATAAAGTTATTCACAACCAACGAGAACGAAGACACAACCAGAATGTCTGGGACACATTTAAAGCAGTCTCTTAAAAAATATATATACCAATAAGTGCCCATATGAGGAGAATGGAGAGATCCAAAACTGACACCCTATCGTCAAAATTGAAAGAGCTAGAGGAGCAAAATCAAAAAAACTCAAAACCTAGCAGAAGACAAGAAATAACTAAGATCAGAGCTTAACTGACAAAGATATAGATACAAAAACCCCTTTAAAAATCAATAAATCCAAGAGCTGGTTTTTCGAAAAGATCAACAAAATAGACAGACCATTAGCCAGATTGATAAAAAAGATAAAAGAGAGAACAGCCAAATAGAGGCAATAAAAAATGATAAAAGGGAAATCATTACAGATTCTACAGAAATTCAAACCATCATCAGAGAATATTACAAATAACTCTATGCACATAAACTAGTAAACCTGGAAGAAATGGATAAATTCCTGGACTCCTGTGTCCTCCCCAGCCTAAACCAGGAGGAAGCTGAAACTATGAATAGATCAATAAGAAGGTCAGAAGTTGAGGCAGCAATTAAGGGCCTACCACACAAAAACAGCCCAGGTCCAGATGGGTTCACAGCCGAATTCTACAAGACACACAAAGAGAAGCTGGTACCATTTTTTCTGAAACTATTCCAAATAATCCAAAAAGAGAGCATCCTTCCTAAATCATTTAATGAGTCCAACATCATCCTGATACCAAAACCCGGCAGGGACCCAAAAGTAAAAGAAAACTTCAGGCCAATACCCATGATGAACATAGATGCAAAAATCTTTAATAAAATATTGGCAAGCCAATTGCAACAGGAAATCAAAAAACTTATCCATCATGATCAAGTAGGATTCATCCCGGGGATGCAAGGCTGGTTCAACATACGCAAGTCTATAAACGTAATTCGCCACATAAACAGAACAAAAAAAACCACATGATTATCTCAATTGATGCAGATAAGGCATTCGACAAAATGCAACAGTCCTTTATGCTAAAAACCCTATATAAACTCGGTATCGATGGATTGTATCTCAAAGTAATAAAAGCTATTTACAACAAACCAACAGCCAATATCATACTGAATGGGCAAAAACTGGAAGCATTGCCTTTGAAATTTGGCACTAGACAAGGATGCCCTCTCCCACCACTTCTATTCAATATAGTACTGGAAGTTCTAGCCAGAGCAATCAGGCAAGAAAAAGAAATAAAGGGTAATCAAATAGGAAAGGAGGAAGCCAAATTGTCTCTATTTGAAGACGACATGATAATATATTTAGAAGACCCCATCGTCTTAGCCCAAAAACGTCTGAAACTGGTCATCAAATTCAGCAAAGTCTCAGGATACAAAATTAATATGCAAAAATAACAAGCATTTCTATACACCAAAGTAACAGACTTAAAGAGAGCCAAAGCAAGAACGAACTGCCATTCACAATTGCTATAAAGAGAAAAAAATACCTAGAAATACAACTTACAAAGAACGTGAGGGACCTCTTCAAGAAAAACTACAAACCACTGCTCAATGAAATAAGAGAAAACACAAACAGATGGAGAAACATTCCATTTTCATGGTTAGGAAGAATCAATATTGTAAAAATGGCCATACTGCCCAAAGTAATTTACAGACTCAATGCTATCCACATCAAGCTACCAATGACCTTCTTCACAGAACTGGAAAAAACCACCATGAACTTCATATGGAACCAAAAGAGAGCCCGCATAGCCAAGTCAGTTCTAAGCAAAAAGAACACAGCAGGGGGCATCACACTACCGGATTTCAAACTATACTACAAGGCTACAGTAATGAAAACAGCATGGTACTGGTACCAAAACAGAGATATAGACCAATGGAACAGAATAGAGGCATCGGAGGCAATACAACATATCTACAACCATACAATCTTTGATAAACCTGACAAGAAGAAACAACGGGGAAAGGATTCCCTGTTTAATAAATGGTGTTGGGAAAACTGGCTAGCCATGTGCAGAAAGCAGAAACTGGACCCTTTCCTGACACCTTACACTAAAATTAACTCCAGATGTATTAAAGACTTAAACATAAGACCTGGCACCATAAAAACCCTAGAAGAAAATCTAAACAAAACCATCCAGGACATAGGAGGAGGCAAGGACTTCATGAACAAAACACCAAAAGCATTGGCAACGAAAGCCAAAATAGACAAATGGGCCCTAATGAAACTCCACAGCTTCTGCACGGCAAAAGAAACGTCACTAGACTGAATCAGCAACCAACAGAATGAAAAAACACTTTTGCAGTTTACTTATCTGACATAGGGCTGATATTCAGAATTTACAAAGAACACAAACAGATTTACAGGAAAGAACAAACAAGCCCATTAAAAATGGGCAAAAAATATTACCAGACACTTTACAAAAGAAGACATATATGAGGCCAACAATCATATGAAAAAATGCTCATCATCACTGGTGATTAGAAAGATGCAAATAAAAACCACATTGAGATACCATCTCACGCTAGTTAGAATGGCGATAATTAAAATATCGGGAGACAACAGATGCTGGAGAGGATGTGGAAAAGAAGAAACACTTTTACACTGTTGGTGGGAGTGTAAATTAGCTCAACCATTGTGGAAGAGAATGTGGCAATTCCTCAAAGCCTTAGAAATAGAAATTCTGGGGGGAGGACTCAAGATGGCGCTGTGAGAACAACCGAGGATTGGAGCTCTCGCTGAATCCGCAAAGAGGTGAGTCGGAGTTGCATTTCCAGACTGATCTTTGTTGCCCACAGAACGGGGAAACTCCCAAGTATAAAAAAGACACGGGACGCCAGGCAGTAAGTCTGCCTGGAGAAGCCAGCAGCCGGGGCAGCGGCGGCCGGCCCTACCCAGCAATCCCCACAGGGCGCGCTTGTCCGGGTGCCCTGTTGAATCGGCAACCTGAGACTTGAGAGGGCTGGACTTGAGACTGAACGAGACTTGGACAATAGGCCAGCCCAGGGGATTGCAGGGACAGAGCGTTTGGGGTACCCAGTGGGACGAACAAAACCTCGATTTCAAACTATCCCGAGCAGACGGTCTGAGACGCTCTGTGGGGGAGGGGCGTCCACCACTACCGAGGCAACCCGCCCCAACTGAGATACACGCCCACTGCTGACACAGCCAGCCATTGCCGAGGCAACCCATCCCTACTGAGATACACGTCCACTGCTGACGCAGACTGCCGTTGCTGAGGCAACACGCTACAACGAAGAGTCTCCGCCGCAGGGCGTGGCGGAGACCACAGCAGAGCCTGCAGGAACAGAGCGAATCACACAACAGAAGGGCGGAGACTCGGCAGGCAAACAGTGGCTAGTCTACCTCATAGCTGGACAGCACACCTCAACGGACATCGAAAAATAAAGCCCGAACCCCCCAACACAGAGCATTTGAGAAAAAAGGGATTTTTAATGAGCTCTGTTGCAGCAGAATCACATATAGCAGCCTAACAGCCCTGAATGAAAAACAGAGCTCACAGCTCAGAAATTCAGCTCCTAAAAAGAACAGACTGTCTCCTCAAGCAGCTCCCTGACCCCTCTATATCCAAAAGACTGACATTTGGCAGGCATCATCCTGGGACAAAGATAGCAGAAAAAGAAACTGGTAGCATCCCTCACTGTGCCACAGCTGCTAGAGGTGCACCCCAAACAAGCAGGGCCTGGAGTGGACCTCAGCAGTCATACAGTGAAGGGGCTAGGCTGGTAGAAGGAAAACCAAGTAACAGAAATACTTCATCATCAACAATATGGGTGTCCACTCAGAGACCCAATCGAAAAGTCAGCAACTACGCAGACGACAAGCGGATAAACCCACAAAGATGGGAAGAAACCAGCGAAAAAAGGAGGAAAACACCCGAAACCAGAACACCTCGCCTCCTAGAAAGGACCAAAACTCCTCACCAGCAAGGGAACAAAGCTGGACGGAAAATGACTGTGATGAAATGACAGAATTAGACTTCAGAAGGTGGATAATGAGAAACTTTTGTGAGCTAAAAGAACATGTACAAAATCAATGCAAAGAAACTAAGAAACTTAAAAAAAGATATGATGAAATGATAACAAGAATGGATAACTTAGAGAGGAATATGAGTGAATTAAAGGAGCTGAAAAACACAATACGAGAACTTCACGAAGCATGCACAAGTTTCAATAGCCGAATTGACCAAGCAGAATAAAGAATATCTGAAGTCAAAGACCAACTCAATGAAATTAAATGAGAAACAAAGATTAGAGAAAAAAGCGCAAAAAGGAATGAACAAAGTCTCCAAGAAATGTGGGACTATGTGAAAAGACCTAACCTACGTTTGATAGGTGTACCAGAAGGGGACAAAGAGGATGAATCCAAGCTGGAAAATACTCTTCAGGACATCATCCAGGAAAACTTCCCCCACCTAGCAAGACAGGCCAACACTCAATTGCAGGAAATACAGAGAACACCACAAAGATATTCTGCAAGAAGAGCAACCCCAAAGCACATAATCGTCAGATTCAACAAGGTTGAAATAAAGGAGAAAATACTAAGGGCAGCCAGAGAGAAAGGTCGAGTTACCCACAAAGGGAAGCCCATCAGACTCACAGCAGATCTCTCGGCAGAAACACTACAAGCCAGAAGAGAGTGGGGGCCAATATTCAACATTTTTAAAGAAAAGAACTTTCAACCCAGAATTTCATATCCAGCCAAACTGAGCTTCAGAAGTGAAGGAAAAATAAAATCCTTTGCGAACAAGCAAGTACTCAGAGATTTTGTCACCACCAGGCCTGCTTTACAAGAGCTCCTAAAAGAGGCACTACACATAGAAAAGAACAACCAGTACCAGCCATCCAAAATCACACTAAATGCTAAAGAGCCTCAACATAATGAAGAATCTACAGCAACTAACAGGAAAAACAGCCACTTAGCATCAAAATGGCAGTATCAAATTCACACATAACAATATTAACCCTAAATGTAAATGGACTAAATGCACCAATCAAAAGACACAGACGGGCAAATTGGATAAAAATCCAAAACCCATCAGTGTGCTGTATCCAGGAAACCCATCTCACATGCAAGGATACACAAAGGCTCAAAATAAAGGGATGGAGGAAGATTTACCAAGCTAATGGAGAGCAAAAAAAAGCAGGAGTTGCAATTCTCATCTCTGATAGAATAGACTTTAAAGCAACAAAAATCAAAAGAGACAAAGAAGGCCATTACATAATGGTAAAAGTATCGATACAACAAGAAGAGCTAACGATCCTAAACATATATGGACCCAATGCAGAAGCACTCAGATACATAAGGCAAGTTCTTAGTGATTTACAAAAAGACTTAAACTCCCACACAATAATAGGGGGAGACTTTCACACTCCACTATCAATATTAGACAGATCAACCAGACAGAAAATCAACAAGGATATCCAGGGCTTGAACTCAGACCTGGAGCAAGCAAACCTGATAGACATTTACAGAACTCTCCACCCCAAATCCACAGAATATACATTCTTCTCAGCACCACATCACACCTACTGAAAAATTGACCACATAATTGGAAGTAAAGCACTGCTCAGCAAATGCAAAACAACTGAAGTCATAACAAACAGCCTCTCAGACCATAGTGCAATCAAGTTAGAACTCAGAATTCAGAAACCGACCCAGAAACACACAGCTTCATGGAAACTGAACAACTGGCTCTTGAATGTTGACTGGGTAAACAATGAAATGAAGGCAGAAATAAAGAAGTTCTTCGAAACCAATGAGAACGAAGACACAACTTGCCAGAACCTCTGGGACACATTTAAAGCAGTCTCTAGAGGAAAGTATATAGCAATAAGTGCCCATATGAGCAGAATGGAGAGATCCAAAATTGACACCCTATCGTCAAAATTGAAAGAGCTAGAGGAGCAAGATCAAAAAAACTCAAAACCCAGCAGAAGACAAGAAATAACTAAGATCAGAGCTGAGCTGAAGGAGATTGAGACACGAAAAACCCTTCAAAAAATCAATAAACCCAAGAGCTGGTTTTTTGAAAAGATCAACAAAATAGACAGACCACTAGCCAGATTGATTAAAAAGAAAAAAGAGAACAACCAAATAGATGCAATAAAAAATGATAAAGGGGAAATCACCACAGATTCCACAGAAATTCAAACCATCATCAGAGAATATTACAAACAACTCTACGCACATGAACTAGTAAACCTGGAAGAAATGGATAAATTCCTGGACTCCTGCATTCTCCCAAGCCTAAACCAGGAGGAAGCTGAAACTATGAATAGACCAATAACAAGGTCAGAAGTCGAGGCACCAATGAAAAGCCTACCACACAAAAAAAGCTCAGGTCCAGACGGGTTCACAGCCGAATTCTACCAGACACACAAAGAGGAGCTGGTACCATTCCTTCTAAAACTATGTCAAACAATCCAAAAAGAGGGATTCCTTCCCAAATCATTTTATGAGACCAACATCATCCTGATACCAAAACCCAGCAGGGACCCAACAAGAAAAGAAAACTTCAGGCCAATATCCATGATGAACATACATGCAAAAATCTTCAATAAAATATTGGCAAGCCGAATGCAACAGCAAATCACAAAACTTATTCACCATGATCAAGTAGGATTCATCCCGGGGATGCAAGGCTGGTTTAACATACGCAAGTCTATCAACGTAATTCACCATATAAACAGAACCAAAAACAAAAGCCACATGATTATCTCAATTGACGCAGAGAAGGCATTTGACAAAATTCAACAGCCCTTTACGCTAAAAACCCTCAATAAACTCGGTATCGATGGAACGTATCTCAAAGTAATAAAAGCTATTTATGACAAACCAACAGCCAATATCATACTGAATGGGCAAAATCTGGAAGCATTCCCTTTGAAATCTGGCATTAGACAAGGATGCCCTCTTTCACCACTCCTATTCAATATAGTTCTGGAAGTTCTAGCCAGAGCAATCAGGCAAGAAAAAGAAATAAAGGGTATTCAAATAGGAAAGGTGGAAGCCAAATTGTCTCTATTTGCAGACGACATGATAGTATACCTAGAAGACCCCATCACGTCAGCCCAAAAAGTCCTGAAACTGATAAGCAAGTTGAGCAGTCTCAGGATATAAAATCAATGTGTAAAAATCACAAGCATTCATCTACACCAATAACAGACTTAAAGAAAGCCAAATCAAGAACGAACTGCCATTCACAATTGCTACTAAAAGAATAAAATACCTTGGAATACAACTCACAAGGAACGTAAGGGACCTCTTCAAGGAGAACTACAAACCACTGCTCAACGAAATCAGAGAGGACACAAACAGATGGAGAAACATTCCATGTTCATGGTTAGGAAGAATTAACATCGTGAAAATGGCTATACTGCCCAAAGTAATTTACAGAATCAACGCTATCCCCATCAAGCTACCATTGACTTTCTTCACAGAACTGGAAAAAACCACCATGAACTTCATATGGAACCAAAAGAGAGCCCGCATAGCCAAGTCAATTCTAAGCAAAAAGAACACAGCGGGGGGCATCACACTACCGGATTTCAAACTATACTACAAGGGTACAGTAATCAAAACAACAAGGTACTGGTACCAAAACAGAGATATAGACCAATGGAACAAAACAGAGGCACCGGAGGCAACACAACATATCTACAACTAAACAATCTTTGATAAACCTGACAAAAACAAGCAAGGGGGAAAGGATTCCATGTTTAACAAATGGTGTTGGGAAAACTGGCTAGCCATGTGCAGAAAGCAGAAACTGGACCCCTTCCTGACACCTTACACTAAAATTAACTCCAGATGGATTAAAGACTTAAACATAAGACCTTACACGATAAAAACCCTAGAAGGAAATCTAGGCAAAACTATTCAGGACATAGGAGTAGGCAAGGACTTCATGAACAAAACACCAAAAGCATTGGCAACAAAAGCCAAAATAGACAAATGGGACCTAATGAAACTCCACAGCTTCTGCACGGCAAAAGAAACAGTCACTAGAGTGGATCGGCAACCAACAGAATGGGAAAACATTTTTGCAGTTTACCCATCTGACAAAGGGCTGATATCCAGAATTTACAAAGAACTCAAACAGATTTACAGGAAAAAAACAAACAAGCCCATTCAAAAGTGGGCAAAAGATATGAACAGATACTTTACGAAAGAAGACATATATGAGGCCAACAATCATATGAAAAAATGCTCATCGTCACTGGTCATCAGAGAGATGCAAATCAAAACCACATTGAGGTACCATCTCACGCCAGTTAGAATGGCGATCATTAAAAAATCTGGAGACAACAGATGCTGGAGAGGATGTGGAGAGAAAGGAACACTTTTACACTGTTGGTGGGAGTGTCAATTAGTTCAACCATTGTGGAAGACAGTGTGGCGATTCCTCAAGGCCTTAGAAATAGAAATTCCATTTGACCCAGCAATCCCATTACTGGGTATATATCCAAAAGACTATAAATCGTTCTACTATTAGGACACATGTACACGAATGTTCATTGCAGCACTGTTTACAATAGCAAAGACCTGGAATCAACCCAAATACCCATTGATAATAGACTGGATTGGAAAAATATGGCACGTATACACCATGGAATATTATGCAGCAATCAGAAATGATGAGTTCGTTTCGTTTGTAGGGACATGGATGAATCTGGAGAACATCATCCTCAGCAAACTGACACAAGAACAGAAAATGAAACACCGCATATTCTCACTCATAGGTGGGTGATGAAAAATGAGAACACATGGACACAGAAAGGGGAGTACTAAACAGTGGGGTCTATTGAGGGGAAAAGGGGAGGGCCAGTGGGAGGGGGAGGTGGGGAGGGATAGCTCGGGGAGAAATGCCAAATGTGGGTGAAGGGGAGAAGAAAAGCAAAGCACACTGCCATGTGTGTACCTACGCAACTGTCTTGCATGCTCTGCTCATGTACCCCAAAACCTAAAATCCAATAAAAAATTTCAAAAAAAAAACAACAAAGGAAGTTGAATCTGCGTTTAGATTCAGAGAGTAAGAAGCACGTTTTCTCTAGAAGCTGCGTTTTTATATTTTAAAGTGAATGGGAGTAAACACTGTATTCAGAAATATCTACTTCTTAAACCAAAACAAAGCTAGCTAACAGAATGATCTTCAATGTGTGCATTCAACTTACAGAGTTAAACTGATGCGTGTTTGCAGTACTTTGTGAACCCTTTCTGTAAAAAGGTGGAAAACGCATTTTTCCACCCACATCCAAGCATTTGAGAAATAGCTGTAAATCTCCGTCTAAAAAAAAAACGAACGTATTTTTCAGACTGCTCTGCTGTGTGTTTGCTCACCTAAGGGAGGTGAATCTGCATTTAGATTCAAAGAGTAAGAAGCACCTTACTTCTAGGAGCTGCGTTTTGATATTCCACAGTGAATAAGAGTAAACGCTGTATTGAGAAATATCTGCTTCTGAATCCATGAAGAACCTGCATAAAAAAATGGCCTTACTGTGGGAATTCAACTTACAGAGTTAAATTGATGTGTGTTTGCAGTAGTTTCTCAACCCTTTTTGTAAAGAAGCGGAAAACGCTTATCTCCAGCCAAATCTAAGCATTTAAGAAATAGCTGTAAATCTCCGTGTAAAACACAAAACGAACGTATCTTTTAGACTGCTCTGCTCAGTGTTCACTTACCTAAGGGAGATAAATCTGAGTTTAGATTCAGAGAGTGAGAAGCACGTTTCTTGTAGGAGCTGCGTTTTTATATTCCAGTGTGAATGGGAGTAAACATTGTATTGAAAAATATCTGCTTATAAAACCAAAACGGAGCTTCCTAACAGAAAGGTCGTAAATGTGTGCATTCAACTTACAGAGATAAACTGATGTGTGTTTGCAGGAGTTTCTAAACCCTTTCTGGGAAGAAGCAGAAAACGCATTTTTCTACCAAATCCAAGTATTAAAGAAATAGCTGTAAATTATTGTCTCAATCACAAAACGAACGTATCATCCAGACTGCTCTGTTGTGTGTTCGCTTAACTAAGGAAGATGAATCTGCATTTAGATTCAGTGAGTGAGAAGCACGTTTCTTCTAGAAGCTGCGTTTTAAGATTCCAGAGTGAAAGAAAATAAACGCTGTATTGAAAAATATCTGCTTCTAAAACCAAAACAAAGCTACCTAACAGAACGGTAGTCAATTTGTGCTTTCAATTCACAGCATTCGACTGATGTGTATTTCCTGTAGTATGTAAACACTTTCTGTGAAAAAGCGGAAAAGGCATTTTTCCAACCAAATCCAAGCATTTAAGGAATAGCTGTAAATTTCCATCTATAACACAGAACGAACGTATCTTTCATACTGTTCTGCTTTTGGTTTGCTTACCTAAGGGTGTTGAATCTGCGTTTAGATTCAGAGAGTGAGAAGTACGTTTCTTTGGAAGCTGCATTTTGATATTCCAGAGTGAGTGAGAGTAAACCCTGTATTGAGAAATACCTGCTTCTAATAACAAAACAAAGCTACCTAACAAAACGCTCTTCAATGTGTGCATTCATCTTACACAGTTAAAGTAATGTGTGTTTGCAGTGGTTTGTGAACTCTTTCTGTAAAGAAGCAGAAAACGCATTTCTCCAGCCAAATCTAAGCATTTAAGAAATAGATGTAAATCTTTGTCTATTAAAAAAAACCGAACGTATTTTTCAGACTGCTCTGTTGTGTGTTCGCTTAAATAAGGGAGATAAACCTGCATTTAGATTCAGAGAGTGAGAAGCACATTTCTTCTTGAAGCTGCGTTTTGATATTCCAGAGTGAAAGGAAATAAATGCTGTATTGAGAAATATGTACTTCTAAAACCAAAACGGAGCTACCGAACAAAACGGTCTACAATGTGTGCATTCAACTCACAGAGTTTAACTGATGTTTATTTGCAGTAGTTTGTAAACCCTTTTGTGCAGAAGCGGAAAACGCATTGTTCCAGCCAAATCTAAGCATTTAAGAAATAGCTTTAGATCTCCGTCTGAAACACAAAACAAACGTATCTTTCAGACTGCTCTGCTCTTTGTTCCCTTAACTAAAGGACTTGAACCTGCGATTAGATTCATAGAGTGAGAAGCACGTTTTTTCCAGAAGCTGCGTTTTGATATTCCAAAGTGAATGGGAGAAAAGCTGTATTAAGAAATATCTGCTTCTATAACCAACACGGAGCTACCTAACAGAACGGTCTTCAATGTGTGCGTTCAACTTACAGAGTTAAGCTGATGTGTGTTTGCAGGAGTTTGTAAACCCTTTCTGTGAAGAAGCGGAAAACGCAGTTTCCAGCCAAATCCAAGCATTTCAGAAATAGCTGTAAATCTCCGTCTAAAACAGAAAACGAACGTATCCTTTAGACTGCTCTGCTGTGTGTTCGCTTACCTTAGATAGTTGAATCTGCGTTTAGATTTAGAGAGTGAGAAGAACGTTTCTTCTAGGAGGTGCGTTTTGATATTTCAGAGTGAATGACAGTAAACGCTGTATTGAGAAATATCTGCTTCTAAAACCAAAACGGAGCTACCTAACTGAACGGTGTTCAATGTGTGCATTCAACTTACAGAGTTAAACTGATGTGTGTTTGCAGGAGTTTTTAAATCCCTTTTGTGAAGAATCGAATAACGCATATTTCCAGCCATTTCCAAGCATTTCAGAAAGAGCTGTAAATCTTTGTCTAAAACCCAAAACGAACGCATCTTTCAGACTGCTCTGCTGTGTGTTCGCTTACTAAGGGAGTTGAATCTGCGTGTAGATTTAGAAAGTGAGAAGCACGTTTCTTCAAGGAGCTGCGTTTTGATATTTCAGAGTGAATGGGAGTAAATGTTGTATTGAGAAATATCTGCTTCTAAAACCAAAACGGAGCTACCTAACCAAACGGTCTCCAATGTGTAAATTCAACTTACAGAGTTAAACTGATGTGTGTTTGCAGTAGTTTGTAAACTCTTTCTGTGAAAAAGCGGAAAATGCATTTTTCCAGGCAAATTCAAGCATTTCAGAAAGAGCTGTAAATCTTTGTCATAAAAACAAAGTAAACATATCCTTCAGACTGCTCTTCTGTGTGTTCGCTTACCTAAGAAGGTTGAATTTGCATTTAGATTCAGAGAGTGAGAAGCACGTTTCTTCTAGGAGCTGCGTTTTGATATTCCAGAGTGAATGGGAGTAAACGCCGTATTGAGAAATATCTGCTTCTAAAACCAAAACAGAGCCAAATAAAAGAACGGTACTCAATGGGTGCATTCAACTTACAAAGTTAAACTGACATGTGTTTGCAGTAGTTTGTAAACCCTTTCTGTGAAGAAGCAGAAAACGCATGTTTTTCAGCCAAATCCAAGCATTTCAGAAATAGCTGTAAATCTTTGTTTAAAACTAAAAACGAATGTATCCCTCAGACAGCTGTGCTGTGTGTTCGCTTACCTAAGGGAGTTGAATTTGTGTTTAGATTGCGAGAGTGAGAATCACGTTTCCTCTAGGAGTTGCGTTTTGATATTTCAGAGTGAATAAAAGTAAACGCTGTATTGAGTAATATCTGCTTCTAAAACCATAACAAAGCTACCTAACAGAACCGTCTTCCGTGTGTGCATTCAACTTACAGAGGGAAACTGATGCGTTTGCAGTAGTTTTTAAGCTATTTCTGTGAAGAATCAAAAAACGCATTTTTCCAGCCAAATTTAAGCATTTAAGAAATAGCTGTAAATCTGCGTCTAAAACATAAAACGAACGTATTATTCAGACTACTATGCTGTGTGTTCACTTAACTAAGGGAGTCGAATCGGCGTTTAAATTCAGAGTAAGAAGCACGTTTCTTCTAGGAGCTGCGTTTTGATATTCCAAAGTGAATGGGGGTATACGCTGTATTGAGAAATATCTGCTTCTAAAACCAAAACGGAGTTACATAACAGAACGGTCTTCAATGTGTGCATTCAACCTACAAACTACATTGATGTGTGTTTGCCGTAGTTTGTAAACCTTTTCTGTTAAGTAGCAGAAAACGCATTATTTCAGCCAAATCTGAGCATTTCAGAAATAGCTGTAAATCTCCGTCAAAACACAAATCAAACGTATCTTTGATACTGCTCTGCTGTGTGTTCGCTTACCTGAGGAAGTTGAATCTGCGTTTAGATTCAGAAAGTGAAAAGCACGTTTCTTCTAGGAGCTGCGTTTTGATATTCCAGAGTGAATGGAAGTAAATGCTGTATGGAAAAATATCTGCTTCTAAAACCAAAACGGAGCTACATAACAGAACAGTCTTCAATATGTGCATTCAATTTATACAGTCAAACCTATGTGGGTTTGCAGTAGTTTGTAAATCCTTTCTGTGAAGAAGAGGAAAACGCATTTCTTCAGCCAAAGCCAAGCATTTAAGAAATAGCTGGCAATCTCCGTCTAAAACAAAAAACAAACCTATCCTTCAGACTGCTCTGCTGTGCGTTTGCTTACCTAAGGGAGTTGAATCTGCATTTAGATTCAGAGAGTGAGAAGCACATTTTTCTAGGGGCTGCGTTTTGATATTCCAGCGTGAATGAGAATAAATGTGGTATTGAGAAATATCTGCTTCTAAAACCAAAACGGAGCTGCCTGCCAGAGCGGTCTTTAATGTGTGCATTAAACTTATATAGTTCAACTTATGTGTGTCTGCAGTAGTTTGTAAACCCTTTCTGTGAAGTAGCAAAAACTGCATTTTTCCAGCCAAATCCAATCATTTGATAAATAGCTGGAAATTTCCGTCTAAATCACAAAACGAAAATATCCTTCAGACTGCTCTGCTGTGTGTTCGCTTACCTAAGGAAGTTGAATCTGCGTTTAAATTCAGAAAGTGAAAAGCACGTTTATTCTAGGAGCTGCGTTTTGATATTTCAGAGTGAATGGGAGTAAATGTTGTATTGAAAAATATCTGCTTCTAAAACCAAAATGGAGATACCCAACAGATCGGTCTTCAATGTGTGCTTTCAACTTACATAGTTCAACTGATGTGTGTTTGCAGTAGTTTGTAAACCCTGTCTCTGAACAAGTGGAAAACGCTTTGTTCCAGCCAATACAAGCATTTCAGAAATAGCTGTCAACCTCTGTCTAAACCACAAAAGGATTGTATTTTTCAGGCTGCTCTGCTTTGTGTTCGCTTACCTAAAATAGTTGAATCTGCGTTTAGATTCAGAGAGTGAGAAGCATGCTTCTTCAAGGAGCTGGGTTTTGATATTCCAGAGTGAATGGGAGTAAACGGTGTATTGAGAAATATCTGCTTCTATAACCAAAACGGAGCTACCTAACAGAACGGTCTTCAATCTGTGCATTCTACTTACACAGTTAGACTGATGAGTGTTTGCAGTAGTTTCTAAACCCTTTCTGTGAAGAAGCGAACAACGCATATTTCCAGCCAAATCCAATCATTTAAGAAATAGCTCTAAATCTCTGTCGAAGATAGAAAATGATCATACCCTTCATACTGCTCTGCTGTGTGTTCGATTACCCAAGGTAGCTGAATCTGCATTTACATTCAGAGAGTGAGAAGCATGTTATTTCTATGAGCTGCGTTTTTATATTCCAAAGTGAATGGGAGTAAATGCTGTATTGAGAAATATCTGCTTTTAAAACCAAAACGGAGCTACCTAACAGAACGGTCTTCAATGTGGGCATTCAACTTAGAAAGATAAACTGCTGTGTGTTTGCAGTAGTTTGTAAAGCCTTTCTTGAAAGAGAAGAAAACGCATTATTACAGCCAAATCCAAGCATTTCAGAAATAGCTGTAAATCTCCGTCTAAAACACAAAACAAACGTATCCGTCAGACTGCTCTGCTGTGTGTTCGCTTACCTAAAAAAGTTGAATCTGCCTTTAGATTCAAAGCGTCAGAAGCATGTTTCTTCTAGGAGCTGGGTTTTGATATTCCAGAGTGAATGGGAGTAAATGCTGTATTGAGAAATATCTGCTTTTAAATAAAGACCGAGCTAACTAACAGAAAGGTCTTCAATGTGTGCATTCAATTTACCGAGTTAAACTGATGTGTGTTTGAAGTAGTTTGTTAACCCATTCTGTAAAAAGCGGAAAAGGCATTTTTCCAGCCAAATTCAAGTATTTCAGAAATAGCTATAAATCTCCGACTAAAACAAAAAACAAACGTATCCTTTAGACTGCTCTGCTGTGCGTTCGCTTACCTAAGAAAGTTCAATCAGAATTTAGATTCAGGAAGTGAAAAGCACGTTTCTTCTAGGAGCTGCGTTTTGATATTCCAGAATAAATGAGAGTAAACTCTGTATTGAGAAATATCTGCTTCAAAAACAAAACGGAACTACCTAACAGAACGGTCTTCAATGTGTGCATTCAACTTACAGAGTTAAACTGATATGTGTTTGCAGGAGTTTTTAAACCCTCTCTGTGAAGAAGCGGAAAATGCAATTTTCCAGACAAATCCAAGCATTTTAGAAATAGCTGCAAATCTCCGTCTAAAACACAAAACAAACGTAATCTTCAAACTACTCTGCTGTGTGTCCGCTTACCTAAGAGAGTTGAATCTGCCTTTAGGTTAAGAGAGTAAGGAGTACGTTTCTTCTAGGAGCTGGGTTTTGATATTCCACAATGAATGGGAGTAAACGCTGTATTGAGAAATATCTGCTTCTAAAACCAAAACAAAGCAACCTAACCGAACGGCTTTCAATGTGTGCGTTCAACTTACAGAGTTTAACTGATGTGTGTTGGCAGGAGTTTGTAAACCCTTTCTGTGAAGAAGCAGAAAACGCATTTTCCCAGTCAAATCCAAGCATTTCAGAAATAGCTGTAAATCTTCGTCTAAAACACAAAATGGATGTATCTTTCAGACTGCTCTGCTGTGTGTTTGCTTACCTAAGGGAGTTGAATCTGCCTTTAGATTCAGAGAGTGAGAAGCACATTTTCTTTAGGAGCTGCGTTTTGATATTCCAGAGTGAATGGGAGTAAACGCGGTATTGAGAAATATCTGCTTCTGAAACCAAAACGGAGCAACCTAACAGAACGGCATTCAATGTGTGCGTTCAACTTACGGAGTTAAACTGATGTGTGTTTGCAGGAGTTTGTAAACCCTTTCTGTGAAGAAGCAGAATACGCGTTTTCCCAGCCAAATCCAAGCATTTCAGAAGTAGCTGTAGGGGAGGACTCACGATGGCGCTGTGAGCACAACCCAGGATTGAAGCTCTCGCTGGACGCATGGAGAGGGTGATTTGGGGAAGCATTTCCAGAGGGATCTTAGTTGCCCACACAACGGGGAAATTCCCAGGTATAAAAGAGACGTGGGACACCAGGCAGAGGTCTCAGCTTGTGCCGCCGGCAGCCCGTGTGGGTCCAGCCTGTGCCAGTGCGCAGAGGTTCTCCACAGTGCTCCATACAATAGCGCACTGTTACAGGTCCCCTGTTGAACCGGCAAACTGAGACCCGAGAGGGCTGAACTTGAGACTGAACGGGTCTTGAACTGTCATCCAGCCCAGGAAATCCCAGGGACTCAGTGTTTGGGGGAGCGCAGTGCGACAAACTTGTAGGAGCTCAAGCTCAGCACTTGAGCTCCTACAAAGTACAGACTGTCTCCTCAAGCAACTTCCTGACCACTCAATATCCATAAGACTGACATTTGGCAGACATCATCCTGGGACAAAGATAGCAGAAAAAGAAACTGGTAGCATCCCTCGCTGTTCTGCAGCCTCTATAGGTACACCCCAGACAAGCAGGGCCTGGAGTGGACCTCAGCAGTTGTACAGCGAAGGGGCTAGACTGGTAGAAGAAAAACCAAGTAACAGAAATACTCCATCATCAACAATCTGGGTGTCCACTCAGAGATCCAATCGAAAAGTCAGCAACTACACAGACGACAGGTGGATAAATCCACAAAGATGGGAAGATATCAGCGCAAAAAGGAGGAAAACACCCGAAACCAGAACACCTCGCCACCTAGAAAGGACCAAAACTCCTCACCAGCAAGGGAACAAAGCTGGATGGAGAATGACTGTGACGAAATGACGGAATTAGACTTCAGAAGGTGGATAATGAGAAACTTTTGTGAGCTAAAAGAACATGTTTCAGCTTTCGGACTCAAGATGGCGATGTGAGAACATCCCAGGATTGGAGCCCGCGTTGAATTCGCAAACGGTGAGTCAGTGCTGCATTTCCAGACTGATCTTTGTTGCCCACAGAACGGGGAAACTCCCAAGTATAAAAAGACACGGGACGCCAGGCAGACCTACTGCCTGGCGAAGCCGGCAGCCGGGGCGGTGGCGGCCGGCCCTACCCAGCAATCCCCACAGGGCGCGCTTGTCCGGGTGCCTTGTTGAACCGGCAACCTGAGACTTGAGAGGGCTGGACTTGAGACTGAACGAGACTTGCACAGTAGCCCAGCCCAGGTGATTGCAGGGACAGATCGTTTGGGATACCCAGTGGGACGAACAAAACCGCGATGTCAAACTATCCTGGGCAGACGGTCCGAGACTTAGCATCAAAATGGCAGTATCAAATTCACACATAACAATATTAACCCTAAATGTAAATGGACTAAATGCACCAATCAAAAGACACAGACTGGCAAATTGGATAAAAATCCAAAACCCATCAGTGTGCTGTATCCAGGAAACCCATCTCACATGCAAGGATACACAAAGGCTCAAAATAAAGGGATGGAGGAAGATTTACCAAGCTAATGGAGAGCAAAAAAAAGCAGGAGTTGCAATTCTGATCTCTGATAAAATAGACTTTAAAGCAACAAAGATCAAAAGAGACAAAGAAGGCCATTACATAATGGTAAAAGTATCGATACAACAAGAAGAGCTAACGATCCTAAACATATATGGACCCAACACAGGAGCACCCAGATACATAAGGCAAGTTCTTAATGACTTACAGAAGGACTTAGACTCCCACACAATAATAGTAAGAGACTTTAACACTCCACTGTCAATACTAGACAGATCAACCAGAGAGAAAATCAACAAGGATACCCAGGGCTTGAACTCAGACCTGGAGCAAGCAAACCTGGTGGACATTTACAGAACTCTCCACCCCAAATCCACAGAATACACATTCTTCTCAGCACCACATCACACCTACTCTAAAATTGACCACATAATTGGAAGTAAAGCACTGCTCAACAAATGAAAAACAACTGAAATCATAACAAACAGCCTCTCAGACCATAGTGCAATCAAGTTAGAACTCAGAATTCAGAAACCGACCCAGAACCGCACAGCTTCATGGAAACTGAACAACTGGCTCTTGAATGTTGACTGGGTAAACAACGAAATGAAGGCAGAAATAAAGAAGTTCTTCGAAACCAATGAGAATGAAGACACAACGTGCCAGAACCTCTGGGACACATTTAAAGCAGTCTCTAGAGGAAAGTATATAGCAATAAGTGCCCATATGAGGAGAATGGAGAGATCCAAAATTGACACCCTATCGTCAAAATTGAAAGAGCTAGAGGAGCAAGATCAAAAAAACTCAAAACCCAGCAGAAGACAAGAAATTACTAAGATCAGAGCTGAGCTGAAGGAGATTGAGACACGAAAAACCCTTCAAAAAATCAATAAATCCAAGAGCTGGTTTTTTGAAAAGATCAACAAAATAGACAGACCACTAGCCAGATTGATTAAAAATAAAAGAGAGAACAACCAAATAGATGCAATAAAAAATGATAAAGGGGAAATCACCACAGATTCCACAGAAATTCAAACCATCATCAGAGAATATTACAAACAACTCTATGCACATAAACTAGTAAACCTGGAAAAAATGGATAAATTCCTGGACTCCTGTGTCCTCCCAAGCCTAAACCAGGAGGAAGCTGAAACTATGAATAGACCAATAACAAGGTCTGAAGTTGAGGCAGCAATTAAGAGCCTACCTCACAAAAAAAGCCCAGGTCCAGATGGGTTCACAGCCGAATTCTACCAGACACACAAGGAGGAGCTGGTACCATTCCTTCTAAAACTATTTCAAACAATCCACAAAGAGGGAATCCTTCCCAAATCATTTTATGAGACCAACATCATCCTGATACCAAAACCCGGCAGAGACCCAACGAGAAAAGAAAACTTCAGGCCAATATCCATGATGAACATAGATGCAAAAATCTTCAATAAAATATTGGCAAGCCGATTGCAACAGCAAATCAAAAAACTTATTCATCATGATCAAGTAGGATTCATCCCGGGGATGCAAGGCTGGTTCAACATATGCAAGTCTATCAACGTAATTCACCACATAAACAGAACCAAAAACAAAAACCACATGATTATCTCAATTGACGCAGAGAAGGCATTTGACAAAATTCAACAGCCCTTTATGCTAAAAACCCTCAATAAACTCGGTATCGATGGAACGTATCTCAAAGTAATAAAAGCTATTTATGACAAACCAACAGCCAATATCATACTGAATGGGCAAAAACTGGAAGCATTCCCTTTGAAATCTGGTACTAGACAAGGATGCCCTCTGTCACCACTCCTATTCAATATAGTACTGGAAGTTCTAGACAGAGCAATCAGGCAAGAAAAAGAAATAAAGGGTATTCAAATAGGAAAGGTGGAAGCCAAATTGTCTCTATTTGCAGACGACATGATAGTATATCTAGAAGACCCCATCGCCTCAGCCCAAAAACTCCTGAAACTGATAAACAACTTCAGCAAAGTCTCAGGACATAAAATCAATGTGCAAAAATCACAAGCATTCGTCTACACCAATAACAGACTTAAAGAAAGCCAAATCAAGAGCGAACTGCCATTCGCAATTGCTACAAAAAGAATAAAATACCTTGGAATACAACTCACAAGGAACGTAAGGGACCTCTTCAAGGAGAACTACAAACCACTGCTCAACGAAATCAGAGAGGACACTAACAGATGGAGAAACATTCCATGTTCATGGTTAGGAAGAATTAATATCGTGAAAATGGCTATACTGCCCAAAGTAATTTACAGAATCAACGCTATCCCCATCAAGCTACCATTGACTTTCTTCACAGAACTGGAAAAAACCACCATGAACTTCATATGGAACCAAAAGGGAGCCCGCATAGCCAAGTCAATTCTAAGCAAAAAGAACACAGCGGGGGGCATCACACTACCGGATTTCAAACTATACTACAAGGCTACAGTAATCAAAACAGCATGGTACTGGTACCAAAACAGAGATATAGACCAATGGAACAAAACAGAGGCACCAGAGGCAACACAACATACATACAACTATACAATCTTTGATAAACCTGACAAAAACAAGCAATGGGGCAAGGATACCATGTTTAACAAATGGTGTTGGGAAAACTGGCTAGCCATGTGCAGAAAGCAGAAACTGGACCCCTTCCTGACACCTTACACTAAAATTAACTCCAGATGGATTAAAGACTTAAACATAGGACCTGGCACCATAAAAACCCTAGAAGGAAATCTAGGCAAAACTATCCAGGACATAGGAGTAGGCAAGGACTTCATGAACAAAACACCAAGAGCATTGGCAACAAAAGCCAAAATAGACAAATGGGACCTAATGAAACTCCACAGCTTCTGCACGGCAAAAGAAACAGTCACTAGAGTGGATCGGCAACCAACAGAATGGGAAAAAATTTTCGCAGTCTACCCATCTGACAAAGGGCTGATATCCAGAATTTACAAACAACTCAAGCAGATTTACAGGAAAAAAACAAACAAGCCCATTCAAAAGTGGGCAAAGGATATGAACAGATACTTTACGAAAGAAGACATATATGAGGCCAACAATCATATGAAAAAATGCTCATCGTCACTGGTCATCAGAGAGATGCAAATCAAAACCACATTGAGATACCATCTCACGCCAGTTAGAATGGCGATCATTAAAAAATGCTGGAGAGGATGTGGTGAGAAAGGAACACTTTTACACTGTTGGTGGGAGTGTCAATTAGTTCAACCATTGTGGAAGACAGTGTGGCGATTCCTAAAGGCCTTAGAAATAGAAATTCCATTTGACCCAGCAATCCCATTACTGGGTATATATCCAAAAGACTATAAATCGTTCTACTATAAGGACACATGTACACGAATGTTCATTGCAGCACTGTTTACAATAGCAAAGACCTGGAATCAACCCAAATGCCCATTGATAATAGACTGGATTGGAAAAATGTGGCACATATACACCATGGAATATTATGCAGCAATCAGCAATGATGAGTTCGTGTCGTTTGTAGGGACATGGATGAATCTGGAAAACATCATCCTCAGCAAACTGACACAAGAACAGAAAATGAAACACCGCATATCCTCACTCATAGGTGGGTGATGAAAAATGAGAACACATGGACACAGAAAGGGGAGTACTAAACACTGGGGTCTATTGGGGGGAAAAGGGGAGGGCCAGTGGGAGGGGGAGGTGGGGAGGGATAGACTGGGGAGAAATGCCAAATGTGGGTGAAGGGGAGAAGAAAAGCAAAGCACACTGCCATGTGTGTACCTACGCAACTCTCTTGCATGCTCTGCTCATGTACCCCAAAACCTATAATCCAATAAAAAATTAAAAAAAAAAAAGAACATGTTTCAAATCAACGCAAAGAAACTAAGAACCTTGAAAAAAGATTTGAATAATTGATAACAAGAATGGATACTTTAGAGAGGAATATGAATGAATTAAAGCAACTGAAAAACACAATACGAGAACTTCGCGAAACATGCACAAGTTTCAATAGCCGAATTAACCAAGCAGAAGAAAGAATATCAGAAGTCGAGGATCAAGTCAATGAAATAAAACGAGAAACCAAGATAAGAGAAAAAAGCACAAAAAGGAATGAACAAAGTCTCCAAGAAATGTGGGATTATGTGAAAAGACCTAACCTACGTTTGATAGGTGTACCAGAATGTGATGAAGAGAATGAATCCAAGCTGGAAAATACTCTTCAGTACATTATCCACGAAAATTTCCCCCACCTAGCAAGACAGGCCAACACTCTAGTGCAGGAAATACAGAGAACACCACAAAGATATTCTGCAAGAAGAGCCACCCCAAGGCACATAATCGTCAGATTCAACAAGGTTGAAATAAAGTAGAAAATACTAAGGGCAGCCAGAGAGAAAGGTCGGGTCACCCACAAAGGGAAGCCCATCAGACTCACAGCAGATCTCTCGGCAGAAACTCTACAAGCCAGAACAGAGTGGGGGCCAATATTCAACATCTTTAAAGAAAAGATAACTTTCAACCCAGAATTTCATATCCAGCAAAACTGAGCTTCAGAAGTGAAAGAAAAATAAAATCCTTTGCAAACGAGCAAGTACTCAGAGATTTTGTCACCACCAGCCCTGCTTTACAAGAGTTTTTGAAAGAGGCACTACACGTAGAAAGGAACAACCAGTACCAGCCATTCCAAAATCACACTAAATGCTAAAGAGCATCAAATTAATGAAGAATCTACATCAACTAACGGCCAAAACAGCCAGCTAGCATCAAAATGGCAGTATCAAATTCACACATAACAATATTAACCCTAAATGTAAATGGACTAAATGCACCAATCAAAAGACACAGACGGGCAAACTGGATAAAAAGCCAAAACCCAGAAGTGTGCTGTATCCAGGAAACCCATCTCACATGCAAGAATACACAAAAGCTCAAAATAAAGGGATGAAGGAAGATTTACCAAGCAAATGGAGAGCAAAAGAAAGCAGGAGTTGCAATCCTCATCTCTGATAAAATAGACTTTAAAGCAACAAAGATCAAAAGAGACAAAGAAGGCCATTACATAATGGTGAAATGATCGATACAAGACGAAGAGCTAACGATCCTAAACTTATATGGACCCAACACAGGAGCTCCCAGATACATAAGGCAAGTTCTTAACGACCTACAAAGAGACTTAGACTCCCACACAATAATAGGGGGAGACTTTAACACTCCATTGTCAATTTTACACAGATCAACCAGACAGAAAATCAACAAGGATATTTAGGGCTTGAACTCAGACCTGGAGCAAGCAAACCTGATAGACATTTACAGAACTCTCCACCACAAATCCACAGAATACACATTCTTCTCAGCACCAAATCACACCTACTCTAAAATTGACCACATAATTGGAAGTAAAGCACTGCTCAACAAATGAAAAACAACTGAAATCATAACAAACACCCTCCCAGACCATACTGCAATCAAGTTAGAACTCAGAATACAGAAACCAACCCAGAACCACAAAGCTTCATGGAAACTGAACAACTGGCTCTTGAATGTTGACTGGGTAAACAATGAAATGAAGGCAGAAATAAAGAAGTTCTTTGAAACCAATGAGAACAAAGACACAACATGCCAGAATCTCTGGGACACATTTAAAGCAGTCTCTAGAGGAAAGTATATAGCAATAAGTGCCCATATGAAGAGAATGGAGAGATCCAAAATTGACACCCTATCGTCAAAATTGAAAGAGCTAGAGGAGCAAGATCAAAAAAACTCAAAACCCAGCAGAAGACAAGAAATAACTAAGATCAGAGCTGAACTGAAGGAGAATAAGACACGAAAAACCCTCCAAAAAATCAATAAATCCAAGAGCTGGTTTTTTTAAAAGATCAACAAAATAGACAAACCACTAGCCAGATTGATTAAAAAGAAAAAAGAGAACAACCAAATAGATGCAATAAAAAATGATAAAGGGGAAATCACCACAGATTCCACAGAAATTCAAACCATGATCAGAGAATATTACAAATAACTCTATGCACATAAACTAGTAAACCTGGAAGAAATGGATAAATTCCTGGATTCCTGTGTCCTCCCAAGCCTAAACCAGGAGGAAGCTGAAACTATGAATAGACCAGTAGAAAGGTCAGAAGTCGAGGCAGCAATTAAAAGCCTACCACACAATAAAAGCCCAGGTCCAGACGGGTTCAGAGCCGAATTCTACCAGACACACAAAGAGGAGCTGGTACATTGCTTCTGAAACTATTCCAAATAATCCAAATAAAAGGAATCCTACACAAATCATTCAACGAGACCAATATCATCCTGATACCAAAACCTGGCAGAAACCCAACAAGAAAAGAAAACTTCAGGCCAATATCCATGATGAACATAGATGCAAAAATCTTCAATAAAATATTGGCAAGCCGATTGCAACAGCAAATCAAAAAACTTATTCATCATGATCAAGTAGGATTCATCCCGGGGATGCAAGGCTGGTTCAACATACGCAAGTCTATCAACGTAATTCACCACATAAACAGAACCAAAAACAAAAACCACATGATTATCTCAATTGATGCAGAGAAGGCATTTGACAAAATTCAACAGCCCTTTATGCTAACAACCCTCAATAAACTCGGTATCGATGGAACTTATCTCAAAATAATAAAAGCTATTTATGACAAACCAACAGCCAATATCATACTGAATGGGCAAAAACTGGAAGGATTCCCTTTGAAATACGGCACTAGACAAGGATGCCCTCTGTCACCACTCCTATTCAATATAGTACTGGAAGTTCTAGCCAGAGCAATCAGGCAAGACAAAGAAATAAAGGGTATTCAAATAGGAAAGGTGGAAGCCAAATTGTCTCTATTTGCAGACGACATGATAGTATACCTAGATGGCCCCATCGCCTCAGCCCAAAAACTCCTGAAACTGATAAGCAACTTCAGCAAAGTCTCAGGATATAAAATCAATGTGCAAAAATCACAAGCCTCCTCTTCACCAATAACAGACTTAAAGAGAGCCAAACCAAGAAAGAACTGCCATTCACAATTGCTACAAAAACAATAAAATGCCTTGGAACACAACTCACAAGGAACATAAGGGACCTCTTCAGGGAAAACTACAAACCACTGCTCAACGAAATCAGAGAGTACACATACAGATGGAGAAACATTCCATGTCCATGGATAGGAAGAAATAATATCGTAAAAATGGCTATACTGCCCAAAGTAATTTACAGAATCAATGCTATCCCGATCAAGTTACCATTGACTTTCTTCACAGAACTGGAAAAAAACACCATGAACTTCATATGGAACCAAATAGAGCCCGCATAGTCGAGTCCATTCTAAGCAAAAGGAACACAGCGGGGGGCATCACACTACCGGATTTCAAACTATACTACAAGGCTACAGTAATCAAAACAGCATGGTACTGGTACCAAAACAGAGATATAGATCAATGGAACAGAACAGAGGCATCAGAGGCAACACAACATAGCTACAACCATACAATCTTTGATAAACCTGACAAAAGCAAGCAATGGGGAAAGGATTCCCTGTTCAACAAATGGTGCTGGGAAAACTGGTTAGCCATATGCAGAAAGCCGAAACTGGACCCCTTCCTGACACCTTACACCAAAATTAACTCCAGATGGATTAAAGACTTAAACATAAGACCCGGCACGATAAAAACCCTAGAAGGAAATCTGGGCAAAACTATCCAGGACATAGGAGTAGGCAAGGACTTCATGAACAAAACACCAAAAGCATTGGCAACAAAAGCCAAAATAGACAAATGGGAACTAATCAAACTCCACAGCTTCTGCACAGCAAAAGAAACAGTCTCTAGTGTGAATCGGCAACCAAGAGAATGGGAAAAAATTTTTGCAGTTTACCCATCTGACGAAGGGCTGATATCCAGAATTTACAAAGAACGCAAACAGATTTACAGGAAAAATCAAACAAGCTCATTCAAAAGTGGGCAAAGGATATGAACAGACACTTTACGAAAGAAGACATATATGAAGCCAACAATCATATGAAAAATTGCTCATCATGATTAGTCATCAGAGAGATGCAAATCAAAACCACATTGAGATACCATCTCACGCAAGTTAGAATGGCGACCATTAAAAAATCTGGAGACAACAAATGCTGGAGAGAATGTGGAGAAAAAGGAACACTTTTACACTGTTGGTGGGAGTGTAAATTAGTCCAACCATTGTGGAAGACAGTGTGGTGATTCCTCAAGGCCTTAGAAATAGAAATTCCGTTTGACCCAGCAATCCCATTACTGGGTATATATCCAAAGGACTATAAATCGTTCTACTACAAAAACACATGCACACGAATGTTCATTGCAGCACTGTTTACAATAGCAAAGACCTGGAATCAACCCAAATGCCCATCGATGATAGACTGGATTGGGAAAATGTGGTACATATAAACCATGGCATATAATGAACCAATATGAAATGATGAGTTCGTGTCGTTTGTAGGAACATAAATGAATCTTGAGAACATTATTCTCAGCCAACTGACACAAGAACAGAAAATGAAACACCGCATATTCTCAATCATAGGCGGGTGATGAAAATTGGGAACACATGAACAAAAGAGGGGAGCACTAAACACTGGGGTCTAAAGGGAAGAAAAGAAAAGGGCCAGTGGGAGGGAGTGGTGGGGAGGGATTGCCCGGGAAGGAATGCCAAATTTGGGTAAAGGGGAGAAAGCAAACAAAGCACAGTATCATGTGAGTACCTATGCAACTGTATTGCATGCTCTGCACATGTAACCCAAAACCTAAAATGCAATTTAAAAAAAAATAGCTTTAAATCTCCGTCTAAAACACAAAACGAACGTATCCTTTAGACTGCTCTGCTGTGTCTTCGCTTACCTAAGGGAGTTGAATCTGCCTTCACATTCAAAGAGTGAGAAGCACGTTTCCCCTAGGAGCTGCGTTTTGATATTCCAGAGTGAATGGGAGTAAACGCTGTATTGAGAAATATCTGCTTCTGAAACCAAACCGGAGCAACCTAACAGTATGGCCTTTAATGTGTGCGTTCACCTTACAGAGTTAAACAAATGTCTAGTTGCAAGAGTTTGTAAACCCTTTCTGTGAAGAAGGGGAAAACGCATTTTTCCAGCCAAATACAAGCATTTCAGAAATAGCTGTAAATCGCCGTCTAAAACACAAAACGAACGTATCCTTCAGACTGCTCTGCTGTGTGTTCGCTTACCTAAGGGAGTTGAATCTGCCTACAGATTCAGAGAGTGAGAAGCACGTTTCTTCTAGGAGCTGCGTTTTGATATTCCAGAGTGAATGAAGGTAAACGCGGTATTGATAAATATCTGCTTCTGAAACCAAAACGGAGAAATCTAACAGAACGGCCTTCAATGTGTGCATTCAACTTACAGAGTTAAACTGATGTGTGTTTGCAGGAGTTTGTAAACCCTTTTTGTGAAGAAACGGAAAACGCATTTTTTCAGCCAAATAGAAGCATTTCAGAAATCGCTGTAAATCTCCGTCTAAAAACAAAAGGAACGTAACCTTCAGACTGCTCTGCCATGTGTTAGCTTACTGAGAAACTTGAAACTTTCTCTAGATTCAGAGAGTGAGAAGCGCGTTTCTTCTAGGAGCTGCGTCTTGATATTCCACACTGATGGGAGTAAACGCTGTATTGAGAAATATCTGCTTCTGAAACCACAACGGAGCAACCTAACAGTCGCCTTCAATGTGTGCGTTTAACTTACAGAGTTAAACTGATGTGTGTTTTAAGGAGTTGTAATCCCTTTCTGTGAAGAAGCAGAAAATGCACTTTTTCAGCCAAATTTAAGCATTTCAGAAATAGCTGTAAATCTCAATATTAAGCACAAAACGAACGTATCCTTCAGACTTCTCTGCTGTGTGTTTGCTTACCTATGGGAGTCGAATCTGCCTATAGATTCAGAGAGTCAGAAGCGCGTTTCTTCTAGGAGCTCCGTTTTGATATTCCAGAGTGAATGGGAGTAAACACTTTATTGAGAAATATCTGCTTCTGAAACCAAAATGGAGAAACCTAACAAAATGGCCTTCAATGTGTGCTTTCAACCTACAGAGGTAAACTGATGTGTGTTTGCAGGAGTTTGTAATTTGTTTCTGTGAAGAAGGGGAAAACGAATTTTTCGAGCCAAATCCAAGCATGTCAGAAATAGCTGTAAATCTCCGTCTAAAACACAAAACGAATGTATCCTTCAGACTGCTCTGCTGTCTGTACACTTACTAAAGGAAGTTGAATCTGCCTTTAGATTCAGAGAGTGAGAAGCGCCTTTTTTTAGGAGCTGAGTTTTAATATACAAGAGTGAATGGCAGTAAACGCTGTTTTGAGAAACATCTGCTTCTGTAACCAAAACGGAGCAATCTAACAGAACGGCGTCCAATGTGTGCGATCAACTTACAGAGTTAAACTGATGTGTTTGCAGCAGTTGTAAACCCTTTGTGTGAAGAAGCGAAAAATGCAATTATCCAGCCAAAACCAAGCATCTCAGAAATAGCTGTAAATCTCCGTTTGAAACACAAAACGAACTTATCATTTCGACAGCTCTGCTGTGTGTTCGCTTACCTAAGAAAGTTGAATCTGCCTTTAGATTTAGAGAGTGAAAAGCGTGTTTCTTTTTGAAGCTGCATTTTGATATTCCAGAGTGAATGGGAGTAAACGCTGTATTGAGAAATATCTGCGTATGAAACCAAAATGGAGACACCTAACCAAATGAACTTTAATGTGTGTGTTCAACTTACAGAGTTAACCTGATGTGTGTTTGCAGGATTTTGTAACTTCTTTCTGTGAAGAGGGCGAAAAACGCATTTTCCCAGCCAAATCCAAAAATTTCACAAATAGCTGTAAATCTCCATCTAAAACACAAGACGAATGTATTCTTCCATCTGCTCTGCAGTGTGTTCGCTTACCTAAGGAAGTTGAATCTGCCTTTAGATTCAGAGACTGAGGAGCGTGTTTCTTCCAGGAGCTGCGTTTTGATATTTCACAGTGAATGGCAGCAAACGCGGTATTGAGAAATATCTGCTTCTGAAACCAAAACGGAGCAAAATAACAGAACGGCCTTCAATGTGTGCGTTCAACCTACAGAGGTAAACTGATGTGTGTTTGCAGGAGTTTGTAAACCCTTTATGGAAACAAGCAGAAAACCCATTTTTCCAGTCAAATGCAAGCATTTCAGAAATAGCGGTAAATCT
The DNA here is from genome assembly GCF_049354715.1 of Callithrix jacchus. Classification (NCBI taxonomy): domain Eukaryota; kingdom Metazoa; phylum Chordata; class Mammalia; order Primates; family Cebidae; genus Callithrix; species Callithrix jacchus. Next base: position 23,331,937 of record NC_133523.1, read on the forward strand.
CCGTCTGAAAAACAAAAAGAACAAACTTTTTAGACTGCTCTGCTGTGAGTACCCTAACCTAAGGGAGTTGAATCTGCCTTTAGATTCGGAGAGTGAAAAGCGTGCTTCTTCAAGAAGCTGCGCTTTTATATTCCAGAGTGAATGGAAGTAAATGCTGTATTGAGAAATATCTGCTTCTGAATCCAAAACGGAGCAACCTAACACAACGGCCTTCAATGTGTGCATTCAACTTACAGAGTTAAACTGATGTGTGTTTGCAGGAGTTTGTAATCTCTTTCTGTGACGAAGCCAAAAACGGAATTTTCCAGCCAAATCCAAGCATTTCAGATAGCTGTAAATATCCGTCTAAAACACAAAACGAACGTATCCTTCAGACTGCTCTGCTGTGTGTTCACTTTCCTAAGAAAGGTGAAACTGCTTTAGATTCAGAGACTGAAAAGCACGTTTTTTTTAAGAGCTGAGTTTTGATATACCAGAGTGAATGGGAGTAAACACCGTATTAAGAAATACCTACTTCTGAAACCAAAACGGAGCAACCTAACAGAATGGCCTTCAATGTGTGCGCTCCACCTACAAAGTTAAATGATGTGTTTTTGTAGGCGTTTGTAAACCCTTTCTGTCAACAAGCAGAAAACGCATTTTTCCAGCCAAATCCAAGCATTTCAGTAACAACTGTAAATCTCCGTCTAAAACACAAAACGAACGTATCCTTCAGACTGCTCTGCTGTCTGTTTGTTTACCGAAGGGAGTTGAATCTGCCTTTAGATTAAGAGAGTGAGAAGCGCGTTTTTCTTAGGAGCTGCGTTTTGATATTTCACAGTGAAAGGTAGAAAACGCTGTATTGCAAAATATCTGCTTCTGAAACAAAAACGGAGCAACTTAACAGAACGGCCTTCAATGTGTGCGTTCAACTTACAGAGTTAAACTGATATGTGTTTTCAGGAGTTTATAAACACTTTCTGTGAAGAAGCGGAAAATGCATTTCTCCAGCCAAATCCAAGCATTTCAGAAATAGGTTTAAATCTCCGTCTAAAACAGAAAACGAACGTTTTTTTTTTGACTGCTCTGCTGTGTGTTCGCTTACCTAAGGGAGTTCAATCTTCCTCTATATTCAGAGTGAGAAGCGCATTTCTTCTAGGAACTGCGTTTTGATATTCCAGAGTGAATGGGAGTAAATGGTGTATTGAGAAATATCTGCTTTTGAAACCAAAATGGAGCAACCTAAAAGAACGGCCTTCAATGTATGCGTTCAACTGAAAGTGTTAAACGGATGTGTGTTTTAAGGAGTTGTAAACCCTTTCTGTGAAGAAGCAGAAAACGCATTTTTCCAGCCAAATCCAAGCACTTCAGAAATAGCTCTAAATCTCCGTCTAAAACACCAAACGAACGTTTCCTTCCGACTTCTCTGCTGTGTGTGCGCTTAACTAAGGTAGTTCAATCTCCCTTTACATTAAGAGAGTGAGAAGCGCGTTTCTTATTGAAGCTGCGTTTTGATACTTCAGAGTGAAAGGGAGTAAACGCGGTATTGAGAAATATCTGCTTCTGAAACCAAAACGGAACAAAATAACAGAACGGCCTTCAATGTGTGCGTTCAACCTACAGAGTTAAACTGATGTGTGTTTGCAAAAGTTTGTAAACCCTTTCTGTGAAGAAGCAGAAAACGCATTTATCCAGCCAAATCCAAGCATTTCAGAAATAGAGGTAAATCTCCGTCTAAAAAACAAAACGAACGTATTTTTTAGACTGTTCTGCTGTGTGTTCGCTGACCTAAGGGAGTTGAATCTGCCTTTAGATTCAGAGAGTGGGAAGTACGTTTTTTCTAGGACCTGCGTTTTGATATTGCAGAGTGAAAGGAAGAAAACGCTGTATTGACAAATATCTACTTCTGTAACAAAAACAAAGCTACCTAACAGAACGGCCTTCAATCTGTGGGTTCTACTTACACAGTTAAACTGATGTGTGTTTGCAGCAGTTTGTAAACCCTTTCTGTGAAGAAGCAGAAAACGCATATTTTTAGACAAATCCAAGCATTTCAGGAATAGTTGTAAATCTCCGGCTAAAACACAAAACTAACGTATTTTTCAGACTGATCTGCTGTGTGTTGGCTTACCTAACATAGCCGAATCTGCATTTAGATTCAGAGAATGAGAAGCGCATTTCTTCTAGGAGCTGCGTTTTGATATTCCAGAGTGAATGGGAGTAAACCCTGTATTGAGAAATAACTCCGTCTGAAAGCAAAACGGAGCATCCTATCAGAACGGCCTTCAATGTGTGCGTTCAATTTACAGAGTTAAACTGATGTGTGTTTGCAGGAGTTTGAAAACCGTTTCTGTGAGGAATCAGAAAACGCATTTTTTCTGCCAAATACAAGCTTTTCAGAAATAGTTGTAAATCCTCGTCTAAAACACAAAACCAATGTATTTTTCAGACTGCTCTGCCGTGTGTTTGCTTACCTAAGGGAGTTAAATCTTCCGTTAGGTTCAGAGAGTGAGAAGCATGTTTCTTCTAGGAGCTGCGTTTCAATATTTCAGAGTTAATGGGATTAAAGTCTGTATTGAGAAATATCTGCTTCTGAAACCAAAATAAAGCAACCTAACAGAACGGCCTTCAATGTGTGCATTCAACGTACAGAGATAAACTGATGTGTGTTTGCAGGAGTTTGTAAACCCTTTCTGTCAAGAAGCGGAAAACGCATTTTCCCAGCCAAATCCGAGCATTTCAGAAATAGCTGTAAATCTCCATCTAAAACACAAAACGAACGTATCCTTCAGACTGCTCTGCTGTGTGTTCGCTTACCTAAGGGAGTTGAATCTGCCTTCAGATTCAGAGTGAGAAGCGCGTTTTTTTTTAGGTGCTGCATTTTTTTAAAAAATTTTTTATTGGATTATAGGTTTTGGGGTACATGAGCAGAGCATGCAAGACAGTTGCATAGGTACATACATGGCAGTGTGCTTTCTTTTCTTCTTCCCTTCACCCACATTTGGCTTTTCTCCCCAGGCTATCCCTCCCCACCTCCCCCTCCCACTGGCCCTCCCCTTTTCCCCCCAATAGACCCCAGTGTTTAGTACTCCCCTTTCTGTGTCCATGTGTTCTCATTTTTCATCACCCACCTATGAGTGAGAATATGCGGTGTTTCATTTTCTGTTATTGTGTCAGTTTGCTGAGGATGATGTTCTCCAGATTCATCCATGTCCCTACAAACGAAACGAACTCATCATTTCTGATTGCTGCATAATATTCCATGGTGTATATGTGCCACATTTTTCCAATCCAGTCTATTATCAATGGGCATTTGGGTTGATTCCAGGTCTTTGCTATTGTAAACAGTGCTGCAATGAACATTCGTGTACATGTGTCCTTATAGTAGAACGATTTATAGTCTTTTGGATATATACCCAGTAATGGGATTGCTGGGTCAAATGGAATTTCTATTTCTAAGGCCTTGAGGAATCGCCACACCGTCTTTCACAATGGTTGAACTAATTTACACTCCCACCAACAGTGTAAAAGTGTTCCTTTTTCTCCACATCCTCTCCAGCATCTGTTGTCTCCATATTTTTTAATGATCGCCATTCTAACTGTTGTGAGATGGTATCACAATGTGGTTTTGATTTGCATCTCTCTGATGATCAGTGACGATGAGCATTTTTTCATATGATTGTTGGCCTCATATATGTCTTCTTTCGTAAAGTATCTGTTCATATCCTTTGCCCACTTTTGAATGGGCTTGTTTGTTTTTTTCCTGTAAATCTGTTTGAGTTCTTTGTAAATTCTGGATATCAGCCCTTTGTCAGATGGGTAAACTGCAAAAATTTTTTCCCATTCTGTTGGTTGCCGATCCACTCTAGTGACTGTTTCTTTTGCCGTGCAGAAGCTGTGGAGTTTCATTAGGTCCCATTTGTCTATTTTGGCTTTTGTTGCCAATGCTTTTGGTATTTTGTTCATGAAGTCCTTGCCTACTCCTCAATTGATGCAGAGAAGGCATTTGACAAAATTCAACAGCCCTTTATGCTAAAAACCCTCAATAAACTTGGTATCGATGGAACGTATCTCAAAGTAATAAAAGCTATTTATGACAAACCAACAGCCAATATCATACTGAATGGGCAAAAACTGGAAGCATTCCCTTTGAAATCTGGCACTAGACAAGGATGCCATCTTTCACCACTCCTATTCAATATAGTACTGGAAGTTCTAGCCAGAGCAATCAGGCAAGAAAAAGAAATAAAGGGTATTCAAATAGGAAAGGTGGAAGCCAAATTGTCTCTATTTGCAGACGACGTGATAGTATACCTAGAAGACCCCATCGCCTCAGCCCAAAAACTCCTGAAACTGATAAGCAACTTCAGCAAAGTCTCAGGATATAAAATCAATGTGCAAAAATCACAAGCATTCGTCTACACCAATAACAGACTTAAAGAAAGCCAAATCAAGAGCGAACTGCCATTCGCAGTTGCTACAAAAAGAATAAAATACCTTGGAATACAACTCACAAGGAACGTAAGAGACCTCTTCAAGGAGAACTACAAACCACTGCTCAAGGAAATCAGAGAGGACACAAACAGATGGAGAAACATTCCATGTTCATGGTTAGGAAGAATTAATATCGTGAAAATGGCTATACTGCCCAAAGTAATTTACAGAATCAACGCTATCCCCATCAAACTACCATTGACTTTCTTCACAGAACTGGAAAAAACCACCATGAACTTCATATGGAACCAAAAGAGAGCCCGCATAGCCAAGTCAATTCTAAGCAAAAAGAACACAGCGGGGGGCATCACACTACCGGATTTCAAACTATACTACAAGGCTACAGTAATGAAAACAGCATGGTACTGGTACCAAAACAGAGATATAGACCAATGGAACAAAACAGAGGCACCGGAGGCAACACAACATACATACAACTATACAATCTTTGATAAACCTGACAAAAACAAGCAATGGGGAAAGGATTCCATGTTTAACAAATGGTGTCGGGAAAACTGGCTAGCCATGTGCAGAAAGCAGAAACTGAACCCCTTCCTGACACCTTACACTAAAATTAACTCCAGATGGATTAAAGACTTAAACATAAGCCCTGGCACCATAAAAACCCTAGAAGAAAATCTAGGCAAAACTATCCAGGAGCTGCATTTTTTTATACCATAGTGAATGAAAGTAAACGCTGTATTTAGAAATATCTTTTTCTTAATCCAAAACGGAGCAACCTTACAGAACGACCTTCAATGTGTGCATTCAACTTACAGAGTTAAACTGAGGTGTGTTTGGAGGCGTTTTTAAACTTTTTCGGTAAAGAAGCGGAAAACGCATTTTCCAGCCAAATCCAAGCATTTCAAAAATAGCTTTATATCTTTGTCAAAAGCACAAAACGAACGTTTCCTTCTGACTGCTCTGCTGTGTGTTCGCTTACCTAAGATAGTTGAATCTGCTTTTAGATTCAGAGTGAGAAGCACGTTTTACATAGAAGCTGCGTTTTGATATTCCAGAATGAAAGGGATTAAACGATGTATTGAGAAATACGTTCTTCTAAAACCAAAACGGTGCAACATAACATAACGGCCTTCAATGTGTCCGTGCAACGTACAGACTTAAACTGATTTGTGTTTGCCAGAGTTTGTAAACCCTTTCTGTGAAGACGCGGAAAACGTATTTTCTTAGCCAAATTTAAGCATTTCAGAAATAGCTGAAAATCTCCGTCTAAAACACAAAACGAACGTATCCTCCAGACTATTCTGCTGTGTGTTCGATTACCTACGATAGTCGAATCTGCCTTTAGATTCAGAGAGTGAGATGTGCGTTTCTTCTGGGAGCTGCGTTTTTATATTTTAGAATGAATGGGAGAAAACGCTGTATTGAGAAATATCTGCTTCTGAAAGCATAATGGAGCAACCTAACAGAATGGCCTTCAATGTGTGCATTCAACTTACAGAGCTAAACTGACGTGTTTTTTGAGGAGATTGTAAAAACTTTCTCTGAAGAAGGGAAAAACGCATTTTCCCAGCCAAATACAAGCATTTCAGAAAGAGCTGTAAATCTCTGTCTAAAAGATAAAATGACCGTAAATTTAGACTGCTCTGCTGTGTGTTCGCTTACCTAAGGGAGATGAAACTGCCTTCAGATTCAGACAGTGAGAAGCGCGTTTCTTCCAGGACCTGCGTTTTGATATTACAGAGTGAATGGGAGTCAACGCGGTATTGAGAAATATCTGCTTCTGAAACCAAAACGGAGCAACCAAACAGAACGGCCTTCAATGTGTGCGTTAAACTTAGTGTTAAACTGATATGTGTTTGCAGGAGTTTGTAAACCCTTTCTGTGAAGAAGCGGAAAACTCATTTTCCCAGCCAAATACTAGCATTTCAGAAATAGCTGGAAATCTCCGTCTAAAACACAAAACGAACGTATCCTTCAGACTGCTCTGCTGTGTGTTCGCTTCCCTAAGGGAGTTGAATCTGCCTTCAGATTCACAGAGTAAGAAGCACGTTTCTTCTAGGAGCTGCGTTTTGATATTTCAGAGTGAATGAGATAAAACGCGGCATTGAGAAATATCTGCTTCTGAAACCAAAACAAAGCAACCTAACGTAACGGCCTTCAATGTGTGCGTTCAACGTACAGAGTTAAACTGATATGTTTTTGCAAGAGTTTGTAAACCCTTTCTTTGAAGGAGCGGAAAACGCATTTTCCAGCCAAATCCAAGCATATCAGAAATAGCTGTAAATCTCCGACTAAAACATCAAACAAACGTATCCATCAGACTGCTCTGCTGTGTGTTCGCTTACCTATGATAGTCGAATCTGCCTATAGATTCACAGAGTGAGAAGCGCGTTTCTTCTAGGAGCTGCGTTTTGATATTCCAGAGTGAATGGGAGTAAACGATATTTTGAGAAATATCTGCTTCTAAAACCAAAACGAAGCAACCTAAAATTATAGCCTTTAATGTGTGCGTTCAACTTACAGAGTTAAACTGATGTGTGTTTGCAGGAGTTTCTAAACCCTTTCTGTGAAGAAGCGGAAAACGCATTTTCCCAGTCAAATCCAAGCATATCATAAATAGCTGTAAATCTCCCTCTGAAACACAAAACGCAGGTATCCTTCAGACTGCTCTGCTGTGTGTTCCCTTACCTAAGGGAATTGAATCTGCCTTCAGATTCAGAGAGTGAGAAGCGCGTTTCTTCTAGGAGCTGCGTTTTTATATTCCAGACTGAATGGGAGTAAGCGCGGTATGGAGAAATATCTGATTCTGAAACCAAAAAAAAGAAACCTAACAGAACGGCCTTCAATGTGTGAATTCAACCTGCAGAGTTAAACTGATGGGTGTTTGCAGGAGTTTTTAAACACTTTCTGTGAAGAAGTAGAAAACGCATTTTCCCAGCCAAATCCGTGCATTTCAGAATTAGCTGTAAATCTCTGTCTTAAAGATAAAACGACCGTATCCTTCAGGCTGCTCTGCTGTGTGTTCGCTTACCTAAGGGAGATGAATCTGCCTTCACATTCAGAGAGTGAGGAGCGCGTTTCTTCTAGGAGCTGCGTTTTATATTACAGAGTGAATGAGAGTCAACGCGATATTGAGAAATATCTGCTTCTGAAACCAAACCGGAGAAACCTAACAGAACGCCATTAAATGTGTGTGTTCAACTTAAAAAATTAAACTGATGTGTGTTTGCAGGAGTTTGTAAACCCTTTCTGTGAAGAAGCGGAAAACGCATTTTCCCAGCCAAATGCAAGCATTTCAGAAATAGCTGTAAATCTCCGTCTAAAACACAAAACGATCGTATCATTCAGACTGCTCTGCTGTGTGTTCCCTTACCTAAGGGCGTTGAATCTCTTTTAAGATTCAGAGTGTAAGAAGCGCGTTTCTTCTAGGAGCTGCGTTTTCATATTCCAGAGTGAATGGGAGTATCCGCGGTATTGAGAAATATCTGCTTCTAAAATTAAAACGGAACAACCTAACAGAACGGCCTTCAATGTGTGCGTTCAACTTACAGTTTTAAACTCATGTGTGTTTGCAGGAGTTTGTAAACCCTTTCTGTGAAAAAGTGAAAAACGCATTTTCCCAGCCAAATACTAGAATTTCAGAAATAGCTGTAAATTTCCGTCTAAAACACAAAACGAAGGTATCTTTCAGACTACTCTGCTGTGTGTTCCCTTACCTAAGGGAGTTAAATCTGCCTTCAGATTCAGAGAGTGAGAAGCGCGTTTTTTCTATGAGCTGCGTTTTGATATTCCAGAGTGAATGGGAGTAAATGCGGCATTGAGAAATATCTGCTTCTGAAACCAAAACAGAGCAACCTAACAGAACGGTTTTCAATGTGTGCGTTCAACTTATTGATTAAAACTGATGTGTGTTTCCAGGAGTTCATAAACCCTTTCTGTGAAGAAACAGAAAACGCATTTTCCCAGCCAAATCCAAGCATTTCAGAAATAGCTGCAAACCTCCGTCTAAAACACAAAACGAACGTATCCATCAGACTGCTCTGCTGTGTGTTCGCTTACCTTAGGGAGGTGAGTCTGCCTACAGATTAAGAGCGTGAGAAGCGGGTTTCTTCTAGGAGCTGGGTTTATATATTCCAGAGTGAATGCGAGTAAATGCGAGATTGAGAAATATCTGCTTCTGAAACTAAAACGGAGCAACCTAACAGAACGGCCTTCAATGTGTGCGTTAAACTTACAGAGTTAAACTGATGTGTGTTTGCAGGACTTTCCAAACCGATTCTGTGAAGAAGAGGAAAACGCATTTTCCCAGCCAAATCCAAGCATTTCAGAAATAGCTGGAAATCTCCGTCTGAAACACAAAACGAACATATCCTTCAGACAGCTCTGCTGTGTGTAAGCTTCCCTAAGGGAGTTGAATCTGCCTTCAGTTTCAGTGAGTGAGAAGCGTGCTTCTTCTAGGAGCTGCGTTTTGATATTCCAGAGTGAATGGGAGTAAACGCGGTATTGACAAATACCTGCTTCTGAAACCAAAACGGAACAACCTAACAGAACGGCCTTCAATGTGTGCGTTGAACTTACAGAGTTAAACAGATGAGCGTTTGCAGGAGTTTGTAAACGCTTTCTGTGAAGAACCAAAAAAGGCATTTTCCCAGCCAAATCCAAGCATTTCAAAAATAGCTGTAAATCTCAGTCTAAAACACAAAAAGAACGTATCCTTAAAACTGATCTGCTCTGTGTTCGTTTACCTAATGGAGTTAAATCTGCCTTCAGATTCAGAGAGTTGGAAGCGCCTTTCGTCTGGGAGCTGGGTTTTGATATTCCAGAGTGAATGGAAGTAAGCACGGTATTGAGAAATATCTGCTTCTGAAACCAAAGCATCGCAACCTAACAGAACGGCCTTCAACGTGTGCATTCAACTTACAGAGTTAAACTGATGTGTGTTTGGAGGAGTTTGTAAACCCTTTCTCTGAAGAAGCGGAAAACGCATGTTCCCAGCCAAATGCAAGCATTTCCCAAATAGCTGTAAATCTCCGTCTAAAACACAAAACGAAGGTATCCTTCAGACTGCTCTGCTGGGTGTTCGCTTACCTAAGGGAGTTGAATCTGCCTCTAGATTCAGAGTGAGAAGCACGTTGCTTCTCGGAGCTGCGTTTTGATATGCCAGAGTGAATGGGAGTAAACGCGGTTTGGAGAAATATCTGCTTCTAAAACCAAACGGAGCAACCTAACAGAACGGTCTTCAATGTGTGCGTTCAACTTACAGAGTTAAACTGATGTGTGTTTGCAGGAGTTTGTAAACCCTTTCTGTGAAAAAGCGGAAAGCGCATTGTCCCAGCCAAATCCAAGCATATCAGAAATAGCTGGAAATCTCCGTCTGAAAGACGAAACGAACGTATCCTTCAGACTGCTCTGCTGTGTGTTGGCTTCCCTAAGAACATTGAATCTGCCTTCAGATTCAAAGAGTGAGAAACGCGTTTCTTCTAGGAGCTGCGTTTCGATATTCTAGAATAAATGGGAGTAAACGCCATATTGAGAAATATCTGCTTCTGAAACCAAAACGGAGCAACCTAGCAGAACGGCCTTCAATGTGTGCATTCAACTTATAGAGGTAAACTGATGTGTGTTTTCCACAGTTTTTAACCTTTTTCTGTGAAGACGTGGAAAACGTATTTTCCCAGCCAAATCCAATCATTTTAGAAATAGCTGTAAATCTCCCTCTAAAACACAAAAGGAAGGTATCTTTCAGACTGCTCTGCTGTATGTTCGCTTACCTAAGGGAGTTGAAGCTGTCTTCAGATTCAGAGAGTGAGAAGCGCGTTTCTTCTACGAGCTGCGCTTTGATATTCCAGAGTGAATGGGAGTAAACGGGGCATTGAGAAATATCTGCTTCTGAAAACAAAGCGGAGCAACTTAACAGAACCGCCTTCAATGTGTGCGTTCAACTTACAGAGTTAAACTGATGTGTGTTTGCAGGAGTTTGTAAACCCTTTCTGTGAAGAAAGGAAAATGCATTTTCCCACCAAATCCAAGCATTTCAGAAAGAGCTGGAAATCTCCGTCTGAAACACAAAACGAACATACCCTTCACACTGCTCTGCTGTGTGTTCGCTTCCCTAAGGGAGTTGAATCTGCCTTCAGTTTCAGAGAGTGAGTAGCACGCTTCTTCTAGGAGCTGCGTTTTGATATTCCAGAGTGAATGGGAGTAAACGCGGTATTGAGAAATATCTGCTTCTGAAACCAAAACGGAACAACCTAACAGAAGGGCCTTCAATGTGTGCGTTCAACATTAAGAGTTGAACTGATGTGTGATTGCAGGAGTTTGTAAAGCCTTTCTGTGAAGAAGCGGAAAATGCATTTTTCCAGCCAAGAACCAGCATTTAAGAAATAGCTGTAAATCTCCGTCTAAAACACAAAACGAAGGTATCCCTCAGACTGTTCTTCTGTGTGTTCCCTTTCCTAAGGGAGTTGAATCTGCCTTCAGATTCAGAGAGTTACAAGCGCGTTTTTTCTAGGAGCTGCGTTTTGATATTCCAAAGTGAATGGGAGTGTACTCTGTATTGAGAAATATCTGCTTCTGAAACCAAAACAAAGCAACCTAACAGAACGGCCTTAAAAGGGTGCATTGAACTTTCAGAGTTAAACACACGTGTGTTTGCAGGAGTTTGTTAACCCTTTCTGTGAAGAAGCGGAAAGCGCATTGTCCCAGCCAAATCCAAGCATTTCAGAAATAGCTGGAAATCTCCGTCTGAAAGACGAAACGAACGTATCCTTCAGACTGCTCTGCTGTGTGTTCACTTACCTAAAGGTGTTGAATCTGCCTTCAAATTCAGAGAGTTAGAAGCGCGTTTCTTCTAGGAGCTGCGTTATCATATTCCAGAGTGAATGGGAGTAAACGCGGTATTGAGAAATATCTGCTTCTGAAACCAAAACGGAGCAACCTAACAGAACGGCCTTCAATGTGTGCGTTCAACTTACAGAGATAAACTGATGTGTGTTTGCAGGAGTTTGAAAACCCTTTCTGTGAAAAAGCGGAAAGCGCATTGTCCCAGCCAAATCCAAGCATTTCAGAAATAGCTGGAAATCTCCGTCTGAAAGACGAAACGAACGTATCCTTCAGACTACTCTGCTGTGTGTTCGCTTCCCTAAGGGAGTTGAATCTGCCTTCAGATTCAGAGAGTGAGAAGCGCATTTCTTCTAGGAGCTGCGTTTAGATACTCCAGAGTGAATGAGAGTAAACGCGGTTTGGAGAAATATCTGCTTCTAAAACCAAAACGGAGCAACCTAACAGAACGGCCTTCAATGTGTGCGTTCAACTTACAGAGTTAAACTGGTGTGTGTTTGCAAAAGTTCGTAAACCCTTTCTGTGAAGAAGCGGAAAACGCAATTTCTCAGCGAAATCCAAGCATTTCAGAAATAGCTGTAAATCTCTGTTTAAAACACAAAACGAAGGTATCTTTCAGACTACTCTGCTGTGTGTTCACTTACCTAAGGGAGTTGAATCTGCCTTCAGATTCAGAGAGTGAGAAGCGCGTATCTCATAGAAGCTGCGTTTTGATATTCCAGAGAGAATGGGATTTAACGCGGTATTGAGAAATATCTGCTTGTGAAACCAAAACAGGGCGACCTAAAAGAACCGTCTTCAATGTGTGCGTTCAACTTATTGATTAAAACTCACTTGTGTTTTTAGGAGTTCCTAAACACTTTCTGTGAAGAAACGGAAAGCGCATTTTTCCAGCCAAATCCAAGCATTTCAGAAATAGTTGTAAATCTCTGTATAAAGCAGAAAACGAAAGTTTCCATCAGACTGCTCTGCTGTGTGTTCGCTTACCTAAGGGAGGTGAATCTGTCTACAGATTCAGAGAGTGAGAAGCGGGTTTCTTCTTGAGCTGCGTTTTTATATTCCAGAGTGAATGTGAGTAAATGCGGGATTGAGAAATATCTGCTTCTGAAACTAAAACAGAGCAACCTACCAGAACGGCCTTCAATGTGTGGGGTCAACTTACAGAGTTAAACTTACGTGTGTTTGCAGGAGTTTCTAAACCGTTTCTGTGAAGAAGAGGAAAACGCATTTTCCCATTCAAATCCAAGCATATCAGAAATAGCTGTAAATCTTTGTCTAAAACACAAAACGAAGGTATCCTTCAGACTGCTCTGCTGTGTGTTCGCTTCCCTACGGGAGTTGAATCTGCCTTCAGACTCAGAGAGTGAGAATCGCGTTTCTTCTAGGAGTTGCCTTTTGATATTCCAGAGTGAATGGGAGTAAACGTGGTATTGAGAAATATCTGCTTCTTAAACCAAAACGGAGCAACCTAACAGAACGGCCTTCAATGTGTGCATTTAACTTACAGAGTTAAACTGATGTGTGTTTGCAGGAGTTTGTAAAGGCTTTCTGTGAAGAAGCAAAAAACGCATATTCCAAGCCAAATCCAAGCATTTCAGAAATAGCTGTAAATCTCGGTGTAAAACACAAAAAAAACCTATTCTTAAAACTGATCTGCTGGGTGTTCGCTTACCTAATGGAGTTGAATCTGCCTTCAGATTCAGAGAGTTAGAAACGCCTGTCTTCTAGGAGCTTCGTTTTGATATTCCAAAGTGAATGGGAGTTAGCGCGGTATTGAGAAATATCTGCTTCTGAAACCAAAACATAGCAACCTAACAGAACGGCCTTCAACGTGTGCGTTCAACTTACAGAGTTAAACTGATGTGTGTTTGCAGGAGTTTGTAAACCCTTTCTGTGAAGAAGCGGAAAACGCATTTTCCCAGTCAAATCCAAGCATTTAAGAAATAGTTGTAAATCTTTGTCTAAAACACAAAACGAAAGTATCCTTCAGACTGCTCTGCTGTGTATTTGTTTACCTAAGGGAGTTGAATCTGCCTTCAGGTTCAGAGAGTGAGAATCGCGTTTTTTCTAGGAGCTGCGTTTTGATATTCCAGAGTGAATGGGAGTAAACGCGGTATTGAGAAATATCTGCTTCTGAAACCAAAACGGAGCAACCTAACAGAACGGCCTTAAATGTGTGCGTTCAACTTTCAGAGTCGAACTGATGTGTGATTGCAGGAGTTTGTAAAGTTCTGTGAAGAAGCGGAAAACGCATTTTTCCAGCGAAATCCAAGCATTTAAGAAATAGCTGTAAATTTCCGTCTACAACACAAAACGAAGGTATCCTTCAGACTGATATTCCGTGTGTTCCCTTACCTAAGGGAGTTGAATCTCTCTTCAGATTCAGAGAGTTAGAAGCGCGTTTGTTCTAGTAGCTGCGTTTTGATATTCCAAAGTGAATGGGAGTATACTCGGTATTGAGAAATATCTGCTTCTGAAACCAAAACAAAGCAACCTAACAGAACGGCCTTAAAAGGGTGCATTGAACTTTCAGAGTTAAACACATGTGTGTTTGCAGGAGTTTGTAAACCCTTTCTGTGAAGAAGCGCAAAACGCATTTTCCCAGGCAAAAGCAAGCATTTCCCAAATAGCTGTAAATCTCCGTCTGAAACACAAAACGAATGTATACTTCAGACTGCTCTGCTGTGTGTTCGCTTACCTAATGGAGTTGAATCTGCCTTCAGATTCAGAAAGGTAGAAGCGCGTTTCTTCTAGAAGCTGCGTTACCATATTCCAGACTGAATGGGAGTAAACGCGGTATTGAGAAATATCTGCTTCTGAAAACGAAACGGAGCAACCTAAAAGAACGGCCTTCATTGTGTGGGTTCAACTATCAAAGTTAAACTAATGTGTGTTTGCAAAAGTTTGTAAACCCTTTATGCGAAGAAGCGGAAAACGCATTTTCCCAGCCAAATCCCAGCATTTCAGAAATAGCTGGAAATCTCCGTCTGTACCAGAAAACGAACGTATCCTTCAGACTGCTCTGCTGTGTGTTCGCTTCCTTAAGGGAGTTGAATCTGCCTCCAGTTTCAGAGAGTGAGAAGCGCGTTTCGTCTAGGAGCTGCGTTTTGATACTCCAGAGTGAATGCGAGTTAACGCGGTATTGAGAAATATCTGCGTCTGAAACCAAAACAGAGCAACCTAACAGAACGGCCTTCAATGTGTGCGTTCAACTTACAGAGTTCAACTGATGTGTGTTTTCAGGAGTTTGTAAACCCTTTCTGTGAAGAAGCGGAAAACGCATTTTCCCAGCCAAATCCAAGCATTTCAGAAATAGCTGGAAATCTCCGTTTACAACACAAAACGAAGGTATCCTTCAGACTGCTCTGCTGTGTGTTCGCTTACCTAAGAAAGTTTATTCTGCCTTCAGATTCAGAGAGTGAGAAGCGCGTTTCTTCTAGGAGCTGCGGTTAGATATTCCAGAGTGAATAAAAGTAGACGCGGTATGGAGAAATATCGTGTTCTGAAACCAAAACGGAGCAAGCTAAGAGAACGGCCTTCAATGTGTGCGTTCAACTTACAGAGCTAAACTGATGTGTGTTTGCAGGAGTTTGTAAATCCTTTCTGTGAAAAATCAGAAAGCGCATTTACCCAGCCAAATGCAAGCATTTCAGAAATAGCTGTAAATCTCCCTCAAAAACACAAAACGTAGGTATCCTTCAGACTGTTCTGCTGTTTGTTTTCTTACTTAAGGGAGTTGAATCTGCCTTCAGATTCAGAGAGTGAGAAGGGCGTTTCTTCTAGGAGCTGCGTTTTGATATTCCAGAGTGAATGGGATTAAACGCGGTATTGAGAAATATCTGCTTCTGAAACCAAAACGGAGCAACCTAACAGAACGGTCTTCAATGTTTGCGTTCAACTTATAGAGGTAAACCTATGTGTGTTTGCCCGAGTTTCTAACCCTTTCTCTGAAGGAGCGGAAAACGCATTTTCCCTGCCAAATTCAAGCATTTCAGAAATAGCTGTAAATCTTCCTCTAAAACACAAAACGAAGGTATTTTTCAGACTGCTCTGCTGTGTGTTCGTTTACCTATAAGAGTTGATTCTGCCTTCATTTTCAGATAGTGAGAAGGGCATTTCTTCTAGGTGCTGAGTTTTCATATTACAGAGTGAACGGGAGTCAACGCGGTATTGAGAAATATCTGCTTCTGAAACCAAAACGGAGCAACCTAACAAAACGGCCTTCAATGTTTGCGTTCAACGTACAGAGTTAAACTGATATGTGTTTGCAGGAGTTTGTAAACTCTTTCTGTGAAGAAGCGGAAAACGCATTTTACAAGCCAAATCCAAGCATTTCAAAAATAGCTGCAAATCTTTGTCTAAAACACAAAGCGAACTTATCCTTCACACTGTTCTTCTGTGTGTCCACTTACCTAAGGGAGTTGAATCTGTCTTCAGATTCAGAGAGTGAGAAACGTGTTCTTTCAGGAGCTGCGTTTGGATATTCCAGAGTGAAGGGGAGTAAACGCGGTATTGAGAAATATCTGCTTCTGAAACCAAAACGGAGCAACCTAACAAAACGGTCTTCAATGTGGGCGTTCAACTTACAGAGCTAAACTGATATGTGTTTGCAGAAGTTTGTAAATCCTTTCTGTGAAAAAGCGGAAAACGCATTTTCCCAGCCAAATGCAAGCATTTCAGAAATAGCTGTAAATCTCCCTCAAAAACACAAAAAGAATGTATCCTTCAGACTGCTCTGCTGTTTGTTTTCTTATTTAAGGGAGTTGAATCTGCCTTCAGATTCACAGAGTGAGAATCGCGTTTCTTCTAGGAGCTGCGTTTTGATATTCCAGAGTGAATGAGATTAAACGCGGTACTGACAAATATCTGCTTCTAAAACCAAAATGGAGCAACCTAACAGAACAGACTTCAATGTGTGCATTCAACCTATAGAGTTAAACTGATGTGTGTTTGCAGGAGTTTGTAAACCCTTTATGTGAAGAAGAGGAAAAGGCATTTTCCCAGCCAAATCCAAGCATATCAGAAATAGCTGTAAATCTTCCTCTAAAACACAAAACGAAGGTATCCTTCAGACGGCTCTGCTGTGTGTTCCCTTACCTAAGTGAGTTGAATCTGCCTCAAATTCAAAGAATGGAAAGCGCGTTTATTCTAGAAGCTGCGTTTTGATATTCCAGAGTGAATGGGAGTAAACGCGGTATTGAGAAATATCTGCTTCTGAAACAAAAACTGAGCAACCTAACAGAACGGTCCTCAATGTGTGCGTTCAACTTACAGAGTTACACTGATGTGTGCTTGCAGAAGTTTGTAAACCCTTTCTGTGAAGTAGCTGAAAACGCAATTTCCCAGCCATATCCAAGCATTTCAGAAATAGCTGTAAATCTCCATCTAATAAACTAACGGAAGCTATCCTTCAGGCTGCTCTGCTGTGTATTCGCTTCCCTAAGGGAGTTGAATCTGCCTTCAGATTCAGAGAGTGAGCAGCGTGTTTCTTCTCGGAGCTGCGTTTTGATAATCCAGAGTGAATAAGAGTAAACGCGGTATTGAGACATATCTGCTTCTGAAACCAAAACGGAGTACCTAACAGAATGGCCTTCAATGTGTGCGTTCAACTTACAACGTTAAACTGGTGTGTGTTTGCAAAAGTTCGTAAACCATTTCTACGAAGGCGCGGAAAACGCATTTCCTCAGCAAAGACAAGCATTTTAGAAATAGCTGTAAATCTCCGTCTGAAACACAAATCGATGGTATCTTTAAGACTACTCTGCTGAGAGTTCACTTACCTAAGGAAGTTGAATCTGCCTTCAGATTCAGAGAGTGAGAAGGGCGTTTCTTCTAGGAGCTGCGTTTTGATATTCAAGAGTGAATGGGAGTGAACCCGGTATTGAGAAATATCTGCTTCTGAAACCAAAACGGAGAAACCTAACAGAACGGCCTTCAATGTGTGCGTTCAAATTACAGAGTTAAACTGATGTGTGTTTGCAGGAGTTTTTAAACCCTTTCTGTGAAAAGCAGAAAACGCATTTTCCCAGCCAAATACAAGCATTTCAGAAAGAGCTGGAAATCTCCTTCGGAAAAACAAAACGAACGTATTCTTCAGAGTGGTCTGCTGGGTGTTGGCTTACCTAAGGAAATTGAATCTGCCTTCAGATTCAGAGAGTGAGAAACGCATTTCTTCTAGGAGCTGCGTTTTGATATTCTAGAATGAATGGGAGTAAACGCCATATTGAGAAATATCTGCTTCTGAAACCAAAACGGAGCAACCTAGCAGAACAGCCTTCAATGTGTGCGTTCAACTTATAGAGGTAAACTGATGTGTGTTTTCCACAGTTTTTAACGTTTTTCTTTGAAGACGTGGAAAACGTATTTTCCCAGCCAAATCCAAGCATTTTAGAAACAGCTGTAAATCTCCCTCTAAAACACAAAAGGAAGGTATCTTTCAGACTGCTCTGCTGTGTGTTCGCTTACCTAAGGGAGTTGAATCTGCATTCAGATTCAGAGAGTGAGAAGCGCGTTTCTTCTAGGAGCTGAGTTTTGATATTCCAGAGTGAATGGGAGTATACGCGGTATTGAGAAACATCTGCTTCTGAAAGCAAAACGGAGCAACCTAACAGAACGGCCTTCAATGTGTGCGTTCAACTTACAGAGCTAAACCGATGTGTGTTTCAGGAGTTTGTAAACCCCTTCTGTAAAGAAGCCGAAAACGCATTTTCCCTGCCATATCCGAGCATTTCAGAAATAGCTGGAAATCTCCCTCTAAAACACAAAAGGAAGGTATCTTTCAGACTGCTCTGCTGTGTGTTCACTTACCTAAGGGAGTTGAATCTGCCTTCAGATTCAGAGTGAGGAACGCGTTTCTTCTAGGAGCCGCGGTTTGATATTCTAGAATGAATGAAAGTAAACGCGGTATTGAGAAATACCTGCTTCTGAAACCAAAAAGGAGCAACCTAGCAGAACGGCCTTCAATGTGTGCGTTCAACGTATAGAAGTAAACTGATGTGTGTTTTCACAGTTTTTAACCTATAGCTGTGAAGAAGCGGAAAACGCATTTTCCCAGGAAAATCCAAGCATTTTAGAAATAGCTGTAAATCTCCCTTTAAAACAAATAAGGAAGGTATCTTTCAGACTGCTCTGCTGTGTGTTCGCTTACCTAAGGGACTTGAATCTGCCTTCAGATTTAGAGTGAGAAGCGTGTTTCTTCTAGGAACTGTGTTTTGATATTCCAGAGTGAATGGGAGTAAACGCGGTATTTAGAAATAGCTGTTTCTGAAACCAAAACGGAGCAACATAACCGAACGGACTTCAATGTCTGCGTTGAACTTACAGAGTTAAACTGATGTGTGTTTGCAGCAGTTTGTAAACACTTTATGTGAAGAAGTGGAAAACGCAATTTGCCAGCCAAATCCAAGCATTTAAGAAATAGCAGTATATCTCTTTATAAAACAGAAAACGAAGGTATCCTACAGACTTCTCTACTGTGTGTTCGCTTACCAAAAAGAGTAGAATCTCCCTTCAGATTCAGAGAGTGAGAAGTGCGTTTCTTCTACGCTCTGCGTTTTCATATTCGAGAGTGCATGGGAGTAAACGCGGTATTGAGAAATATCTGCTTCTGAAACCAAAACGAAGAAACCTATCAGAACGGCCTTCAATGTGTGCGTTCAACTTACAGAGTGAAACTGATG